>NC_060140.1:93768298-94089012 GCF_021461385.2 Schistocerca piceifrons
GGCGGCCATCTTGTGCGGACGTTAATCGCTAATTAGGTAGGCAGCGCATTAATTGGAGCATGTGCAGCGTGGGGCCGCAGGCCTCCCTGCCCCCAGGGCCGCCAACTTAAGCACGCTGCCCGGATGCAGCCACGTGGACTATGATTTCCAGAGCAGCTGGAGATCTTATGCTCTGTTTCGACACACACGGGAGAATCAGTATTATCGCGACAAGTGGAAATGAAACCTAAAAGTGCGGACTGTGGGAAATTCTTCCCGTTTTCTACCATGTATCTCATTATTTGTACGAAAAAGTTTAATTACCGCCATATCATCATCGTCAATGCAATCATCATCATTTACTAGATGGTGTGTTTTCTCGCCGCAACCTGCGGTTCATTTCATGCCTTCCTGTAGTTTAAATTTCTCAAAAGGGTCAAATATAAAAAGCTCTATAAGGACGAGTGTTGTGTACATAGGTCCGTGTAGTCAGCACGTACACAACTTTCCCACTAGAGCGCGCCCCGCTAAGCACAACAGCGCAGGCGCAGCGCTCGTCCATCTCCGCACTACGAGATGGCACTGTCTTAGAGACGGACCAAATTCTGCTTCCGCCGATCCGCGTATTAATATGTAACGCAGCCAATGAGATTGCTGCTAACATAGAACCTTTTCTCCTCGCAGATCACACTCGCGCAGTGATACATGAACGCGCGAGGTATTATAACGACTGTACAGACCTGCGATTAGTCAGTCTGCATTAGTCTGCATTAGTCTATAGTCAAGTTTGTCTGCGCCTAATAAGATTATCATATTCCTGTACATAGCCTTGAAGATAAATGAATAGAGACTTTGTCAAGTATCAGAGATATGTGAGAATAAGATTAACGTACCAAGACCAAAGGAACATCAGATTGTCAATTGTAAACAGCATCCAGAATCAAGTTACGTAATGTCAATGATTTTTATTATTTTAATAAATGTGTGTGAAAATTAATCAAGTTCTGGAATGAGATTTTCACTCTGCAGCGGAGTGTGCGCTGATATGAAACTTCCTGGCAGATTAAAACTGTGTGCCCGACCGAGACTCGAACTCGGGACCTTTGCCTTTCGCGGGCAAGTGCTCTACCATTTGAGCTACCGAAGCACGACTCACGCCTGCTACTCACAGCTTTGCTTCTGCCAGCTTTATCAGGTTCGCAGGAGAGCTTCTGTGAAGTTTGGAAGGTAGGAGACGAGGTACTGGCAGAAGTAAAGCTGTGAGTAGCGGGCGTGAGTCGTGCTTCGGTAGCTCAGTTGGTAGAGCACTTGCCCGCGAAAGGCAAAGGTCCCGAGTTCGAGTCTCGGTCGGGCACACAGTTTTAATCTGCCAGTAATCAAGTTCTGTTTAAAGTTGGTCACCGTCAATCTGCTACTCTAAGCGTGCAAGTGGCATTTCTATCGTCTGACCGAACGACAGAAGATAAACACGCCACGATAAGACCACGAGACATATTGCTGACACTCGCCTGCTTCGTTAGAGCGACAAGTCAAATAATCTGATCGTGTATGTTGGTTCAAATGGCTCTGAGCACTATGGGACTCAACTGCTGAGGTCATTAGTCCCCTAGAACTTAGAACTAGTTAAACCTAACTAACCTAAGGACATCACAAACATCCATGCCCGAGGCAGGATTCGAACCTGCGACCGTAGCGGTCTTGCAGTTCCAGACTGCAGCGCCTTTAACCGCACGGCCACTTCGGCCGGCGATCGTGTGTGTGCCGAAGGTCTTACAGTACGCACACCACAAGGAGAAAATTTTGCATAAATATTCAGTCGTGTATGTTTGTCGGCTTGAAGTCGAAACAGATCGATAGTTACTATACCGACTGTTCTCATCGTACTGCAATTTGCACTGATCAACTAGTATATTATGACCACCGACCTACTATGATACAAGCCCGTCCAGGCGACAGTAGCGTCACCTCGCGTCTCTCACACGCACGGCGCATGTAGTATCAGTGAGCGTGCTGTCCGTGTGTGGAATGGGGAAGGCGCGCCATCTATCTGACTTGGACCGAGTGCAGACTTTGATGGCCCGGAAACTGCTCGACTTCTCGGATGTTCGAGGAGCGTTCTCGACGAGCGTCTTCAAGAAGTAGCGAAGCACCGGCCGAAGTGGCCGCGCGGTTCTGGCGCTGCAGTCTGGAACCGCGAGGCCGCTACGGTCGCAGGTTCGAATCCTGCCTCGGGCATGGATGTGTGTGATGTCCTTAGGTTACTTCGGTTTAACTAGTTCTAAGTTCTAGGGGACTAATGACCTCAGCAGTTGGGTCCCATAGTGCTCAGAGCCATTTGAACCATTTTTTAGTAGCGAAGCCGAGGCGAAATCACGTCCAGGCGTCGTGGGGTTGGGTATACTGATAAGACAGGACATGCGGCAAACTGTGGCGGAACTGATATCGTACTTTAATACTGGGCAGAGTACTAGTCTGTCTGAACACACTGTGCACCGAACACTCTTAACGATGGGCCTCCACTGCCGACGACCCAGGCATGTACCAATGTTAACACCACGACATCGGCAACTACGAGTGAAATGGGCACGTGACTATCGGCACTGGACGTTGGCGCAGTGCAGGGTGTTGCATGGTCTGATGAATTCCAGGACACGAATCTGTTGTCTTCCAGGGCAACAGCTCCTTGATGGGATGGAGACAAGCTGGCGACAGCTCCATTATTCTCTGAGAAACATTAACATGGGCAACCATGGGTCCAGTGCAAGACACCACGATGGCCAAGGAGTATGGTGCACTGCTTTCAGACCACGAATACCCCCTCAAAAATGCTTCAAATTGCTCTAAGCACTATGGGACTTAACATCTGAGGTCATCAGTCCCCCAGACTTAGGACTAATTAAACCTAACTAACCTAAGGACATCACACACGTCCATGCCCGAGGCAGGATTCGAACCTGCGACCGCAGCAGCAGCGCAGTTCCGGACTGAAGCGCCTAGAACCGCTCGGCCACAAGGGCCGGCAATACCCCTTCATCAGGATCATGTTTCTCGGCGGCAGTGGCATTTATCATCAAGATATGCGGCATTTCACAACGCAAGGAGTGTGATGGAATGGTTCGAGGAACACGGTGGCGAGTTCAAGTGGATGTGCTGGCTATCCAACTCTCCTGACTATTCCACTGTCTAATAAACTTCGTGCAATTAAGGTGACACCAGGCCCATGGCGTTCTTCCTTTCGCCTCTCCCGCCAGGACTCGACCACACTGTGTCGTCTCCGCATTGGCCATACCAGGCTGACCCATGGTTTTCTTATGCGTGATGAGCCACCCCCGCTTTGTGGTTGTGGAGCCTTCCAGTCAGTGGCCCACCTTTTGGTTGAATGCCCCCTTCTTTTGGTTCTGCGTGCTAAGTACAGACTCCCCCACACTTTACCTTTGATATTGGCTGACGATTCCCGGATGGTCTCTCTGGTTATCGGTTTCCTCCGGGAGAGTGGTTTTTATTCTCAGTTTTAAAGTTTTTAATCTCTCTCTGGTGTTGGGGCAGGGCGGTGAGTGTTTGGGTGTCTCCCACTGTAGGCAGTGTTCAGAGATTCCCGATTCACCTCCCTGACCGGAATCCTCTTTTCTTCCCCTTTTACTCTGTTTTTACCCCTTCTTTTTAAGGCTTGGTTAGTCTTTCTATTCCCATACGTACTTTCTGCATTATAGCAGTTGTACCTTTTAAGTCACAGGTGGTCATGCCTATGCTGCTTCAGCATAGTGTTGGTTCGTTCTCTTGCCGACTTCCCTCATTTGTTTTTACTAATGACAACGTGACTGCCCTTTTACGTTTTTCCCTTTTTCCGTTTTATTGTTCTGACTTTTCTGAGATGTCCCGTTAGCAGAATGGAGTCTATTTGAAACAAGGGACTGATGACCTTGCTGTTTGGTCCCTTTAACCTCAAACAACCAACCAACCAACCAACTCGCCTGATCTGAACCCTATCGAACATATCGGGGATGTGATTGGACTTGACGTCAGAGCTCATCGCCCCCCTCTCCGGAATTTGCGGGAATTGGGTGACTTGTGTGCGTTGATGTAGTGCCAACTGCCTCCAACGAACTACCAAGGCGTCATACTTCCATGCCAGGACACGTCACCGCTGCCATCAGTGCAAAAAAAAAAAAAAAAAATGGTTCAAATGGCTCTGAGCACTATGGGACTTAACATCTGAGGTCAACAGTCCCCTAGAACTTAGAACTCCTTAAACCTAACTAACCTAAGGACATCACACACATTCATGCCCGCGTCAGGATTCGAACTTGCGACCGTAGCGGTCGCGCGGTTCGTGACTGTAGCGCCTAGAACCGCTCGGCCACTCCGGCCGGCTGCCATCAGTGCAAAAGGTGGACATACCAGCTATTAGGTAAGGTTCATAATATTCTGACTGATCAGCGTATACTTACATCTCCAGCCTAGCAGTGACATAAAACAAAAATACTGGTTCTTTTTCTTTTTCTTCTTCTTAGCTCTTACATCGTTTTAGTTACGGGCTGTTGTTAATCCGGCCCATGGATTCGATTCTGGTCTAGCTCGGTCTCCCGTCTCGCAAGCTAGTGCGTTGCGCTATGCGACCATTAAAACAAAAATATGCTTCGCTATTGTGAAATGCTGTGTACTGACAGCGCCGGTAAGAGACAGCGAGAGTCCATCAAAAATAAACGTCGAGCTTTGCAAAGGAGTTGAAGTGACTGCAGGAGGAACGCTAACTCCAGTTAGACAACAGGAAAGGAGAAACTCTTTGAAGAAACCGCAGTGGCATTTGTGCAGTTCACATAACCGCAGTAGCCTAAATCGATATACAGAGGTTGGACAAAAATACTGGAACATCCCGGGAAATGGATGTTTGAATTTAAATGTAGATGCTAGCCAAGCCTATATGTGGCGCTGTTCTACGTTGTATGTTACCACGAAGGTCACCTGTATGAAGTCCTCAATACGTTGCAAATGTCAGTCCGAACGTGTGCAAAATGTTGGTGCTATTATGGTGGCTGCTACCGTAGCCAAGGTAGCCAAAGTGTTTGGTGTTTCAAGAGCCATCGGATCTAAAATTTACACCGCGTGCAGGGAAAGTGGCAAAACATCACCCGCTAAGTCACAACGTGGACGGTAGTGTGTATTGAGTGCTCGTGACAGATGGGTCACTGAGGAGGGCTGTGACGCAAAATAAGAGGACGATACGTCTGTCTGCGTGGCCATCTTCCGCAGCAGCTGTTAACATCTGTTACTATTAGCTTTTGTATGTCCATCCTTTCAGCAGGACGTCTCTGGGACGACGGCCGTTTACTATCGTGACAAACAATAAAACACCTTAAGCCGTCCTTAAGATTTTATTTTATTTTGTCGCTACCAGTTTCGACACTTCATTGTGTCATCTTCAGGCTGTTTTGATGCGGTACAGGTTGATACGATCCCCATGCATAACCCATCAGTTGCCAGCATTACTGGATTCGCAGGTAATCTGAAACTTACTCTCTCCCGGAGTGCTGACACGTAAGTTTCAGATTATCTGCGAATCCAGTCATGCTGGCAACTGATGGGTTATGCATGTGGATCGTATCAATCTGTACCGCGTCAAAACAGCCTGAAGATGACACAATGAAGCGTCGAAACTGGTAGCGACAAAATAAAAAAAAATCTTAAGGACGGCTTTAGGTGTTTTTATTTTTGCTCACGTCTGTTACTATAGGTTATCTGTCTTGCGCTTGACTGCATTCTGAATTACACCAGACGCGTTTCGCTTTTATTTACAAAGCATCTTCTGTGATTATTGGTGTTTCTTTACATAATATGCTCCTTCTCCTATTGCTAGCAGTGGTTGGTGTCGATAGGATTCATTTCACACCTGCGCTTGGCATTCTGCATTATTTTTTCTTGTGCTGCACTATTTACAATTGACTTTCTTAATTGTTTTTCATTCTTCACTGCCACGGTGTAAACAGTTAAGAAAGTCATGTGTTATAATACTTTGGCAGTGAAGAATGAAAAACAGTTAAGAAAGTCAGTTGTAAAAAGTGCAGCACAAGAAATAACGCAGAATGCACAAACTGCCAAGCGCAGATGTGAAATGAATCCTATCGGCAAGCCGGAGTGGCCGTGCGGTTGTAGGCGCTAAAGTCTGCAGCCGAGCGACCGCTACGGTCGCAGGTTCGAATCCTGCCTCGGGCATGGATGTGTGTGATGTCCTTAGGTTAGTTAGGTTTAATTAGTTCTAAGTTCTAGGCGACTGATGACCTCAGAAGTTAAATCGCATAGTGCTCAGAGCCATTTGAATCCTATCGACACCACCAACTGCTAGCAATAGGGGAAGGAGCATATTATATAAAGAAACACCAATAATCACGTAAGATGCTTTGTAAATAAAAGCAAAACGCGTCTGGTGTAATTCTTTTAAATCAGACTGCAGTCAGCTCAAGACAGATAACCTACAGTAACAGAAGATAAGAGGACCATACCTGCAAAAGTCACTGTAGGGTTGAATGTCGCACTCGCGAACTCTGCCAGCATCGAAGCTGCGAATTACAGAGCCAGTCATTAGTGACGCAAATGCCCTTAAGAGGAAGACGTGGTGCCGAAGCCATAAAGCCTGGACTATTGAGCCTTTGTGGTCTACTTTGGAGAAAAGGGTCCGTGATCACTGTCCACCTTCGTCAGTCTCACCTGAATTGCCATTATTTTACAGGAAGAATAGTATAACATTCGAATGCAAACCATACAGTCTTACAGTTATTGATTCCGAGACGACTAGAAGCTGTTTTGAATGCCAACAGGTTTCCTAAACCGTATTTGGTAATGTGTTTTTGATGTTTCATATTGTTGTCCCAACTATGCATCTGTGTGAGGAACCGAACCCAGGTCACTTAGCCTCTAGAGGCGAACAGAGTAACCTGTTAGGTGATAATCAGCGCCTACATGTTTCGAAAAGGGTGAGCGATATCTTGACTCGTTGCCCATAGATACCGCACTGGGATGGCGCCATAAGGCAGAGAGCAACACAGTGGCTTGCAGCTGTGCAGTTTCGTGTAACAACATAAATTGTACTAAAGTGTTTCCACCAGTAAGATGTCAACTAAAAATTAGAACTACTTAAATCTAACTAACCTAAGGACATCACACACATCCATGCCCGAGGCAGGATTCGAACCTGCGACCGTAGCGGTCGCGTGGTTCCAGACTGTAGCGCCTAGAACCACTCGGCCACACCGGCCGGCTAAAAAAATTAGAAATTCTGACCATACGTTACATGCTACATACCCTTTATGCTCGTTTTTCACGTTAAGCATGTAAAAATACGAAGGGGAGGGCTGAAATCATTAGAAAAGATTTTTGTGATTGGCCAGTGTATCATGTGATACCCTCATTATGTGACTCAAGCCAGCAATAACATCCATGACATTTATTATGTCTTACATTTATGTAATGTAGTCTGACTTGTAGGTCTTCATCATGAAAAATGAACACTATTGAGATGAAATGTTAGCACAAGTGGAAAATCAATGTCTGACAGTATTGTCATAAGCTTCAGTGTTTTGTATGTGTACTGTAAAATTTTTGTTTTGTTTTAATTTGTTGTTCAAACTATAACCCTCTATGGGGAACACATACATAATTTAATGTTACACTCCACCATTTTTGTCACTTTTTGGTTAACGTTTGACCACATCACTGGAATCACTATTTATAGATGTGTACACCAATCCTTTTTATGCATAGTGTGTAGTGTACCGACGCAAGTTTTGTATAAATGATTTTCTTTTGACATATGACCATGTGCAGACTTCGTCACCTACGTCAGTTACAACACACTTCAAAATTATTTAAATTCTTTTTAAATTGTCTCTGAATGGTTCTTGAACGAAACTGTAAAACATCATTTGAGTGGTATGCGCAGAATTATGTCACTCAGTCCAGTTGGTTTGCGCAAACTTTTTTAAATTTAGATGTCATTTGTTTCTTCTCAGAAATTATATTAACGCAAGTTATCTGATTTAATAAATATTAGAACCACATTGAATAAACTTTCAAGACTCAAACTCGCGATGAACGTTGTCAAAATTAATGATCTTGTCACATAAATTTAATTCATTAACATAATTCTTCATAAATAAATTCTCGGAACACGTATTTAAACTTTAGTAGCATCCACTAGTTTATTATCTTCCTTCATATAGACGTGAACCTGAGCCTTGACAAGATAGGACATAACATTTACAACATAATTAAACTTTTTATGGCGTCATTGTTGTAGAAACATTACAAATTCTTAATTTTCAATTTTTAGAAGCACGACGCAACAACTCGGTTTCAGGATCTTCTGTTGCTCTTTGGCTGTCGACCCGCGACGTATAGTGGCCAGCAATTTTCTCTCTGGTCCCGGCAGTGAAGATGCTGTCTCCGTTCGTTGCGCCGCCCTCTCCGTACATGATACATAAAAAATAAATACAAACTTTAGACAATTCACAACCTTTACAAACATTACAAAAATACATAACCAAAACACTAAATTAAACTTATATTCACCTGCAAACTGGGCTGACACTGGTGGATGGGTGACGCTTCAATTTCGCGTCCCACTACAAGTGCCACAAGTGTGAAGACAGTAGGAAAGAGTCTATCTTATTTTCTATATGCCTTGAGCTTTGTATGTTTTGCGCTATGTGTGTTATTGTATACATCTGGATTTTTACACACACACACACACACACACACACACACACACACACACACACACACACACACACAATGTGTGTGTGTGTGTGTGTGTGTGTGTGTGTGTGTGTGTGTGTAATGTATGTATTTGTGTGACAGTCTACTTTCGTATGAGTTTTACTGCGTTTGTAGGTCTTAATTCACGTATTTGTAAAAGGGAATGAATGAGTTAAATTATAAAATCATTGTTTTTAAGTCAGAATGAATGATCTATTGATGTTTTGAAAAGGAATGAAAAAGTGTGATTGTGCCTATACAACCATGAGTGAATGAGTAAGGAAATTAATAATGCACTGTTTTTGTAAAGTCAGCGGGAGTGAATGGAGGTTGACAAGAAAAGAAATTATAATACAAGTTTAAAAGAAGAACGAGTGAGTTGAATGCTAGTGGCTCTGAGCACTATGGGACTTAACATCTGTGGTCATCAGTCCCCTAGAACTTAGAACTACTTAAACCTAACTAACCTAAGGACATCACACACATCCATGCCCGAGGCAGGATTCGAACCTGCGACCGTAGCAGTCGCGCGGTTCCGGACTGAGTGCCTAGAACCGCTAGACCACCGCGGCCGGCTGTATGCTGGTACTCCAAATAAGTATCACATGTTTTATAAAATGAGCTAACTTTTTATGACAGCACGAAAAAGAATGAGTGCGTGATGGCTTATTAGAACGTAAGGAATATAAAGAGTAATGATGTGTACCCTCGGCAAAGCCTGATGGCCGAGTTAAAAGAAAGCTTCGCTCATGAGCTCTTCGAGCCTCCTCCGATCTAACAACAGTGTCTGTACGATGTGTGTACTCCTCGCACCTCCTCCCCTCTCAAATCCCCCTTCCCCCGCCGTTACCTAGCCGACAATTCCTCGATGCCTCAGATTGTACCAAACAAAGCGTTCCTTCCTTTTGATCAAGTTATGCTATAAATTACTCTTTTTCTCGATTCGACTCAGTGCCTCCTCGTTAGGTATTCATTTATTCTTCAATAATTTTCTGTAGCACAACGTCTCAAAAGCTTCTATTCTCTTTTTATCTGAAGTGTTTATCGTCCACTTTTCAGTCGCGGGTATGGCTACACTTTAAACACAGAGTCTGAACAAAAATATGAATCATCGAAAACCCGACACATTACCACGTCTAACACGCTGTAGGAAAACCGTTGGGCCGCGCGGAGTTGCCGCGCTGTTTGAGGGACCATGTCACGGAATGCGCGGCCCCTCCCGCCGGAGGTTCGAGTCCTCCCTCGGGCATTGGTGTGTGTGTGTTGTTCGTAGCAAAGTTAGTTTAAGTAGTGTGTAAGTCTAGGGACCGATGATCTCAGCAATTGGGTCCCTTAGGAATTCACACACATTTGAACATTTGAAAACCGTTGGCATTCAAAATAGCTTCTAGTCGTCTCGGAATGGATAAATACAGGTCCTGTACGGTTTTCAGAGGAGACTCATACTACTGCAAAATGGCGGCACGAGTTCGAGTGGATGGTGGAAGTGAATAGCGATCACGTACTCTTCTCATCAAAACAGGCCACAGAGGCTCAATTATACTGAGATATGGTGACTGGCGGCCAGGGAAGGTGCGACAGTTTATCATCGTGTTCACAAAACCAGTCCTGCACGTTGCGAGCTGCGTGAACAGCCGCCTTGTCGTCTCGGAACACAGCACCATCAATGGGAAACAAGTATTGTGCCTTGGTACGGATTTGATCAGGCAAAATGGTCACATGATCCACGGCAGTCATGCGATCTAGTAGAGTGACCGCGCAGCCCATACAATACCACTGTATGTCTGCCCAGATCATCAACGAACCCATGCCGTGTTTCACTCTTGGCAGCCAGCAGTCGGCAACCTAGGCGTGGGATGGAGTACACCAAACGGCGCTCGACCGGAAGTTGGAAACAATGTGAAACGAGACTCATTCGACCAACTTACGTTCTTCCATAACTCCATAGTTGAGGTATTATGAGTTCGAGGTCACGTTTTACAGTTACAGGTATGATGCTGATGATGCAGCAGTGGCCACACAGGATAAAACCTTTGAACAAGTGGAGGAGAATCTCACAGGAGCCTTAACAGAACTTGGTACCTATTACGACGGCAATAATCTCAAACCAAACCCCAGTAAATCACAAGTATCCGCCTTCCATCTTAGGAGCAAACAAGCCAAACGGAAACTCCGAGTCATGTGGCAAGGGGAAGAGCTGAAACATACAAACAGCCCAAAATACCTGGGAGTAACATTGGACAGAGCACTTACTTTTAAGCAGCACTGTCACAACACTAAAAAAAAGGTCTGTGCCAGGAACAACATACTGCGGAAGCTAACAGGTTCATCGTGGGGAGCTCAACCACATGTTTTGCGCACCACAGGTCTGGTGCTGAGTATCTCAGCTGCGGAATATGCGGCGCCAGTTTGGAGGAACTCTGCCCACGCTAAGCAAGTTGACGTCGCCGTAAACGGAACTGTACGTATTGCCACAGGATGCCTCAAACCAACTCCCACAGACATCATTTACCACATCATAGGCATAGCACCACCCACTATCCGCAGGCAAGTAGCAGCCGAGATCGAAAGATCAAAACAAAAGAATGATCCTCGACACCCGATGTATATGCACCGAAAACAACGTGTCCGGCTGAAATCCCGCAGGAGTTTCATGGAAACTACTGAAGAGCTCGCCACCAAGCCCGTCGCAAGGCGGCTATCTCTCTGGGAAGAAATGGTGCCACACTCCACAATGGAACTACTCGAGGAGGGATCTGCAGGATTTCAACTACCTTTTACAACTTGGAGGTCATTAAACCGGCTGCGCACTGGAGTAACTGGGTGCAAATCAAACCTATTTAAATGGGGTCACAGTGATAGCGATAGGTGTGAATGCGGAGCAATACAGGACTTGGACCACCTACTGATCTGTGTCTATAACATGCACTAAAGATGATATTTTGAAAGTCAATGACAAAGCAATCTACGTTGCTAATTACTGGGAAGGGAAGACATAATTGGTGCATCCGGACACGGAAGAAGAAGAAGTTACAGGTATTTGCGTCGCTGATGTGTTGTTTTGGAATTCCAGCTCCCCCTCCAGTTCGCTGCTTCACGGGGCTTCTTCGTGCCTCTTGATGCTGAAGTGTTCACGAGTGCGACATTCAGTTCCAAAGTGACTTTTCAGATGTCGTCCTCTTACTTTCGTCTCAGTGCTCTTCAGTGACCGTCTTTCATGATCATTCAAAACCCACTTCAGTCCGCGTTCTGACTTATCTGATGATGTTTTTCCGCTTTCCCTATATGCGGTGTAAATCTTCGATACGTTGCCTCTTGAAACCCCAAACAATTTCGGCTGCCATGGTTACGGAAGCACACACCATACGTGCATCAACAAGCTGCGCGCATTCGAATTAATTTGTCTGCGATACAGTGCATTCACGACTGCACGAAAGACTCTTCTGGCCACGAGTGAAACTTGCAACGTATTGAGGATATTACACAGCACCGCCTGCAGGCGTTGGCTAGCATTTGCACTTACATTCAAGCTTCCATTTCTCGCGGTATTTCCAATCTCTGTATTTTCAGAAAAGATTTCCTAACACTTAAATCTATATTATACCACAAATGCTTCACTTGTTACTGCCAGTCTACATTTTATAGTACACTCCTGGAAATTGAAATAAGAACACCGTGAATTCATTGTCCCAGGAAGGGGAAACTTTATTGACACATTCCTGGGGTCAGATACATCACATGATCACACTGACAGAACCACAGGCACATAGACACAGGCAACAGACCATGCACAATGTCGGCACTAGTACAGTGTATATCCACCTTTCGCAGCAATGCAGGCTGCTATTCTCCCATGGAGACGATCGTAGAGATGCTGGATGTAGTCCCGTGGAACGGCTTGCCATGCCATTTCCACCTGGCGCCTCAGTTGGACCAGCGTTCGTGCTGGACGTGCAGACCGCGTGAGACGACGCTTCATCCAGTCCCAAACATGCTCAATGGGGGACAGATCCGGAGATCTTGCTGGCCAGGGTAGTTGACTTACACCTTCTAGAGCACGTTGGGTGGCACGGGATACATGCGGACGTGCATTGTCCTGTTGGAACAGCAAGTTCCCTTGCCGGTCTAGGAATGGTAGAACGATGGGTTCGATGACGGTTTGGATGTACCGTGCACTATTCAGTGTCCCCTCGACGATCACCAGTGGTGTACGGCCAGTGTAGGAGATCGCTCCCCACACCATGATGCCGGGTGTTGGCCCTGTGTGCCTCGGTCGTATGCAGTCCTGATTGTGGCGCTCACCTGCACGGCGCCAAACACACATACGACCATCATTGGCACCAAGGCAGAAGCGACTCTCATCGCTGAAGACGACGCGTCTCCATTCGTCCCTCCATTCACGCCTGTCGCGACACCACTGGAGGCGGGCTGCACGATGTTGGGGCGTGAGCGGAAGACGGCCTAACGGTGTGCGGGACCGTAGCCCAGCTTCATGGAGACGGTTGCGAATGGTGCTCGCCGATACCCCAGGAGCAACAGTGTCCCTAATTTGCTGGGAAGTGGCGGTGCGGTCCCCTACGGCACTGCGTAGGATCCTACGGTCTTGGCGTGCATCCGTGCGTCGCTGCGGTCCGGTCCCAGGTCGACGGGCACGTGCACCATCCGCCGACCACTGGCGACAACATCGATGTACTGTGGAGACCTCACGCCCCACGTGTTGAGCAATTCGGCGGTACGTCCACCCGGCCTCCCGCATGCCCACTATACGCCCTCGCTCAAAGTCCGTCAACTGCACATACGGTTCACGTCCACGCTGTCGCGGCATGCTACCAGTGGTAAAGACTGCGATGGAGCTCCGTATGCCACGGCAAACTGGCTGACACTGACGGCGGCGGTGCACAAATGCTGCGCAGCTAGCGCCATTCGACGGCCAACACCGCGGTTCCTGGTGTGTCCGCTGTGCCGTGCGTGTGATCATTGCTTGTACAGCCCTCTCGCAGTGTCCGGAGCAAGTATGGTGGGTCTGACACACCGGTGTCAATGTGTTCTTTTTTCCATTTCCAGGAGTGTATATCCTCTGCAGTTCTATCACAGGCACTTATTTTGCTGACGAAATAGCAAAACTACATTTACGTTCAAATTATCTGATCAGTTACCCTCAGCATAACCTGTTTTAATTTGAGTAAAGGCGCATTCTTAACCTTGCACATGGAGCTAAGGAATATTTTGTTGCCAGCCATTCATTGTGCAAGAGAATCTTTGCCGCCGCGCGGGATTAGCCGAGCGGTCTCCCGGCGGAGGTTCGAGTCCTCCCTCTGGCATGGGTGTGTGTGTGTGTCTTTGTCCTTAGGATAATTTAGGTTAAGTAGTGTGTAAGCTTAGTTACTGATGACCTTAGCAGTTAAATCCCATAAGATTTCACACACATTAAAGCCTGCACGGTAGCTCAGCGTGTTCAGTCAGAGGGTTTAGCTACTCTCTGTAATAAAAAAACCGAGTGAACTGATCAACGAACAACTTGAACGAGTGTTATCGGACGTCCGCCACGAACAAAGCGAACAATAGAGAACAAAATGAGACCAACAACAACAAAAAAAGCGGTGTAAGGCGCTGCAGCCGTGGACTGTGCGGCTGATCCTGGCGGAGGTTCGAGTCCTTCCTCGGGCATGGGTGTGTGTGTGTTTGTCCTTAGGATAATTTAGGTTAGTTAGTGTGTAAGCTTAGGGACTGATGACCTTAGCAGT
The DNA here is from genome assembly GCF_021461385.2 of Schistocerca piceifrons. Lineage (NCBI taxonomy): Eukaryota > Metazoa > Arthropoda > Insecta > Orthoptera > Acrididae > Schistocerca > Schistocerca piceifrons. The sequence goes on from NC_060140.1 coordinate 93,782,770, forward strand.
TAAGTCCCATTAGATTTCACACACATTTGAACTTTTGAGTCTTTGCCACTAAAAGCGAGAGTGTGTGTAGCAATTTACAAGCTAGCCTCCAACGCACAATATAGGGAAGTGGCCAAACATCTATTTTGCTAATTTAGTAAATATAATATATATTATGTAGCTTTTTTCATCACGTAAGAAAAAAATTGTGCTTGTCGTCAATTAAATAACGGAAATTAATAACTTCCTGCTCAGCCCACTCCACACAAAATCACTATGTACATGTTTAACAACGTCTTAAAGAGCAAGTAGAGGCCATCTGATGTTTTCCTGACACATTTCTGATGTGCAGAAATCCAGTGCGTCCTCCCTAGTCACGTCGTAACTTCTATACGTTATTTCGGCGAATTTGTTGGCGTCTTCAGGTGGAAAACCTGCAGCTGGAGGCGACAGCGCTGAGACTGAGGGCCTCAGTTCTTAGCGGGGCGTCGCCACCCCCAACACCACCCCCAGCATCCGCCGCAGCGGCTGCATGGACAGCGTCAGTCAGGGGCGGAGTGATGGAGGGGTAACGATCAAACTACACGGGACGCGGACAAGAGTACAGAAGCAATCATCAGTAACCGCATGAAGATGTCAACGAGTCTGTTGTGCCAAAATACCGTGGACATCATTCTCACACGTTCGCACTATGCCAGACATCTTCAAACTGTTGCATCAGTCGATGGTAGTAGGATATCAGCAGCACTGCGATTCTGGAGGCAAGTAGTTATAACACTTCCTGTAATTTTGTTCGTTTCTTTTTTCCAGAGCTTGCATGGTAGTGCCTACTTCTCCATACTTGTTTTCTGTGCTTTAGCGAATCCGATAGGTGATTTATGTTTCATTTCATTTTATGTCTGTGTTTGTGTCTCCTTTTCTTTCTACTGAAGAAAATTGTCGACTCATTCAAACACGTGCTGTAACTTAAGTGATATCCAATGAAAAAATAGACAAGATTTGGAAAATAGCTGCCAGATAAGTAGGGTGCTCATTAGTCAGACGTAGAGCGTCACAGATACACTTAACAAACTTTATTGGGTAATGCTGCAAGAAAGACACATGACGAAAAAACTTGCTAGTAAAAGACAGATGCACATTCCAACATAAGGTAACAGTGTAACATCTGCTCGCCGTTGAGGTTGATTAAAGAAGCATCCATGCGTGGAATAGAACATAGAAATATATATGAACATGGTATCTTTCCGAAAGAACAGATACCATCTTCATATAGTTAAGGCTAACCGGCCGTTGACCTACTTCTTCAGTGCGGATGCACACGCATTGCCCAAACTCTTACGGGACTCTGTAAGATTGTCTGCTGCTGAGTGTAGTGGGCAGAGGCACTACGAATGTAGTGTGTGGACATTAAGTTGGGAATGTGTGTCTCACGGGGAGCGTGCCATGTAAGCAGGAGATCCCGGGTTCGAGTCCCGGTCGGGGCACACATTTTCAACTGTCCCCGTTGATGTATGTCAACGCCTGTCGACTGCTTAGGGTGTTGATTTAATTGTCATTTTATAGAAATATATTGCCCGTGGCTCTTTCAAAGGAACGACCCCAACATTTGCCGATTTAGGGAAACCACCAGTAAATCCGAAGAGAGCTTCAAAAGTCGCCACTCCCGATTACGAAAAAATTGTCTTATCCATCGTGCTCCTCTCTTGTTCTGTCCAAGAAGAGACAAGACATGTTATCTCTACGTATCGAGATCGGTGGTCTAATAGTAAAGCACTTGCCTGGAAACTAAAAGACTACAGAATTGAATCGCAGTCGGATGACTGAATGTTTCAGTGTGAGGGAGTGAGGCAGTGCTGTCCCGGACGTATACACTGAGCAAGCAGTAAGGGTAAAATAAAAACTTTGAGATTTGCCGATGACATGGTAATTCTGTCAGAGACAACAAAAGGACTTGGAAAAATAGTTGAACGGAATCGATAGTGTCTTGAAAGGAGGGTATAAAATGAACTACAACAAAGGCAAAACAAGGGTAATGGAATCTTGTCGAATTAAGTCAGGCGATGCTGAACAAATTAGATTAGGAAACGAGACACTTAAAGTAGAAGGTGTGTTTTGGTATTTGGGGAGTAAGATAACTAATAACGGTCGAAGTAAAAAGGATATACAATATAGACTGGCAATGGCAAACAAGGCGTATCTGAAGAAGATAAATTTGTTAACATCGAATATAGATTTAAGTGTTAGGAAGTTTTTTCCGAAGATATTTGTCTGGAATGTAGCCATATTCGGAAATGAACGATAAATAGTTCTGACAAGAAGATAGTAGAAGTTCTTGAAACGTGATGCTAGAGAAGAATGCTGAAGATTAGAAGAGTAGATCATGTAAATAATGAGGAGGCACTGAATAGGACTGGGGGAGAAGAAATTTGTGGCATAAGTTGACTAAAAGAAGGTGTCGGTTCATAGCACACGTTCTGAGACATCACAGGATCACCAATTTATATTGGGGGAGGGGGGAGGGGGGGAGGGGGCTAAAAACCGTATAGGAAGCCCAAGAGATGAATACAGTAAGCAGGTTGAAAACGTTGTAGGTTGTTGTAGTTATTCAGAGATGAAAAGGCTTGCAGAGGATGGAGTATCATGGAGAGCTGCACCAGACCAGTCTTCGGACAGAAGACCAGAATGTTCACCTCTCAAAGATGTGATGATTCGCCATGAACGACACGTGGTCCTGATTCCACGTTACGCTATAGGTTCCCTTTCCCCCGTGTGATTTTTGGGCTAGATCAGGGCACGCATGTCGCCAAAGTGGCGAACAATTGAAAGATTTACACTACGTCTTGAGCACACCACCGAGCGAGGAGGCGCAGTGGTTAGCACACTGGACTCGCGTTCGGGAGGACGACGGTTCAATCCCGTCTCCGGCCATTCTGATTTAGGTTTTCCGTGATTTCCCTAAATCGCTTCAGGCAAATGCCGGGATGGTTCCTTTGAAAGGGCACGGCCGATTTCCTTCCCCATCCTTCCCTTACCCGAGCTTGCGCTCCGTCTCTAATGACCTCGTTGTCGACGGGACGTTAAACACTAATCTCCTGCTCCTCCTCCACTTGAGCACACGGAATTAGTATATCTTAAAATAAGCATCTCAAATCTGTATTACACAAATGGCACATTGATCCGGCCGGAGTGACCGAGCGGTTCTAGGCGCTTCAGTCTGGAGCCGCGCTAATGCTACGGTCGCAGGTTCGAATCCTGCCTCGGGCATGGATGCGTGTGATGACCTTAGGTTAGTTAGGTTTAAAGTAGTTCTAAGTCTAGGGGACTGATGACCTCAGATGTTGAGTCCCATAGTGCTCAGAGCCATTTGAGTCATTTTTTGGCACATTGATGTACTCAAGTGCATCATGTGTGCCACGGTATCTCTCTTATTCGATGTTGATAATTGTTATCCTTCTCTTCTGTCACTTCCATTCATTTTAAAGGCTTGTGGCGATAGATAGCTAGACTGCCTCTTTTTGTGCAAGCAGCCACTGGACCTTAGAATTTCTTTTAGGTCTATACCATGAACAAATAGTCTTTGGTGTGACGTCACGCGTGCCGGACTGCTGTTGAAATTGCTTGTCAATAATTTATAAAGTTTTAGTCTTCAGTTACTTATTTTAAAGCTTATGTGTGTTAATATTCGCTGTAAAAGTAACTTATTAGTGGATTTTCATTAATCTCAGTCTTTCTTCCCGTGTTATTGACTCGAGTGGTATGTTGTTCGTGAGTGTGCGTACGTCGCTCATCCAAGCCTCATGCCTCAGTAGTGTGTTTACATTTCGCGGCATGCAGTTGCAGCTGTAGCGGTTATGAAGTTAAGTACTGACAAAGTTATTTGTGCTCTATTATACAGTTATTAAATTTAATAGGTTTAAGGGGTATTTCGTGCTGTTTGTGGCGCAATAACGATTTAATAAACTTTTGGAAACATTCGTTCGTTGTGTTTTTTAGAGTTTTTTGTGCGTTGAATTCATTTAGTAAATTTCGTGCTTTAGTTTTCAGCTGATGTTTCTTATTGATTCTAGAGAAATATTTCAGTAAAATTTTCATTCAGTGTTTTAACAGCGCTAAGTGTTCTAGGGGCCGCTTGAATTTTTGTCTTTAGCTAAAAATTTTGTGAAGTTTTGTTGGTATTGGTATTATCTGTGTAGTAGTATTAATACAAGTAGTTGCGATCTTAGTAGACAGAGAACTTTGAGACAGCTATTAGTTCTATAAATAATTCTACTAGTGTAACTGAACTTAGGCAACATAGACGCATAGCTTTTTCAGTTACTGTGAAATTTTACCATGAGTGAGAAGTGTGGGCTCTGTCCATTAATCCGTCGTGGGTTTGTGGGTAGTGGGTTATCGTATAAGATTTGTTGAAAGTATTTTCATTGGGGGGGGGGGGGGGGATGAAGTGCGGAAGCCTGTGGGTATTCTAGCGAGATCATCTCCTGGGAATGCAGAATCTGTAGTAGAAATAAATTGATAGAGGAGCAGGAGCGTAAGATCTGTGCCCTTCAGGTGCAGTTACAACGCGCAAAGAAGGAACTAGATATGTTGAGGATGGTGAATGGTGGTGGGGAATGAGAACTGGCAGTGGGCAAGGAGGCAGCTAGCAGGAGGGGGTATTCAGATTGCGGATATGCAATAGATTTGACCAACTGTCAAGAGTGGAGTGGAGAGGAGCCTCTTGTAGCTGTAGATGTAGGGAACGTACAGCAGTCCTCAGGAGTTAGGAAGCCTAGGTCAGTAGTAAAGTCTAACAGAAAGAAGGTTGTGCTGCTCGGTAGTTCGCATGGTAGAAGTGTGGGCCACCAGTTGCAGGAAGTGTTGGGAAGTGAGTACCAGGTCAGCAGCATTGTTAAGTCTAGTGCAGGGTTGGCTCAGGTGACTGACAGCATAGGGAAGTTATGCAGGAATTTTACGGAGGAGGATCAGGTAGTGAAAGTGGGTGGGGCAGGGAACAGTCTTGATAGGGTTGGGGAATATGATGTAGGTGGTGACCTGGTGAAGATAGCTACTAAAACTGGTGGCACTAATGTGCATTTTGTGCAACTGTTTCAGCGTCATGATCAGCCTCATCTTGATGCGGCTATTAGCCGCGTTAACAAGAGGCTGGAAAGAGTGCTGACGGCAGAGGGCATGGGTCACATCTCAGTGGTGTCGTTTGGATCTATCAGTAGATAGGATTTCAAAAGGCATGGCCTGCACCTCAGTAGATACGGGAAGGGGAGGCTGACAAAACTTACAGGTGACAATGTAGTGGGTGGTGTTGGGATACTCATGGAAAAATTCCCGTAGTAGTTAGAGCTGGACATTTTTTAGATTGAAGTCAGCAGATAGGTATACCTTCTTAAAGGAAGTCCCTCTAAGGGCTCACCTTCAGAGGACGTCATGCTTCGAAATAGAGAAGCAATTACCTTATTTCATCAAAAAATGAGGTATTAGAGATAAAGGTAGTGACCTGCTTATAAATGTTGACTCTGAAATTATTGGTATATCGGAGCACCATTTAAATAATTTGACAATTCAGAGGCGTCTTTTACCAGGATACAGATAATCTGGGTGTTTTTTCAAGGAGTTCCTTGCGGGGTGGGGAGTGGTTAAATACATAAACCAGTATTCCATTTGAGTACATAGACGTATCTTGGATCTGCACTGAACAGATATTTGTGCAGGGGCAGTTGTATTTAGTGATGCTAAACTTGTAATTGTTTATTGGTCCCCTAACTCTGACTTCAGAGCGTTCTTGATTCACTTTGTAGAAAGTGCTAGAAATTAGTTATGTGGTGACTTAAATATAAATTTTTTATATGGTACAAGAAAAAGGATGTTGGTAGATCTCCTAAATTCATATGATCTGATGCAGCTGTTTTTTTCCAATAGACAGTATTTTTATTCATTATTCATTACTAGATGGGCATTCAGTTAGTAAAAAGGTGAATGGCCTTTCAGACCACGATGCACAAATTTGAACACTAAAAGGCTTTTGTACTCAAATGTCAGATGTAATTACAAACTGTAGGAAAGTTAATCCAACAGCAACGGAGTTCTTTAAACCTTCTCAAAGAACAAGAGTGGCAGGATGTTTATAGTGCCAATAACAAAGATGATAGATATGCTTTGCTTAACACATTTCTCATGCTCTGAGAGTTGCTTTCATAGAGCGTACTAAACGGGGTACTAGCAGTAATAGATAGTCTGGGTGGCTGACTAGTGGAATAGGGATATCGTGCAGAACAAAGATGGAATTATATCAAAATGTTAGTCGTCACAATCAAGCTACAGTAGCCCATTACAAACAGTATTGTAAGGTGCTTAAAATGTTATTAGCAAGGCAAGGAGTATGTGGTATGCAAATAGAATAGCTAATTCACAGGATAAAATTAAAACCATACCGTCAGTTGTGAAGGAAGTGTCTGGGCAGCAGCGCAAGTTCGACGATATAAAGTCAGTTCGTAGTAAAAATATTTCTCTTACTGATAAATCAGATATATGTACGGTATTAACAATCGTTTTCTGGGCATTGCTGGTGACTTATTAAAAAATTAGTTTCTACAGGGAATCGTATCTTTCTTGGCAAATGACTTTCCGAGATTGATGTCTGAAATACTCTTCTGTGATACAGTCAAGGGGGAGATTGAGTCAATAATTAAATCACTGATGACTAAGCACTCTCATGAATATGATGGAGTGCCAAGCAGAATATAAAAGTACTGTGCTGTACATGTTAGCCCTGCATTTAGCCATATTTGAAATTTTTCCTTTAGGAATGGTCAGTTTCCTGAACGATTACTCAGTAGCAAAGCCGCTTTATGAAAAGGGTAATGTAGACAATTTTAGACCTATTTCTATGCCATCCGTGCTTGCTAAAGTTATTGAAAAGGCTGTGTATGTAAGGACAATTGATCATTTTATATCACGATTTGCTAGCAAATGTACAGTTTGGCTTTAGAAGTCGTTTAACAACTGAAAATGTTATATTGTTTTCTCTGTAAGGTACTGAATGGTCTAAACAGGTTTCGAACACTAGGCATATTTTTGATTTATCTAAGGCGTTTGATTGTGTTGCTCACAAAATATTGCTCCAGAAGTTGGACCATTATGGAATATGGGGAGCAGCTCACAATTGCTTCACTTTCTTACTTCAGCAACAGACAGCAAAAGGTCATTATTCACTATGTTTAGAATGGCTGTGATATGGGATCTGAGTGGGGTACTGTCAAGTGGGGAGTGCCCCAGGGGTCAGTCTTGGGACCACTCCTGTTCCTTATTTATGTAAATGATATACCCTCTAGTATTATGGGTAAATATTTGTTTGGTAGTGTAGGATGTTGTAACATTTCAAATAGTCCAGTTCATGACCTAAGTTCATGGCTTGTAAAAATAAACTAACGCTAAATTACAGTAAGACTCGGTTTTTACAGTTTCTAACACACAATTCAACAAAACCTGAGTTTCAAATTTCACAGAATGGGCATATGATTACAGAAACTGAAAAGGATTTGTAGGTGTTCAGATAGATAGTAAACTTTCGTGGAAAGCCCACGTTCAGGATCTTGTTCTAAGACTTAATGCTACCATTTTTACTATTCGAACGGTATCTGGAATGAGTCGTATGGTACTATATTTTGGGGTAACTTTTCCCATTCTAAAACGATATTTTTGGCTCTTGTCGACGAGTTTGGGTATTTTGGCTTTTGCCTCTCTCTCTCTCTCTCTCTCTCTCTCTATATATATATATATATATATATATATATATATATATATATATATATATACGGTTATTTCTTGTTAACAATATTAGCTTATTCCCAAGAATAAGCAGCTTTCACTTAGTTAATACTCGGGAGAAATCAAACCTGCATTTGGACTGGACTTCCTTAACTCCTGTGCAGAAAGGTGTGCAGTATACTGCTGCATCATTTTCAATAAGCTACTGCTCGAATTCAAAAATGTTAGTAGTAATCCACGCGCTTACAAATCGGAACTGAAGTGTTTTCCTCATGGGTTAGTTCTTCTATTCTGTTGAGGAGTTCCTTGAAAATTCTGATTCTTGTTGTATTGTTGATTGCGTTTAATTAAATTTACGAATTGACTTTTTTCGGGTTCATAAACATTTTATTTTTATCTGGTATTACTTTTATGCTGTAATTTCATGTATTGACATGTTCCATGACCTTGGAGATTTGCTCCTCAATTTGGTTCTACGGTACTTGATATGTAAATAAAAAAAAGTGTAAACAGTGCTGACACCAAGGTTCTACTGAACTGAAGTCTTGACGACCGAAAAATGCCGCACCGCATTGCTAAATGAAATTTCGCACTGTACCTAGTACTTTATTATTACAGGGCAACGACACATTGAAGGTTTAAGAAAGGCATAGTTTTTGGCACAATTCGTTAATGATATACCAATGATAAAGCTTTCAGGACGTAAAATTACATACTCATACAGTGTCGGGGAAACTAAATTGGCCCGGATAATGTTCCGTGCTCCTCAACATAGGCAACCCAAGATACGTGACAGACTCCCAGAGCGGATGTGTAAGTTGGTTTTCCTATCTAAAGGAGCAAGGAAATTCTCCAGGCCAGTTTTAGTTTGCCCACCGTATATTACGAAGATAGAAGTGCACAATCTGAACGAAGAGTTTGCTGATTTATTAGAATTAATTCTAGAATATTTAACACTGTCTATACAAAAGAGTGCTCTCCATCTAGGCGTGAGTTTGTCGGATTTTGCTAACACTGGAGCGAACGTGGACCAGTGGACTGCAAGATTGTCTACACGGTGGCTGGGGTCCTTGGGAATTAAGTATAGTGTATACTGATGACAGAACAATACCAATAGCCTGTGGGCAATGGAACAAACGTGCGGTTTATTAGACACCATGAAAGAGGAGCACTGATATTTTAAGATAAAAGTATCCATTACCATAATGAACATTTGCATTCCGAGGCGCTTTCCCGCATACTAAAATGTCAAATGCGTTAGGTCAGGTTTAATAATCCCAAAGGAACGCGACTCCAAAATTTTGAACATGTGTAACTTGTTCAGTCCATCGATGTGTCCATACTGCTCTTCGCGATTTTCTCTGCTCATCTTCTACGATCGCTAATGGAGTTAACGTAGCAGTTTCACGTCTGCCCATTCACGTAAAGGAACTGTGTGGTAACTGCTATAGCAGATAACTGCCACTGGATATTACTGCAGTTGAAAATTACACTGAGGATACGTAGCATGTCGAGGCCGTGGCCGTGGTCTAGGGGTAGCGTCTTTGATTCATAATCTAATCGTCTTCGGTCACGCGTTCGATCCCCGCCACTGCCTACATTTTGATAAATAATCAGCATTGGCGGCCGAATACTTCCGGCCTCATTCTGCCAACGGCCTTGTCAAAGAGGGCGGAGGAGCGGATAGAGGTTCAGGGCACTCTCTTGTCCTAGGGGTGGGAAATTGCCCCTAAAGGTACACGTTGTCAAATAGCGTTGAGTACCACGTATGGCGTGCTTCACAACGTGAAACAAGTCTTGTATAAGGGCAGTTGAAATCTAGTTCACATGTAGTCGCTACGTTGTGAAACTAAGTTGTTAAACCATGTTGCTAGCCACTGCGCATGCATGCTCCACAGTGGCGAAAGTCTTTCGTGAAGCTGTTCCGTTTCAGGGTATTCAGTAGCTTTAGTTTTTCTTTTTTTTTAAGTTTTGGTGGCATTTCAATGAATGTGATGTGGAGTAGGGAAGTGAAAAGTTTTGGGTTTTGGGCCATTGCAGTATTCATAAATGCTTGTGGGACGTTAATGATAATCATTTCACGAACTAAAGTGTGACACAGTGCTGCTCTTGACTGTCCTTCATGATATGAACATAGGATTGGCGATGCCCAAGTTAGTGGCCAAAATAAATTCTGTAAGAAATAATTAGGCATATAAATTAATGAAAATCCCTTACTGGATTCGGGAGATGCTTTGAGATCATTATGAAGCCATCATGTAGAGACTATATTAACTTTAATCTCAGGTGCGCAAATGCGGAAGCTACCCAAAGAATACAACGTGAAGTTAACGCTGGAAATAGGAAATTGAATGCGTACGTAGCGAAAAACTTGGTGTTCGAAAATCGAAACTCAGAAACTCCCCAGATAAATGGCTTCACAAACAATTGGTACAAATTTGGCAGTTGTGGAATTTGGCACGCGAAATGGATACTATAAGGACCAGGAATAAGAATCTTCACTTCCAAGACAAAAATTGTTCTCGAATTTCAATTGCGATGATGTTTCACACATTAGTATATTTTGTTTCCTTATAGCTTCTTGACCTCTGTAAAGACCCGTGACTTATTCTGACATTCTTCAGTGGTTTAAGTGGTTGACGTAGATTGTCTATCAAAATTTCGTCGCTGAGCAGTCACGAATTCAAACACGCTTGTCCTTTTCATTGGAACAGATTTCAAGCAAATAATGCTCAATTCCACCACTGCCAGTGAAAGTCACCATTTTCATTTAACAGACGAAAATGGTGCTTCTGTCACCGCAAATGTCGAAACTGAAGTTCGCACTGGTGACGCCGTGTTGACAGCCATTTGTGAAACTAGTTTTGCAAATTCTTAACCCAGTGTCTCCGTGTACACTTGCCTTAACTGTAAGTTATCACCAGAGAGAATGCTATAGACAGGCAGCCCAGTAACAATACCGAAGCAAACTGAACAGCCTTCTGCCTTGTTTTGTGTTCTCAAAAGAAATGGGCACGTTGAAGGATAGCGGTAGACAGTATGTCAAGTAATTATGAAATAACGTCCACCCGTTGAGGTTAGGCAGTTACAGCTATCAGCGAAATTACCCCCGATTGTGACATATGAACACTTTATACAGAATGTTTCAGAACTGCGCCGACAAATTACGAGGAGATGTAGAAGGTGTCTTGAGGAACAAAATGAAGTGAAACGTCACGGCTCCTGCAGGTTAGGGGAGGAGTGAGGGGGAGGTATAGCGGCGGGCTCCGGCGCCTGTACCTCCGACGTTCTGTGGCGTCGTTTGACGTTTCCGGACACGGTTCCTATTCTCATTTCGTTTCTTCGTTCCTTCTGCACTTCGTCGAAGTCTATAGGCGTAGTTTTGAAACAATGACTGTAACTCATACACACACACCTCAGTCCCAGACGATCAACTGTTTGAAATTCAGAATATGAAGACACGATCTAGAAAATTAATTTTGGGGTGTGTCGCCGTGTGGTTTAATACCTTTTTCTATACATAAGGTACATCCAACACAGAAAGATTCCAAAATATATTAGTTTATCTTCACATTTCAGAGATCAAAACTTTGCAAAATGGGTGCTTGTGCATAACAATATAGCAAGGTTGTTTCATAGAGAAATTTGCTCTTTTTCACATTGCATATAAAGTAATCATATTACAGTTTGGTGTTATAATTTAAAGCAAGTAACTGTCTACTCACAGGAAACTACAGGCCTTTTCTATCTGTAATCCACATCTTGTAATCTGGAAGCATAGTTCAGTTCAAATTCCCAGAAAGCAACAAAAACTATTATTGGAGTAACACCTGTTGCAAGCGTCAAAGACTGCGTATTCACTTTGTATTACTCGTAGAAAAAACTGTAATTCATCATATCTTCCATCCAGCAATGAAGTTTTCAGTTACAACAAAAGCTTACGGCATTATGCCCCTGAGGTTTCAGAAATATTACAAATTATGGTGCAAGCCTTTGTCAAGCTTCTCTATTCTAATAAAATTCTCGGAATATCATATGGCTCAAGTTATACGGCAAAGAGTTCTTGGATGAAACAATCTTTGTTAACACAATTAAACAAATACATGGTTGGACAAAAATATGAAAACAGTGCGAGAAATGCATTCTTGATCATAAATATAGGTTCTGGCCAGCCTGCAGATCGCGGTATTGCCACTAACGGCACATAGTACGTTTCAAATGTGAGTCGTCATTAGAACAGCGTTCTGTGTAGTTGCCACAGCGTAAATTCGGAGCTAAGTGCATTTGGACGCGAGGAAATTGTTGATGCACGCGAGGTTGGTTCTTCAGTAATTAAGATAGAAGTGTTTGGTGTTTCAAGAGGCACCGTACCCGAGATTTATGCTCCTTACACGGAAAGCGGATGAGGATGAAAGTTTGTAGAGTGATCCTACAGACGGTCATCGAAGAGGACCGTCACGAAAAATAAGAGGATGACAGCTGCAAAAGTTACTGTAGAACCCTCTCAGTACAAAACAGCACGAAGGGAGCAGCATAAGCAGGAAACTGTAGGGCGAGCAGGAACTCCAATGATGCAAATGCACCTGTAAAAGGAAAAACATGGCGCCGAGGCCATGAAACCTGTATTACGGAGCAGTGGAAGAAAGTCATTTGCTCGCATGAATCTTCTTTCACGCTGTTTCCAACTTTTGGTAGAGGGCGGGAGTTCGGTGATGAAATGGGCAGCCATATTGTGGTATTTGGTATTCCGTGACTTCCATGGTCATTCTGCAAGGTCGCATTACTGCGAAAGATTATGTGACCATTTTGGCTGATCGGATGCATCTTGTGGCACAAAATTTGTTCCCCAATGGTGATTCTGTGTTGCAAGACTCCTGCTCACACAGTTCGCATTGTCCAGGACTGGTTCACTGTATTGCAGGGAGAACAGTAAGAAGGTCCCTTGAAAAACATCCAGGATATGAAACTTCCTGTCAGATTAAAACTGTTTGCCGGACCGAGAATCGAACTCTGGACCTTTCGGCTTTCGCGGGCAAGTGCTCTACCATCTGAGCTACCCAAGCGCGACTCACGCCCCGTCCTCACAGCTTTCCTTCTGCCAGTACCTCACCTCCTATCTTCCAAACTTCACAGAAGCTCTCCTGCGAACCTTGCAGAACTAGCACTCAGATGGTAGAGCACTTGCCCACGAAAGGCCGAGGTCCCGAGTTCGAGTCTCGGTCCGGCACACAGTTTTAACCTGCCAGGGAGTTTCATACACTACTGGCCATTAAAATTGCTACACCAAGAAGAAATACAGATGATAAACGGGTATTGATTGGACAAATACATTATACTAGAACTGACATGTGATTACATTTTCACGCGATTTGGGTGCATAGATCCTGAGAAATCAGTACCCAGAACCACCACCTCTGGCCGTAATAACGGCGTTGATACGACTGGCCATTGAGTCAAACAGAGCTTGAATGGCGTGTACAGGTACAGCTGCCCATGCAGCTTCAACACGATACCACAGTTCATCACGATACCACAGTTCATCAAGAGTAGCGACTGGTGTATTGTGATGAGCCAGTTGCTAGGCCACCATTGACCAGACGTTTTCAATTGGTGAGAGATCGGGAGAATGTGCTGGCCAGGGTAGCAGTCGAACATTTTCTGTATCCAGATAGGCCCGTACAAGACCTGCAACATGAGGTCGTGTATTATCCTGCTGAAATGTAGGGTTTCGCAGGGATCGAATGAAGGGTAGAGCCACGGGTTGTAACACATCTCGAATGAAACGTCCAATGTTCAAGGTGTCGTCAATGCGAACAAGAGGTGACAGAGACGTGTAACCAATAGCACCCCATACCATCACGCTGGGTGATGACGAATAGACGCATCCAATGTGCGTTCACCGCGATGTCGCCAAACACGGATGCTACCTTCATGATGCTGTAAATAGAACCTGAATTCATACGAAAAAATGAAGTTTTGCCATTCGTGCACCCAGGTTCGTCGTTGAGTACGCCATCGCAGGCGCTCCTGTCTGTGATGCAGCGTCAAGGGTAACCGCAGCCATGGTCTCCGAGCAGACAGTCCATGCTGCTGTAAACGTCTAACTGTTCGTGCAGACGGTTGTTGTCTTGCAAACATCCCCATCTGTTGACTAAGGGATCGAGACGTGGCTGATAAGATGGGTGTCATCTCGACTGCTAGTGATACGAGGCCGTTGGGATCCAGCACGGCGTTCCGTATTACCCTCCTGAACCCACCGATTCCATATTCTGCTAATAGTCATTGGATCTCGACCAACGCGAGTAGCAATGTCGCTATACGATAAACCGCAATCGCGATAGGCTACAATCCGACCTTTATCAAAGTCGGAAACGTGATGGTACGCATTTCTCCTCCTCACACGAGGCATCACAACGACGTTTCACCAGGCAACGCCGGTCAACTGCTTTTGTGTATGATAAATCGTTTGGAAACTCCTCATGTCAGCACGTTGTAGGTTTCGCCACCGGAGCCAACCTTGTGAGAATGCTCTGAGAAGCTAATGATTTGCATATCACAGCATCTTCTTCCTGTCGGTTAAATTTCGCGCCTGTAGCACGTCATCCTCGTGGTGTAGCAATTTTAATGGCCAGTAGTGTATCAGCGCAGAGTGGAAAACCTCATTCATGCAGGATATGTTTTTATCCATCCTGGGACGACTGGAAACTGTTATAAATCTCAGTAGGTCTCCTACACTCTATTAGGCACGGTAATGTGTTGTTTTTTATGTTTACGTACGGGGTGTTTATAAATTAAACAAAAGTAACATTTAACAGTAGAATAGGTAAATAACTTAAAGAAATGTTTGGTACAGCACTGAGTGTAGTGTATGTTAAAGTTTTATTTGCTAATGTTCAACGCGGGTGCTATTTGTAACATAAGAAATGTCTCATCTGTAATCGGTTTGCTGCCAAATCTCATAAACGAAGACATGATGTATGGTGGCAACTGCAACTGCTTGTATTATCCAATATCGCGTTGTCACTTTTTTGTAGGTATGGACAGAATTTTATTATTCAAATTATTTTCATCTGCATGTTGTTAAACATTTATACACAAATCTCAGCCCGTTTTCCCTTGTGACTTTAGATTTAGTTTTGAGTTTTATTCGTGCAGGGGTTTTTTATCGCTTGATCTAAGTGTTCCTTTTTTTGTGCGGAGTCTGGCCTTTGGCCTACGATTTTAGCCTGGGGTTTTTAGTGCGTTTCTTGGTGGTTGGCTTTCCCTTTTTTGTTTCTATGGTCGTCCAACCTGTCACACTCGGTGTGATTTTAATTTCTTTCTTCTGGTCCATGTCTGTCTTTCTTGTCCTGTGTTGTCTCTTGTCATCTCCATTGTTTTTGTTCTTTGTAGGTGTTTTAAGTTCGTGGAAAAAGGGACCGATGGCCCTAGAAGTCTGGTCCCTCCAGTACCACAAACCAACCAACCAACCTTGTGACTTTCTCTTAAAGCTCTCGACAGTTTGAGTTCGTAGGTTTTGAATGACAGGCGTTTCCATAATACTTGTTATGCTGTAACACTAGGCGTCAGTTCTATGCTGGCACTTCTCATTGATTTACTCATACTATGCATGTGAGACTGTTGTACTTGTTGTACTTGTTGTACTTGTTGTACTTGTTGTACTTGTTGTACTTGTTGTACTTGTTGAGTTGTTGCAAGGGACTACTGGCCGCCCCTGAGCTGGGCATTCTATGTGATACAGCCAGTTTCGGTGAAACGAGTGTACCAGTTAATAAGTCTGCATTTGAGGCGATGGCCTGCGATATTTAGTCCTGGATTGTCTCTGAACTGTATTAGTGCATTTGTATTCATGAAACCATAAACAACACTGCGCATGCCCTGCACAGTTGAGACTCCATAATAACTACTGGAATAACTTGTTCGCAAATGCCACGTAGCGGGAACGTCGGGAACTAGCAACGTTAGGCGGGAATGCATCGTAAAGATATACTGCATTGAAAGCTGTATCAAACATTTCTGCAGGTTATTTACCCTTTTCACAACTATAGGTTATTTTTGTATAACTAATTTATAAACACACTAT
The DNA here is from genome assembly GCF_021461385.2 of Schistocerca piceifrons. Lineage (NCBI taxonomy): Eukaryota > Metazoa > Arthropoda > Insecta > Orthoptera > Acrididae > Schistocerca > Schistocerca piceifrons. The sequence continues at coordinate 93,798,596 of NC_060140.1, forward strand.
ATTTTTGTCGAACCCCGTACATCAATGTACACAAAATACAGAACACATGGAAATATATGTATACCAACGGTCAGTCTTTTTCCCAGATATGTGCATGCATTTATACATTCCGAAGAGGAAACTAAACTGCAAATCTTTCGCGTTCAGAACTACAGAATGACTACACAAAATATGGCAGCTACTAGTATGGTGTGTTGCCGCAAGGAGCGCAGAGTGACGTGCCACAGCGTTTCTGTATCTCTTTGGCGCTCGCCGGCGTGGGCAGAGCCACCTGCGGGCCACACTGTGAACAGCAGCTGCCCCCCACACCTGCTCAGGTGTTTGGAGTGAAAAAACATGTGTGGCGTCTGGCCGGTGTTGGGAGCAGAACCCGGCAGCGGTTCTCACTCGCCTCCACGTTGCCTCTGCTCGCCGCCGCTCGGCTGCCCTTTGGTCCGCCGTAGATTAGGCGCCGACAGCGACCTGAAATAGCCGCGCTCGAACTCTGCCCCCAGATAGCAACACGCGGGCTCGCCTCAGAAAAAACCGACTGACCCCACCGGCTCCTGCAGGTCCTCCCTTCGTCCACCACAGGCGGTGAAGCCTTTTCAATCTTCTTTTATCCAACATTCCAGCGCTACGCGGTCTCGATTCCACGGAAATCCTTCGATACAGTCCCATGCTGTCGCCTAACGAGTAAAATACGCGTGTGCGGAATATGACGCTAGGTTTTTTATTTCATTAAAGAGTTCCTAACAACCTTCTGGAAACAATCTTCTAGGACGTGGCTAAGCCATTCCTGTGCGATACTTTGAGGTGACAACTCACTGGATAGCGATATGCAAATATACAGATGGCGGCAGTAACGCTTAAACAAGTTATAACACAGTGCGTTGGTGGAGCTGTCATTTGCAATCAGGTGAAAAGGTTTCCAACGTGATTATGGGCACACGGAGGCACGCGGAGTGGTGGTTGGTGATACGGGCATGGGACATTCCATTTCCAGAGTCGTTAGGAAATCAGATATTCCGCGGTTCAATCTGTCAATGAGTGTGCCAAGAACGACGATGTCGTTGGGACAACATGGGAACTATCAGTAATTTATGCCTGTTCATTTCCACATTTTCGGACCGTATAGTCGCTAGTATAGTTCACTATTCGTCTCTGCTCAACTTTTATGATTTCCCTATTGCGTCACGTGCCCACAATCCGCCAGGCGGCATTCGGTCTTGGTTGGGCAGTGGTCACAATATTTTTGTCACACCAGCGTAGGTGGCTGTTATTAGTACCAAGTACACTACGTCCAACAATGACTTGTTCACTATGTATCTATCTGTAATATACAATGACATTCAGAATGAGATCTTGACTCTGCAGCGGAGTGTGCGCTGATATGAAACTTCCTGGCAGATTAAAACTGTGTGCAGGACCGAGACTCGAGCTCAGGACCTTTGCTTTTGGCGGGCAAATGCTCTACCATCATTCCATACTATCACATGTTAACTTGGAGAGCTCTGAAGACAACCGCCCCCTCCCCAACTCGAAATGTTTTATTATTCGCGCACTGTGGAATCGGTTCTAGGAAGAATGACAAGAAATTAATTTAATGAATGTTGAAAGTAATAGACTGGATTACGTGGATTTAAAGGGAGATTTCAGGGTCGGTGTAGCTCTACTGTGAAAGACATCTTCTTGGCTATTACATGACCGCCTGAAATTCAGACAGGATCGGCTAAGGAAGACATCGGATGAAGTGACGTGCATGCACCAACCTAGTAGATACTTTCATAGGAAAATTATTGCAAATTTTGGAACTTGCAAAACGTTTTTTTCTGCGTTCAGTGTAAACGTTTCTTGCTGTGGGCGCGGGGGAGGAGGAGACTAGTGTTTAACGTTCTGTCGACGACGAGATCATTACAAACGGAGCAGAAGCTCAGACTAGGGAAAAATGGAGAAGGAAATAACCCTTGCCCTTTCAAGGGAACCATCCCAGCATTTGCCTTAAGCGATTTATGGAGATCACGAGAAACCCAAATCAGCATGGCCAGGTGCGGGTTTCAACCACTGTCCTCTCGAGTGTGAGTCCAGTGTGCCACCTCGCTCGGTCAGTGGGCATGGGATAATCGAGATTGGGTGTAAATGTGTCGCTTGGTCGAATGAGTGTTTCTCGTTAAGGGACAATGTAAACTTTGTACTACGTGAACATCATTTCACACCACCTACACTCCTTCATGCTTGATGTCTTTCCTGACAGTGATGGCACCTTAGAGTACAATATGTCCGTGTCATAACACCAAAATAGTGCTACAGTGCTTTGAGGAGCGTAACAGAGAAGAAACTAGAGAATTCTAACTCACGGGAATTGTCACCTGCGCGCACATCTCTGGTGCTGCATACTCCTAGAAATTTACCACTGACTTTCTGAATCCCTACCACACACAACTGCTGCGGTAATGATTTGCAAATGTGGACCAACGCGTTATGAAGCAGATAGCCATAGTGTTTTGGCTTATCATTGCACATTCAAATTCGTTGTCGTAAGGAGCGATGGAAAATGAGTACGTACCCAAGTCCCAAGTCTCTCTTCTTATTCTGTTGGTGCCTATGTAAGATACACATAGGCACCTCTAATTGTGGTTCCTTTAATTCACCCAATAAGGTTTCGTGAGAACAACGTCGAATTTCGTCCAAAGATTTTTGTATGAGTTCCGCAATCGGTTCTGTCAAACTTAGTTGTGGGACACGCTAACCTATTGTGATTACAGCACTGTCTGTTAATGCCTTCGACTCAGCTGTTCTGGCTATTTTATGAGGAGTCAGAATCTGGCGGTGTACTGTTGAATAAGTCTCACGAGAATGAAAGATGCATTTTCTATGGTAAACTCACTGCACGTTCCTGCAATTGTCCCAACAGATTTACCCCTTCCATTCGGCTTCCCTACTAGCGATTTCACGTGTACCTTCCGTTTCGTATAACTTTCACCCTAACTACTCTGATGATCATAAATTAAGGATAATGCTGATACATGGTGAAACAACGCTGACGGGCGGTTTGCGGGCTTAAATCACCTTGGGGTATGACCATGCGGTGCATTTGACATGAGGTCGTCGCATGGTGGCGCTGGCAGCAGTCAAAGTACAGAGGTGTGTTGGTGCATGTGAGAGTACGGTGCAGCGAGTAAGTGTGCGGACGTTTTCAGGCATGCTAATGGTGACTGTGTTGAAAATGGCTCAAAGAACACATATTGATGACGTCATGAAGGGTAGAATACTATGGCAGCTGGAGGCTGGCCAAACACAGTGGGTCGTAGCACACGCCCTCCGTGTGCCACGAAGTGTGATCTCGAGATAATGATGATTCCAGCAGACAGGAAAAGTGTCCAGATGCTGCAGTACGGGACGTCCAGTGTGCAACACCACAAGACCGATATCTCGCCATCAGTGCTCGCAGACGACCACGGAGTACTGCAGGTAGCCTTGCTCGGGACCTTACCGCAGCCACTAGAACAGGTCTCCAAACACACAGCCTACAGACAACTGAACAGACATGGTTTATTCGCCTGGTGACCTGCAAGGTGCATTCCACTGAAACCTGGTCACAGGAGAGCCCGTAAAGCCTGGTGTCGAGAACACAGTACATAGTCATTGGAGACAGTGGTCCCAGGTTATGTTCATGGACGAGTGCAGGTATAGTCTGAACAGGATTCTTGCCGGGTTTTCATCTGGCGTGAACCAGGAACCAGATACCAACCCCTTAATGCCCTTGAAGAGGGACCCATATGGAGGTCGTGGTTTGATGGTACAGGGTGCATGTACACATCTACAGGTCTGTGACAGAGGAAACTGTAACAGGTCTGGTGTATCGGGACGTCATTTTGCACCAGTATGTCCGCTTTTACAGGGGTGCAGTGGGTCCCACCTTCCTCCTGATGGATGATAATGCACGGCCCCACCGAGCTGCCATCATGGAGGAGTACCTTGAAACTGAAGGTATCAGGCGAATGGAGTCTCCTGCCTGTTCTGCAGATCTAAACCCCATCGAGCACGTCTGGGATGCTCTCGGTCGATGTATCGCTGCACGTCTTCAAACCCCTATGACACTTTATGATGCGACAGGCACTGGTGCAAGAATGGGAGGCTATACCCCAGCAGCTGCTAGACCACCTGATCCACAGTATGGCAACCCGTTGTTCGGCCTGCGTACGTGTGCATGGTGATCATATCCCATATTGATGTCGGGGTACATGTGCAGGAAACAGTAGCGTTTTGTAGCACATGTGTTTCGGGACGGTTTTCTCAACTCATCACCAATACCATGGACTTACAGATCTGTGTCGTGTGTGTTCCATATGTGCCTATGCTATTAGCGCCAGTTTTGTGTAGTGCCACGTTGTGTGGCACCACATTCTGCAATCATCCTTAAAAATATGAGCATGAGTGTATTTGATTTGATGGTCAAGGCCATTTAGCGCTAAGCTGTAATTGGATAATACTGTATTGCTTCCATTGTTTGTCGGTAGATTTGCCATTTAGAGGGCCCTGTTATACGCAAAGAACAGTGTGGCGTACCAAGCAAGAGGTACTGTTCTGTGGAGCAGCCTCCAGATGGCGCTCACAAACATGGATATCTTCCTACTTTTGCACCTCTTCCTGCAGCACCTGCTGACAATAGGGCGGACAATAGTCGGTGGGGAACTGTCTACCATGGACTACGTTGCTTCCACTTTATACTGGTGGATGTGGGAGTGCTTCCACCGTCAGGAACCAAAACGCGATGCGCTGTGGATACTCGGTTCTGAACTACAGGTTACGCAGTTCAGTGATAGGCTGCACTCAACTCAGTGCACTGCTCTGAAGACTATCTTCCGATTTAGCAGTTGCCACTTGGAGTACATGGACAGTCAATGGTGTCTTCTGTTAAAATTATAGTGGCAATACAGGGTTATTACAAATGATTGAAGCGATTTCACAGCTCTACAATAACTTTATTATTTGAGATATTTTCACAATGCTTTGCACACACATACAAAAACTGTTTTTTTAGGCATTCACAAATGTTCGATATGTGCCTCTTTAGTGATTGGCAGACATCAAACCGATAATAAAGTTCCTCCCACACTCGGCACAGCATGTCCCCCCCAATGAGTTCGAAAGCATCGTTCATGCGAGCTCGCAGTTGTGGCACGTTTCTTGTTAGAGGAGGTTTAAACACTGAATCTTTCACATAACCCCACAGAAAGAAATCTCATGGCGTTGTCGGGAGAGCGTGGAGGCCATGACATGAATTGCTGATCGGTTTTCCAATCTCCTGTTTAAGAAATGCCGAACATCATGATGGAAGTGCGGTGGAGCACCATCCTGTTGAAAGATGAAGTCAGTGCTGTCGGTCTCCAGTTGTGGCATGAGCCAATTTTCCAGCATGTCCAGATACACGTGTCCTGTAACGTTTTTTTCACAGAAGAAAAAGGGGCCGTAAACTTTAAACCGTGAGATTGCACAAAACAAGTTAACTTTTGGTGAATTGCGAATTTGCTGCACGAATTCGTGAGGATTCTCTACCGCCCAGAATCGCACATTGTGTCTGTTCACTTCACCATTAAGAAAAAATGTTGCTTCATCACTGAAAACAAGTTTCGCACTGAACGCATCCTCTTCCATGAGCTGTTGCAACCGCGCCGAAAATTCAAAGCGTTTGACTTTGTCATCGGGTGTCAGGGCTTGTAGCAATTGTAAACGGTAAGGCTTCTGCTTTAGCCTTTTCCGTAAGATTTTCCAAACCGTCGGCTGTGGTACGTTTAGCTCCCTGCTTGCTTTATTCGTCAACTTCCGCAGGCTACGCGTGAAACTTGCCCGCACGCGTTCAACCGTTTCTTCGCTCACTGCAGGCCGACCCGTTGATTTCCCCTTACAGAGGCATCCAGAAACTTTAAACTGCGCATACCATCGCCGAATGGAGTAAGCAGTTGGTGGATCTTTGTTGAACTTCGTCCTGAAGTGAAGAGTCGTTGCACTGTTATGACTGACTGATATGAGTGCATTTCAAGCACGACATACGCTTTCTCGGCTCCTGTCGCCATTTTGTCTCACTGCTCTCTCGAGCGCTCTGGCGGCAGAAACCTGAGGTGCGGCTTCAGCCGAACAAAACTGAGTTTTTCTACGTATCTGTAGTGTGTCGTGACCATATGTCAATGAATGGAGCTACAGTGAATTTATGAAATCGCTTCAATCATTTGTAATAGCCCTGTATATAGACGGCCAAGGCACAGCAAAAGTTACTTTATGAAATTCACAACATCCTGTTCCACGCTTCAAACTCTATCTACGCTAGACACCATCTTGTAACAGTTTGTCATTTCTTATTACGTTGCCACATTTTTGTTGTACTGTTGCGCTATCAGACAAGTGTTTAACAAAGCAGAGCGGCTTTAATCTAGCGTGGGTATTTTGGCTGAATTAATAGCAGCATCCAGTTACTACGAGAGTTAGAACTTAAATAGTTGCAATTATTTATTCGCAACCGATACAAAACGGTTAATTGTTTGCACCTGTTAATGTCCTTCAACGTAGTCACCAGAGTTGTGTACAACCCGTTGCCAGCGATGTGGAAAGCGTAGTATACCGTTAGCAGAGCCTGTTCTGTTGATGGTGCGAATGGAATGATCAAAAGTTATGGTGATTCTCGTGTATGACTGTTGTGGTGTTATCCTAACGCATTACATTCCTCCACGGCAGACCGTCAATGCACAGTATTACGTTCGTTTCTGGAGCATCACCTGCGACCAGCTTTGCGAAAGAAGCGACGACACTTTCTACGCAACCCAGCCATCGTTTCGCACGACAGTGTGCGGGCGTATACAGCGCAAGCTATGGCTCCTCTGTTCGGTCGATGGGACTGACAAGTACTGTACCATCCACCATACTTTGATTTGATTCCGAAGATAAGGGAACCACTTCGTCGCAATAGCTTCAAAACTGTTCGGGATTCGACAGGCTGTAGACCGCTCCATTCGCAGCATCCACAGAACGGTATACTAAAGCTTCCATATCGCTGGTAACGGGTTCTACACAAAGCTGGTGACTACTTTGAAAGACAGAAGATATCAGGCGAATGGAGTCGCCTGCCTGTTCTGCAGATCTAAACCCCATAGAGCACGCTTGGGATGCTCTCGGTCGACGTATCGCTGCACGTCTTCAAACCCCTACGACACTTCATGGTGCGATAGGCACTGGTGCATGTAACTATTTTATATCAGTATTGAATAAATAGTTGCCACTAAGTTCCAACCCTCGTACATTCACAAAAATTACAAAATTATTTTGTAGTTCGATACAGTCATCCATCAACGATGCTTTCATGTAAACAAGATTGTCACCAAGAAATCTGACTGTGCAGCCAACGCTGCCTGATAAAACCGTTATGTAGACTGTTGGCTATTGAAATTTCAGTAGCATGTAAGTGGCATAAAATAAACGTCAAATACGTGCCTCGACATGCAGATATGATTTCAGCACAACGGCAAAAAGTAGGTACGGATAATACCATCTTTGTATACAAGGACAGGTATTGCAGCTATTTTCTCTTTCAGAAATCGCACTTGAATGTTTGTTTATGAGAAGATCGTGTTACTTCTCGTGTTTTTACAGCGAAGTGGTAGGATCGTGGCCTATGCAGACTGCTGTTTATTGATCTAAGATACTGATGCTCGCGTTGGCCTGGATTGCACGACTGTCATGCAGATATCAAACTTATGGGTTCAGGAGGGCTATACTCAATGCTGTGCAGGACCTTAGCGGCGATGGGCCTAACGCTCGAGAGGATAGACATACTTTTTTGCCCGGCAGTATAGGATGGTACAGCCCTATAACGTACTTTAAGTCAGGAACTGGCTTTGTCGTCGGCAACGTCTGAAGTCATGAGCCGTCAGTACCCCGACTCCCACTACGGCTTGCCTTGTTGTGGCAGCAGAGAGGAAGGGCGGACAGATGTGCACCGACAACACTGGGCACAGATAGGAACCACGACGTCTTTCCAGACGAATCCCAGATCTACGCATAGCATCGCAATGTACATATCCATGTGCGGTGGCACCAAGGAAACAAACATGGCCCAATTGTACTGGTCATCATGATACAACACCCGCTCTTAGCGTGGTGGTTTGGGGTGCCATTGGATACACAAGTCATCTCTCTATCTAGTAGTCGCTCATATGGACAGTAGCCATTACATTTATGACAAGTTAACGTCATCGGCTGTGCTTTCCCTCCGAAGTCTCCATAGCGTGATATTTCTGCAAGATACAAGACCGCAATTTGCACTTGCTATCCTGCATTACCTCGATACAGTGTGTGTTCCACTGTTGCACCGCCCAGCACTTCTCCAAATGGCTCTGAGCACTACGGGACTTAACATCTGAGGTCATCAGTCCCCTAGAACTTAGAACCACTTAAACCTAACTAACCTAAGGACATCACACACATCCATGCCCGAGGCAGGATATTAACCTACGACCGTAGCGGTCGCGTGGTTCCAGACTGAAGCGCCTAGAACCGCTCGGCCACAACGTCCGGCACTTCTCGAACTCTCTTCCCCACTATATAACTGAAGAATAAATGCACCGAAGACGAAAGCAGTGTGGAAGATAGAGATTTCAGCAATAAAACGGCGTTTCAGTTTATATAACAAAGATTTAAATACTTATTGCGGATAATGGCTATACCAACAACAGTGTGTATGGCGTGAAATGTGTTACCTCTTAGATGTTGTCCGTGTAAACAAGTGGAGTCATAGAGAACACCTGCAAAGTAGGTAAAAATATTAGGACTTTCTTTCGCATCCTTTGTAATTGTTAACGATGTTTCGCTCTGTGTTAAATTTTATAATGGCTACATTAATTGTGAATTGCCCTGTACTTTGACAGGCATCAGCTCGTCATCCAGGAAAATGTTAGTTCGCAATAAGGCACCACATAACGAACATGTTTTTAGCTGCCTTTAGGCTTGTGCGAAACCAGACGCGTGTGCTTGCTGCATTGGCCGTTCACAATGAGCTACAATTATCGCGCGCAGCTGTTCATTCCGGCTGCAGACCTATCCGAGGAGCCTCTCGCTGTTAATCCTGACGAGACAGATGCTGCACTCTAACGGTTTCCGGCGTCGACAGCTTGTCCTCTGTATTGGCGGGCTACATACACCTTTCAGCAACTTTAGCTGTGGTTTTTATTCAGCCAATGCCCGTGGGCCATCGAAATGTAGCTCTCCCTTGACGGTCCTTCCTCAAGCTTCCTTTAAGGGGCAGTCGACTCTACAGCCTCTGGCGATCCGTTTGCGGTGTCATTGTGCTTTAAACGTTTTCTCACTTCTAGACTGGACTCTACTGATTTGGGGGAAGAGACCAAACAGCGAGGTCATCGGTCTCATTATATTAGGGAAGGATGGTGAAGGAAGTCGGCCGTGCCACGTCAAAGGAACAATCCCGGCATTTGCCTGAAGCGATTTAGGGAATTCACGGAAAACCTAAATCAGGATGGCCGAACGCGGGATTGAACCCTCGTCCTCACAAATGCGAGTCCAGTGTGCTAACCACTGCGCCACCTCACTCGGTCTCACTTCTAGAAGTCGCACAAATTCGAATTAATAGCAAATTAGTAAGGTTGTGTTATTCAGTTACTGACAATCACTAGTGCTGCTGTTTATCATATTCCTCGGTGTCACATATTCCGATCAAATGGAGCTTAATGAATTCGTATATGTTACATGACCGTTTCTCGAAAAACGGTCTCGTAACAATTTTCGTGTTAAGAGCTGTCTGTTTTGCAGTTTAAATATTTCATAAGATACCTGCTGTAGAACACCGCTACTGGCTGGTAGTAACAGCAGATTTTTCTTAAGAGATCTGAGAGTGATCTGTCATCGTGTGTGTTCACGTTGTCTCTCTTTTCTTATTTGTCTATGTACAGTGACTCACAAAAGTATTTGTCCACCAGTGTTATGTTTTATTTTTACTTCATTATATACAGGCATCACATATTACAGTAGAAGTCTCGGCACAAAATGGCATAGGACTCTAATAAACAACAGAACAGCATTTTGCAAACTTAAACAACATAAACAATAACACACACAGAAACATGCCCACTATCACAGCCACAAAAGTTTCCGGGCGGCAAGTATAACACTCACAACCTTGTACGTTTGAATACCTTGTATGCAGTCCTTTTTGCTTAATCACTTGTTCCAAGCGTTTAAACAAACTGTGAACGAGCTTTCACGTATAATTGGACTTATTTGTCGCCATTCTTCCAGTATTCGTTCCTTTAAAGCCTGTTTTGGTATCACTGGCGTTCACTTTTTGCTTCAATTCACTCCAAAGATTTTCTATTGGGTTCAAGTCTGGACTCTGAGGAGGGGTATCCAAAACCTTAGTGCAATTATACAGCGTTCATAGTCTCACAATATCCGCTTTATGCTTTGGATCATTGTCTTGATACAATTTGAACGTCCTCGAAAGCCCGAGACTTGTAGCACTGTGCGGCAAGTTCTCTTTTAGGATGTTCAGATACTTCACGCTTGTCCATTGTACCTTCAATGAATGCTAATTCGCCTACCACAGATGACGACGTGGAACCCCAAATCATGACACCTCCACCCCCGTGTTTGTGGGTTGCAGATGCTTCAATTGAAATTCTTCAGGTGGTTTTCTCCAAGTCATAGGTCTTCCGTTTGAGAAGAACATCTACAGTTGACATTCATCGACAAAAATTGCTTCGTTCCACCAACTGACACTTTTATTTACGTGCTGCTTCGCGAAGTCAGTCGTTTTTTTTTTCTGTTCCTCTCATTTATCATCCTACCTACTCGACCATTATAGCCCTCTCGTCTGATAATTCGTCGGACTGTTTCAGGGTGCGGATCTTCCTCTTATTCCTGCTGCACTGCGGCAGCAACTTTCGTTGCCGACAACCTTGGATTTGTTTTAATTTTTCTTATTACTTCGGTTTCCTCTCTACTACTCAACTTCTTTGGTTGCCCTGTTTATGGTTTATCTTCAATTCTATCTTCTCTGTTGAATCTTGGTATAATGTCAGCTACAGTACTTTTACTCATTTGTAACAATGCGGCAATCTGTCTTTCAGAATGTCCTTTAGCGTGATGGAAGATAACAAGCTGTCTCTTTTCAAATGAAGTTCCCTTTGCACCCCATCGCACTGTGCACAATGCGTGTTAACACGGAAACTCAGCACAGAATGAGCCTGCTCGTTCTACAGCTAGCACCACCGCCGCCTTTACGACATGTGGCCCAATAACAAAGTTACTGCATGTTTTGGTGCCTTACAATGCAAATATACACTGGTCGTAGTTAATTATATTATACAGTGAACTGCTTGTGATACATTGTCAGACAGTATTCAGACTATAGAATGGACTGACAATTGCTTACTGTGGACCTCAAATTCTCTCTCTCTCTCTCTCTCTCTCTCTCTCTCTCTCTCTCTCTCTCTCTCTCTCTGGGTGTGGGTGGCTCTGTATCAGGAAGACTCTTCAGCTGGCCACCAAGCTCCCCAGATACGACATTATTGAGCGTATCTGGAATCTCTTGCAACGTGCTGTTCAGAACAGAAACAAGACAAAGTGCTTTTTGGGCAGTGAAATTACTATCGATGATCGAAGTAGAGAGAATTAAAATGTAAACTGGGTATAGCAAGAAAGATAGAGGTACTTATTAATATTTATATATCTTATAAATTAAATTCCGCTGCCATGCCTTTCTATCTGTATGTGGAGGCTAATCTCAGGAACTACTCTAAGGATTCCGATACGGTTTTCACTACTGAATGGACTGGTTCTCCAGGAAAGTTCGCTTATATCACTTTAAGTAGTAGTCTGGGCATTTTTTTACCACTGGGACCCAGTCAGCCTGAATGGAGAACTACTGATTATTAAAATATCGCTCGTGTGCCTCCTGCATGACTTTGAGACATTTATTTTATTGATAATAAAACATTCTCGAAAATCCTAGTCTCTGGGACCGCTATTTTGCCTGTATCAATGCAAATAACAGGAAAATCTATACTATTGAAATCAAAACATTCTCGAAAGTCTTGGAGTCCTCAGGACCAATATCTTGCCAATACCAATGTCGATAACATGCCGAAACGTGGACGACAAGCAACTTGGGGAAAAAACACAGCTTCTGAAACGTGGTGCTACATTAGAATGTTGAAAATTATATGGGTAGATCAAATACCTAATATGGAAGTACTGAAGGGATTTGGCCAAGGGCCATGACGCAGTGATAACACTGGTTCCCGTCAGATCACCGAAGTGAAGCACTGTTGGGCTAGACTAGCACTTGGATGGATGACCAACCGGTCTCCCGAGAGCTGTTGGTAAGTGGGGTGCACTCAGCCCTTGGGAGGCAACCCGAGAAGCTACTTGATTGAAAAGTAGCGGCTCTGGTCTCGTAAACTGACATACGGCCGGGAGAGCGGTGTGCTGACCACATGCCCCTCCGTATCTGCATCCAGTGACGCCTGTGGGCTGAGGATAACACGGAGGCCGGTCAGGACCGTTGGGCCTTCGTGGCCTGTTTGGTCGGAGCTTGGCTTTTTTTATGGATTTGAGGAAATGAGATATACTGTATGCTCGTAACCTGACGAAAAGAAGGCATCGGCTGGCTGGACACATCCTGAGGCATCAAGAAATCATAAGTTTGGTAATAGAGGGAAGTGTAGAGGGAGATAAGCTTCAAATGGATTAGGTTGCAGTCGTTATTTGGAGGTGGAGAGGCTTGCACACTATGGGATACCATGGAGAGTTGCAGCCAACCAGTCTTCAGACTGGAGGCAACAACAATGTTCTGCTCTTTTGTGCTTCGATCGAAGTTGAAGTACAGGTCACACATGTGCTCTATCGTCCGCTAGTGAGATTCGCAACATCACAAGCGGACCGCCTCGGTGATGACCGAATTTCTAGAACGCCCGTGGTGACAAACGAGGACTCGAGAACTGGCGAGGCGAGGCGCTCCATCCCAGGGCAAGGAGCGCGGCCTCAGCCCCTCGCCGCGGCACGTCCACGTCCGCGTCCCGGCCCGGCCCGCCGCTAATGGAATTATCCACTTGGCGGGCGCTCAATCTGGCCACATCCTGCCCACCACTGCAACGAGACACGTCCTCCCTACAGCTCGGCGCGGCTCGCCGAGGTGGCCTGATGGCTGCCGCCCGATGGCGCAGCTGATGAGCTAAACGCCGCGCCCAATCTCGCCCAATCTGTCTCCGCGTGCAGCCTCGCCACCTGCGCGCGCCCCCCCCCCCCCCCACCACCCCCCAGTGACGCAGAAGCTGCGGGGCCTGCCCGCTGCCTCCAGACACTGCTGCTGTGCGCCTCAGTGGCCGCGCGCGTGCGAGACTAATCCTGACTACCAAAGAGCACTTCCGCCAGAGTGCCAAACCAGCGCTTATTTACGCAACTACACTACTGGCCGTTAAAATTGCTGCACCAAAAAGAAATGCAGATGATAAACAGGTATTCATTGGACAAATATATTATACTAGAACTGACATGTAGTTACTCACGCACTTTGGGTGCCTAGATCCTGAGAAATCAGTACCCATAACCACCACCTCTGGCCGTAATAACGGCCTTGATACGCTGGGCATTGAGTCAGAGCTTGGATGGCGTGTACAGGTACAGCTGCCCATGCAGCTTCAACACGATACCACAGTTCATCAAGAGTGACTGGCGTACTGCGAAGAGCCAGTTGCCTGGCCACCATTGACCAGACGTTCTCAATTGGTGAGAGATCTGGAGAATGTGCTGACCAGAGCAGCAGTCGAACATTTTCTGTATGGGAACAAGAGGTGACGGAGACGTGTAACCAATGGCACCCCATACCATCACGCCGGCTAATATGCCAATATGGTGATGACGAGTACACGCTTCCAAAGTGCGTTCACCGCGATGTTGCCAAACACAGATGCGACCATTATATGTAAACAGAACCTCGATTCACCTGAAAAATGACGTTTTGCCATTCGTGCACCCAGGTTCGTCGTTGAGTAAAACATCGCTGGCGCACCTGTCTGTGATGCAGCGTCAAGGGTAACCGCAGCCATGGTCTCCGAGCTGATAGTCCATGCTCCTGCAAACGTCGTCGAACTGTTCGTGCAGATGGTTGTTGTCTTGCAAACGTCCCCATGTGTCGACTCAGGGATCGAGACGTGACAGCACGATCCGTTACGGCCATGCGGATAAGATGCCTGTCATCTCGACTGCTAGTGATAAGAGGCCATTGGGATCCAGCACGGCGTTCCGTATTACCCTCCTGAACCCACCTATTCCATATTCTGCTAACAGTCATTGGATCTCAACCAACGCGAGCAGCAATGTTGCGATACGATAAACCACAATCGCGATAGGCTACAAGCCGGTCTTTACCAAAGTCGGAAACGTGATGGCACGCATTTCTCCTCCTTAAACGAGGCATCACAACGCTTCACCAGGCAACGCCGGTCAACTGCTGTTTGTGTTTGAGAAATCGGTTGGAAACTTTCCTCATGTCAGCACGTTGTAGGTGTCGCTACCGTCACCAGCGTTGTGTGAATGCTCTGAAAAGCTAATCATTTGCCTATCACAGCATCTTTTTCCTGTCGGTTAAATTTCGCGTCTGTAGCACGCCATCTTCGTGTTGTAGCAATTTTAATGGCCAGTAGTGTAGGATCATATGGGGTTGTTACTGCTGTGCTCTTCAGTCTGTAGACTAATTTGATCCAGTTCTCGAGGCTAGACTAGCCTGTGAAAGCCTGCACATCTCTCCACAACTGCAACCTGCGACAGACTGGCAAACTCGTTCATGTTTGACATTTGCTTCACCCGTGATCGACCATTTTTGGGACAGGTTAATCATTACACGTTTAATGTTCTTTTTCACCTAATCACGTAATACTGTATCAAGTTTGTTTTTCATACAGCCAGGAATTAAAAATTAAGACTTTATTTTGATTAAAATTTGTGATTCATTATTTGTTAATAGACATTTGCATTTGTTGATACTTTAGTTTTACTCTTATGACAACAAATTATTAAATTGCAGAAGCATTCCTTATACAACGTAAATAGTATTCATCTTCGATGAAGCAGCTGCCAGATATGACGCAGCTACGCTTAAAGCAAAAGCGGAAATATTGTTCATTGGCGCTTAAGCGTGTCTACACCAGATCAATGATTATATTCGCAAACTGCAGCCGTAGCTTACAAAAACAACTAATCGATCAGCAGTAACATCTCTTAATTTACGTAAACATTTAACTCTTTCTCTACCTTTCTGTTAATAATAAATAGATAAACGCTAATATAATGATACAGAGCCCATGCAATTAAATTAATCCAACAACAAAATCATATTTTTGATTAACAGCCTTCAGCATGATACAAAATATTTTCTTCTTTATACTACTAACAAAACTGTAAGCTCACATTGAGAAGTGGCTTACACGTTACTAATACACCTTTTCAACGTTGTATTACTTACTTAACATTCAATAGCATTAAAGTAATTATGAAATTTCACACTGACAACGCCTTAGTGTCTACAAGGTATCTGGCATTAAGTCTATGCTCTGTTGTTTAACACTAGGCTTTTTGCCACAGCAGTCAAAACAGCTCATTACTTAACGTTCTATCACTGCTCATGCAAAGGAATACCGCATTCGCAATGATTCTATGTGCCTTCAGCATGAAATAACATAACCACCACCCAGGTTTTGGCAATAGATGCACCTCAGACCTTTATCTTTCACTTTTACGTTAAATAACATACCTCTTAGATGTAAATACGTAGCATCTACATAGCCTATAATGCCTAAAAATTACACATAGTCCAAAACTTCCACAGACAATAATTGACATGATAACTTCTGTCACAAATGACAGTTTTCAATGCTCCTTTCAAACATTCATTAATGATTATTACAATAACATTTTAAACCAATACATACTTCAGTATCTTCTCACTCCCACTGTGTTCAAAACTTTTTTCTTAAGTAGTCAATGCAGTTAAATATCTTTCAGAGTTAGCATCCCACTTTTTGCAAATACTTAAACCAGTTTTGGAATAAAAATAATCACTCACCTTGAACATTTAACAATAGCATTGTACTACAGTAACCGATACAATTAACCTGATACAACCATATAGACTATCATTTAATTCGAAGATTGCTCGTCTATTCTCGAAGGACATTTCATACGCAGTGATTCAGTTGTCGACACACACAATGCAACCATCTCCACCCTCATCTGGACCGCAGACACATTGGATTTCCTTACCATCCAATTCTTTATTAGTTAACTAATTACGTTCAATTACAGGACGTTTTTCGGCTAAGGTTAGAGACACTCCATTGACTGCCGTTAGTTTTCTGGTTTCCAGTTGTACTCTAAAGACATCTCCTTCACTGTGATGATAATCAACATTAGCATGCAAGCTGTGATTCTTGCAATATAGGTTTTTACTGTCTGAATTGTCATTACTAGGGGAATCCTCCTGATTGCTGAAAGGCCATTATCATTTCTCTTATCAGGCTCATTCTTACTGGGTCAGGCTGCTTTCTCTGAATGCTGTACAACAATTGAAGCAAATAACATTAGTAGTTTTATTTCAGTAAAGTAGTTTGACAATGCTTAACTTTGTATTTAGAACAAGTGTCGCAAGCGATGGGCGACATGGAAACAATGTTCTTGGCTATAGACGAAGTTCAAACAAGCAATGGATATGGATCACTAATAACTGATATCGTAGCACTCTCTGCTAGGCCGTGCAAATACTGTCCACTAATGTCCGACCGAGACTAGCAGAAGCGGCCCTTATGTTCACTTCCGCTAGATGCCACTCCTATCGTGGTGATGTCCTGGTCAGCGCATCACTGGCCGACTTCGTTTCACCGCCTCCTCTGGCTTTGCGTTCTTCTTAGTTCCGGAGCTTGTGGTTACGCCAGAACAACCAATATATGCACAAGGTGTTAGAAATTAAAATTTTTCATAGAAACTCATATACCTCTCAAAATATAGCCTAATTCTCCCATATTCATTTATATACTCTCCTGGACCTAAACGTAACATACTATGGTCACCTTGTGACCAAAAACGGTTCTTGAAGGCATCCACAAATTCATAGAATGTCTCAGGGCATAAATCCCCGTTGAACGGCAGCATCCCTCAAATCTACCACAAACCTGATTTCACGCTCTTCTAACCAACCTTTTGGGAACACACTCTGGGTGGACTTTAAAAATGTTACACGGTGTAGATTCCGAATTGGATCATCAAGAGCAAAATTGTGTAGTCTTAATTCCTCTGAGACACCTTCTTTAGCAGTCCTTACACACTTTACCCTTGTTCCTTACATTTCTCTTATTGCTTGGTTACACACTGTCTAGTATTCTTCTCTAAACAGGCTAAATCAGATTCAACCACCGACATGGTTTCCTTCACATCAGAGTGCGACTCCTGAATTTCATCAAAATAGTTTTCGGTGATGGACTTTTGTTCAATAACCATTGCTCCACAATTCCTACCCATTCCCTTTACATGCTCAGTTACTTCGGACTTTACTTGACGCACATCATTATAGAAGGTTTTAATGGCTTCACACTGGTTCTGACACGTTCCCTCACATGAACTTCTGAATTCAAAAAATTTCTTTTCAACAGAACATATAAACTCAGCTTTCTCCTCTTTAGGTTAGGTATAGAGTTGGTGTCATCTACATTTAAATCGTTTGTCCGGTAGTTAGCTACTGCAAATTCCTCAGAGTTCTTCCTTATATTTTAGATTATTCTCATTTCACTTATTTATTGCTTCCTAGCTAGTCATTTCGACCTCATGTTGCATCGCTTAATTTCTTCTGTAAGGTCCTCTTTTATGGAATCACCTGATTTTACTTCCTTTCTTAATTATTTACTTTGATACTGTAATTCATCTTTAAACGCTTTGTAATTAATATGTAGCTTATTTTCCAGCTTGCCAAGATTGGTATTCATTATAATTGGTATCTAACGTATCGTCTAACCTAACAGATTAGGCTTTTAATTCAGTACGATTGGAACTCCTTTCGTATTCTGATTTGTTATGATTAGGTTTCACTTCCCATATCAATTAGTTTTGTTTCACATTCTAATTTATTATGATTAGCTTTAATTGCTGATTATCAGATTTCCTTTCATGAAACATACTTTCAAACAGCAGTGAGCCAACTCGCTTCCCTCTTTGCTTCTCCCTCGTCACTCGATACTATAACTGCCTACCATTTCTGTACCTGTCGCAAATTTGTCTGTTTCACCATATACCTCAGCTAAGTACTTTTTATAATTCTTTCCGATCCGTGGGAATTTAGTTTAGTTATTACAAAACTTTTATTGTACGTTAAATATAACCAGCCAGCCAGCCATGCGATGTAGCTGATGGGTCGATCAGCCGCCGATTGATTTGTGCGCTGCCGATAGACGAACGAAACTGAAGCTGTAGCCGAAGCCCCTCAGATTAAAGGCTATCAGGAGCGCTGAATAGCTACCCCTATTGAACCGTGAATTTACTTCCAAAACTTTTTCTTGAGAATTTACTTTATTTACTAGTGATTCATCAAGAACATTAACACATTTAATCACACTATGTGAGCGTGGAAGTGGTTGCCAGGGAGTAACTGATGAAATCAAAATAAAATTGCTTTTAACAAATGTGAATTTTATTCCTAAAAGCTTTTTTAAAAACATTTAAAATAAGCAGAAATCACCCTCTAAATATCAAAGTTACAATTTATTCAGAGGCAGAAAGAAACAAATTTTTGAGTGTATCAGCTTTCGGGCTGAGAACCTTGCCGCTCCATTTTGACACGACCGCTCACAACCACCTCGGAAAGAGTACACTGGTGCAAAACTGCAACACACCAGATTACTTTAAAGTAAGAGTTTTAACAATTCACACAAGCACACAAATTATGCACCCCGTAGGAGGGATGGAAATGGTACAAAACACTAAAATTAAAAGATTAACTTGCCACCGAAGGTGCAACTTGATTTTAACTTCTAAGAGAGTCTTATGGTGGAAGGGTGGCAACTTCATATACTAAAATGACATTTAAATAAAAGCCCATGAAATGCAATCTTACATAAAATTATACAAGGTTGGCCAAACATGCTCTACAGTACACATATACCGCCTCTCAAGGTGATAGGCAAGATACAAACATATTTCAGGAATTAGGCCGTTGCACTTCAAGCAATAAATTCGTTAACGCACCGAATCCGACAAACATGACAGAGGCAGCTATTAACGTACGGCAGCTAGATAGGGAGATTACCGAACAACCCGAACCGCAGGTTGCTCTAACCCGCCCCTACTCCACAAGGGAAAAACGAATCACCCAATTCATAAATAACCACCTTCCCGCGGGTGGGCAAACGGAGAAGAATGGTAGGACGACCCCAAAACAAAGCGGCTGGTGACCTCACCAAGAAAACAAGTAGAATTTAACAAGAGTAAATGAAACAACATATCACCAGTCATTTAACTTCTAATAAACTGCGATTTCTGGCGAAGACCTGGCGCCGCACCCCCAAAACCCTCTCCCGAACCGTCCGCTGCCAGCTGCTTCAACGGACGCAGCAAGGCGCGCCGATCTCCCGTCTCACGGCGTCGCAGTTCGCACCGGCCAGACTGATGTCGTGGGTTGACTCCTGTTGCTCTCGTGTCGGCCGCGAAGCCACTACCCCTCGCTATACGGCGCGGCCCACTGGACTCACGTGGCGACCTCACATGTGCCGACGCTCAAGGCAGACAGTCATCTTGTGCCTCAGTGCGCGACCGACCAACCGATCGATCCAACTGCCAATGACCGTTGCCTGAGCAACTCGAACAGACTGACGGTCTAACGCACAGACTCAGATGCAGGAACCAAGCCCCGACCGGGAGACCACTCGCTGAGTTCTCTCACTGCGCCACAAATTCGGACCAGAGACAGACCAGCAAGCTCGGGACGCGAGACTGATCCCAGACTGACTCCAGGCTCACCCAGACTGACTGACTGACAGCCTGACTAGCTCATATCGCCCCTTAAATGCACGTGAACTGGCAACTTTTTCCCTTTCCCAACAGAGGGAGACACCAAAGCTGTGACTGCCACAGCGGCGCCACCGCCAGAAACGGAGGGCGACTGCTTCACACTACGCGCTGCGGCGCGCTCTTCAAAACAGCAATTTTTTCCGTGGCTCACTTACGTTCTACTGCGACCCCTCGGTGGAACGGTCACCCGCCGCTGCCGCCACCGAAATGTCAGCAGTCTGCCCGGTGGGGTAGAGAAATAGTACGGCATCCCCGCCTCGTAGCTAATGGGCCGATGAGATACGGCATATGCTTGACTGTACGGCCGTAACAAGAGAGCGTGCGAAAGTGCTCAAGCATGTTCAGTGGACTCAACAATAGTGCCACCAGCACCACCGAGAAGACACAGACACCGACGCTGAAACTGCGGTTTCTGCCTGTATTGTCCACCTAGGCTTTCCCAACAGCGCCGCCAGTGTCTTAAGGGATTCGTTGAACCTACACACACAGACAGACAGACACAGACACAGACAGAGAGAGAGAGAGAGAGAGAGAGAGAGAGAGAGAGAGAGAGAGAGAGAGAGAGAGGGGGGGGGGGGGGGGAGGGAGGGAAATCATAGCAGCACCCGGAGTGCCACGCATAGTTCACTGAAGCCGCTGTGCCACTGAGCAACTCAATCACACTCAAATCCTGCTAAATTCACGTATGTTCCAAAAGTATCCTGGCAGAAGAGGTCGCCATTGTAGCCGTCTCCGTATTGCGAGGCGATTTATTGATTTCATCTGACATCGTATATCCACGATCCTGGACACGCACAGACACATTACCAGTAGTAGTCCGCCCCTGGTAGCAGAGTGGTCAGCGTGACGGAATATCACACCTAATGGCCCGGGTTCGATTCCTGGCTAGGTCACAGATTTTCTCCGCTCAGGGACTGGGTGTTGTGTTGTCCTCATCATTTTCATCCCCATCGACACGCAAGTCGCCGAAGTGGCGTCAACTCGAAAGACTTGCACCAGGCGAACGTCTACCCGACGGGAGGCCCTCGCCACACGGCATTTCCATTTCCCAGGAGTAAGGGCCTAAAGTAAAACACTAGTTAATGCGCAATGGTCAGTTAAGTGGTTACCCCGATTGAAAATTTCATCTCACTACATAAAAGATAAAAATATTCGTCGCTGCACCCGATCTGTCAAGACGCCAAAAATATCTGTTAAATGATTTAAGCTGTTTCGTTACTCCGAGGATATCTACTTCTATGTTTCTAATCTAGGCAGTTGTTTTTGATTGGAATTCACGAATATTTTCCTCATCTTCTCTGGTGAAGGAGTTTTCGAAAACTGTTCAATAACTCTGCTTTAGTGGCAGTGACTTCACCTTTGTTATCGCGCAGTGAAGGTATTGATTGAGTCTTGACACTGGTGTGCTTTATGTATGACCAGAATCTTTGGGTTTTCTGCGAGAACAGGTATGTCAAAAAGGACTTTAAAACTTTGGAATGATATCGAAATCTATTGAGATAACTTACGGAATCGGTAGATGTCATTTTGGAGCAAATAACTCGTGTACATATTTTCCACTTGAAATAAAATATTCAGCTTAGTAACCTCACAATCAGCAAAGCGCACTGAAATACTTAACTGCCTTTAAAGTTCAAACTACGAAGTCTTTTATATGTTCTGAAAACTCAATATACAGGGTGAGTCAGAAAGCACTTTCGAACTTTGAAATGATATGCAAGTTGATTGAGGTAACCTACAGTATCGGTAGATGTCATTCTGTACCAAACTACCTGAAGTTTCTCACGTAGTGCGTCAGTACCCTAGTCCACCACAAGGAGCGACAGAGTAGTGCACAGTTGACAAGGCTACTTTCACTGGCGCAGAATGTGCTCGCTGCATATGTTCGTTTCACGAAACGAACTGTGCAACCACTGGTCGGCATACGCTAAAGAACCTCCAAGCAGGCCCACATTTTACTCTTGGCACAGGTTCGAGGTTTCCTCGATAATCGTTTCCCAGGTTGCAGGATTGACCGAGAAGGACCAATCGCATGGCCACTTCGCTCCACACTGGATTTCTTTCTCTGTGGTTTCATTAGAGATCGTGTGTATGTTCATCCCCTACTAGAGAATTTAGCCGACCAGAAAAATCGAATCTACGCTTCCACTGCACACGTCACGCGCGATTCGCTGCAACGAGTGTGGGAAGAAAGTGAATACCGATGGAATGTTTTGGCCGAGCGGTTGTAGGCGCTTCAGTCCGGAACCGCGCGACTGCTACGGTTGCAGGTTCGAATCCTTCCTCGGGCATGGATGTGTGTGATGTCCTTAGGTTAGTTAGCTTTAAGTAGTTCTAAGTTCTAGGGGATTGATGACCTCAGATGTTAAGTTCCATAGTGCTCAGAGCCATTTGAACCATTTTTTGATGGAATGTTTGCCGCATCACATCGAACCGAAATGACATTTTTATCTGAAACTTGAGGTTATTTGCTCCAAAATGACGCATCTACCAATTCCGTAAGTTATCTCCATAAATTTCGATATCATCCCAAAGTTCTAAAGTCCTTTCTGACATACCTTGTTCATGCAGTGCGCCGTATTTTCCTAACTATTCTGTAGCGAATTCAAATAATTCAAAGCAGTTTCAGTGAGAACCTTGGCCTTGTCCATAATCAAGACCGCTTCAGTCCATCCAGTAGACGAAACACAGAGCGAACGTCCAATACAAGATTTTTTATCTGTTTCTCGTTCATCAACAACCGGCGCTCCTGAGTTCTACGGCTGTCGCCTGCTGTCATTCCTCGCGCAGACAGGAGCCGGGTTTATTTATTCGACAAAGAAATATGATGAAATATTCGTCAAATTTCTAAGACATAGATCTTTGACGTGGCACTGAAAAGGGATGTTATACTTCCATCATATTTTTCGTCAAAGTTAAAGATGGCGGACTTCAACAACTTGCAGTTGCTTGAACCACAAATGCATTGTGTGTGCATTTGGAAGAGAAGCGGGGCAAAAAAAAAGGAAACACACATGGATGAAGCCGGGGGGTTTTACGTCGAGATAATAAAAGCATGCAGCGAAATTTAAGAGAGCTGCAGTGGAGGCAGTCAAATCTTATATAAATTACTTACTAATGGAAGAGAGTGCATTTCAGTATTTGCTCAGTGAAGCGGCCTCTCATATTACAAAGCAGGATACTCACATGAGAAATTCTGTTTGTGCAGAAGACAGACGAACAGTGACACTGCAATTTCTTGTTACAGGAGAGAGCTACTCTATGTTGTAATAAAACAGCCGAATACCACAGTGCACATCAACCAAAAGAATTCCAGATACGTGTGAAGCGATTTATAAAGCACTGGAGGAGGAGTATATAAAGATAAATAACTGCTTCGTAGACTATACGAGCATTAAAAAATTTTATTTTTGAATAATTTAATTAATGAAAAGTACGAAACAGAACTTTGTAGCTTGTGGCTTCCAGAGTTCAAAAATAGACAAAGTAGAATCGAGAGCTAAAAATGGTTTCTATTTTAGATCGTGCCGTCCTCTACTCCAGCTTGCCAAAAAGCGTCCGGATGTTTGTAGATGTAGAGGAGGATGGCCGTTGCTGTGATTATGGATTTGAAGTCACCTGCAGTACATGCCACATGCCAATCATCACATGACTAGTAGCATGCATGGTGGCCCTTTCTCGACTCGTACTCCAGTCGAAGCAAGGCTATTATAAAGAGCTGAAGGAACGAACCAATTAAACTTTGAAGCCATGTTTACGCACTACTGACCTCAAATAGCTGTAGGGATGCCAGCGGTCCAGGCGGGTACATTTCACATTGCGGTCGATAGAAGACGAGCGACTTTTATGATCAGATCTACGGCGAGGCTCTAGATTCTATCATATTTCTTTGACGAAAGGCGAGTCTTGATAAAGTTCCGGAGTTCCCTATTAACTATCAAATTTCTTTGACACACAATTTTCGCATATCAACTTTCGCAAAAAAATGTGATAGTGTAACACTGGCTTTATATAAGGGGCGATCAAAAAGTTTGTTGCTAAAGGCGTCGCTGCAGATTATATTCACTGCAGTGCGACTCCGATGTAGATATACGAGGGGCGTTTGAAAAGTCCGTGCAAAGCCAGAGAGATGGCACCACCGGCGCGTATCGAGATCGTTTAGTTAGTAGCATCTTCGGAAAGAACGCACACCAAGTTTCAGCCATATTGATCTACTTCTTTCTGTTTGGCATTCGTGTGAATCAAGGAAGTCGAGTGATTGTCAAAAATGGTCGAAAAAGAATTTAGAATTTCGTGTGTTGATTAAACATTACTTTATGAAAGGCAGAACACCTCAGGAGACTAAAGAGAAGCTTGATAAATATTACAATGCCTCTGCATCTTCGATTAGAACAGTTTATAAGTGGTTTCAAAATTTTCGGAATGGCCATATGGGCACAAGTGATTCTGAACGTTCTGGACGCCCTGTGGAAGTAACTTCTCCAAAAATCATTGATAAAATCCATGATATGGTGATGGTTGACAGAAGAGTTAAGGTGTGTGATTGCTAGTGCTGTGGGCATCTCGAATGAATGGGTGCATAACATTTTCTATAAACATTTGGACATGAGAAAGCTATCTGCAAGATGGGTTCTGCGATTGCTCACACTTGCCCAAAAATGGAATCGTGTGAAGTGTTGCAAGGATGGTTTGCAGCTGTTCAGGAAGAATCTGCAGGGCTTCAAGCGTCGTTTCGTCACTGTGAATGAAACATGGATACATTACTATACTCCTGAGACCAAACAGCAATCTAAACAATGGGTTACCAAGGGAAAAATTTGCACAAAAAAGGCGAATACCAACCCTTCGGCTGGAAAGGTTATGGCGACTGTCTTTTGGGATTCGCAAGGGATAATCCTCATAGACTATCTGGTAAAGGGTAAAACTATTACAGGTGCATATTATTCATCGTTATTGGACGGTTTGAAAACAGAGCTGCAAAGAAAAGCCGTCGATTGGACCGCAAAAAAAGTCATTTTCCATGATAATACACCAGCACACACCTCAGCAGTTTTGGCCGCAAAATTATTGGAAATAGGATTCCAACTCGTTTCACATCCCCCCCCCCCCCCCCCCGCCCCCCATTCTCCAGACTTGGCTCCCTCGGACTATTATTTGTTCCCCAATTTGAAGAAATGGCTGGCGGGACCAGATTTTATTCGAATGAGGTGGTGATTGCAGCAACTAATAGCTATTTTGCAGACCTGGACAATTCCTATTATTCGGAAGGGATCAACAAATTGGAACAGCGTTGGACGAAGTGTATAAGTCTAAAAGGGGCTATGTCAAAAAATAAAAAAGGTTGACCCCAGACATGGAAGTAGTTTGTTTTTGCACAGTCTTTTCAAACGCTCCTTGTACAAGCACTGACATCTAGTTGGTGGATTAGTGTGGCAACCATGTTCTTTCAGTGTGCATGCGGTATATACAGAAACGTGAACAATGGCGATGTTATTACCAAATGCATCCAAATAGGAAACAGGACCCATATGCTGCTGCTTTTTCTCCTCCTCCTCCTCCTCCTCCTCCTCTTCTTGGCTGATGATGGACAAACATGGATAGACATTCATCGGAGGACAATTACTGTATATCGGCATGATGTCTGTCCGAAACTAGACTTGGGGAATGTTGCGCCAAGTTCCGTGCTGGTCGCGGTTCGATACAACATGCCAGTCGATCTGAGAAACCAAGCTTCTGAAGTGGGAACACCCTCCCTATAGCCCTGATATCTCCCCATGCGATTACAACCCCTTTGACGCCTTAGAAAGGAGTCGACGATTCCTGTTTCCTGTTGGACGAGGATAGACGTCTTCACTCAGAAGTGTATGGTGCTTCACTAAATGATTATCTTTAACCTGGTGCATCGGTGGGATGATTCCTTCAACGCTCACGGCGATTTTGTCTGATGGGCTTACCGATTCTGGACTGTACAGTATTCGAATGGAAACTTTTGATCTCCTCTTATATGATGGTGAGTCAAATGAAAACCTGAAATATTTTTTAAAATATTTATTATGCAGAAGTGGTACAAAGCTGCCGGCCTAAGTGGCCGCGCGGTTCTGGCGCTGCAGTCTGGAACCGCGAGACCGCTACGGTCGCAGGTTCGAATCCTGCCTCGTGCATGGATGTGTGTGATATCCTTAGGTTAGTTAGGTTTAACTAGTTCTAAGTTCTAGGGGACTAATGACCTCAGCAGTTGAGTCCCATAGTGCTCAGAGCCATTTGACCCATTTTTTGGTACAAAGCTGTATCACTTTTCAACATAATCTCCCCCACGTTCAATGCAAGTCCTCCAGCGCTTACAAAGTGCATAAATTCCTTTAGAAAAAAATTGTTTTAGTGGTCCGCGCAACCACTCATGCACCGCGTGGCGTACCTCTTCATCAGAACGGAACTTCTTTCCTCCCATTGGCTCTTTGAGTGGTCCAAACATATGAAAATCACTTGGGACAAGGTCTGGTGAGTATGGTGGATGAGGCAGACACTCAAAATGCAGGTCTGTGATTGTATCAACTGTTGTACGGGCAGTGTGGGGCCTTGCATTGTCATGTTGCAAAACGACACCTGCTGACAGCAATCCATGTGCCTTTGATTTGATTGCAGGCCGTAGACGATTTTTTAGGAGATCTGTGTATGATGCACTGGTGACAGTGGTCCCTCTAGGCATGTAATGCTCCAAAATGACGCCTTTTTCGTCCCAAGAGTCAGCATAACCTTCCATGCTGATAGTTCTGTTCGAAACTTCTTTGGTTTTGGTGATGAGGAATGGAGCCTATCCTTGATCGCTCACTTCGTTTCCGGTTGGTGGAAGTGAACCCAGGTTTCGTCCCCAGTAACGATTCTTGCAAGGAAACCATCACCTTCTCGTTCAAAGCGCCAAAGTAGTTCTTCACAAGCATGAACACGTCGTTCTCTCATTTCAGGAGTCAGCTGCGGTGGCATCCATCTTGCAGACACTGAGAAACTGGAGCACATCATGCACAATGTGGTGTGCTGACCCATGACTAATCTGTAAACATGCTGCAATGTCATTCAGTGTCACTCGGTTGTTTTCCTTCACTATGGCTTCAACTGCTGCAATGTTCTTTGGAGTCACAACTCGTCGTGCCTGACCTGAACGAGGAGCACTTCCACTGAAGTCACACCATTTGCGAACTTCCTACTCCATTCGTAGACTTGCTGCTGTGACAAACATGCATCACCGTACTGAACCTTCATCCGTCGATGAATTTCAATAGGTTTCACACCTTCACTACGCAAAAACCGAATAATAGAAAGCTGTTCTTCCCTGCTGCAAGTCGCAAGTGGGGTGGCCAACTTTATATTGATACTGGAACGGTATGTGTGCATCTGCAATATACTGCCACCTACAAGCCATTCTGCACGCTTACCAACTTACAGGATAACGGCGCGAAATTTCGATTTGTTATTACAAATTTAAGGTTTTCATTGGACTCATCCTCGTAGTTTGCTTGTCCGCTCAGCAGTATTGTGTGATAACATCTCCTATCTTCATGACGTGTTCGAGGATAGATAGATAAGTCATAACTAGCACATCTAAGAACTAGTTCCGCCAAACTGGGACTTGCGTTAATTTTAATATTCAGCTAGAAAGCAGTCAACAGTATACTGTAGTTTCAAAAAACGAATATCAACAGAAAGTTTGAGGCAGCAGGGCGGCATAAGCATAAGTTGAGAACTGTATGTATGTTCCTTAATTTAATAAAAGTATGTCTTTGTGAGGATCATGCTTCACCTTTGTCTACGTTAGTCATATGAAATAGTCTGTAACACTGAATATGTTTATTTTTTTAAGGAGTGGAAGCGTTTTGCCGGCCGGTGTGGGCGAGCCATTTTAGGCCCTTCAGTCTGGAGCCGCGCGACCGCTACGGTCGCAGGTTCGAATCCTGTCTCTGGTGTAGATCTGTGTGATGTCCTTAGTTAGGTTTAAATAGTTCCAAATTCTAGGGGACTGATGACCTCAGATGTTAAATCCTATAGTGCTCAGAGCCATTTAAACCATTTTTTGGAAGCCTTTTTAGAATATAAAGTTCCGACTCTTGTGCAGAAACATATTCTCTATTTAAAAAAAAAATAGTCACAGAACAATTGTAACGACATACAAAAACATAGCAGAAAGCTTTAGGATTTTGTGGGTATTCTGCAATTTGTGCCTGTTTTGTAGCAGGTTTCCATAAAAAAGAAAAGTGATAAAGCTTTCGCGTTAAAAGGTGAGGGATCGTGGAAATTTTTCTGCTACTGTAGAAAAGAGCTCTGAGGTTCTGAACGTGATGCCAAGAAAATGTTTACTCTGTTTAACTTAAAATCTTCGATTTATCTGAAGTTGTTGTTGTGGTTTTCAGTCCTGAGACTGGTTTGATGCAGCTCTCCATGCTGCTCTATCCTGTGCAAGTTTCTTCATCTCCCAGTACCTACTGCAGCATACATCCTTCTGAATCTGATTAGTGCATTCATCTCTTGGTCTCCCTCTACGATTTTTACCCTCCACGCTGCCCTCCAATGCTAAATTGGTGATCCCTTGATGCCTCAGAACATGTCCTGCCAACCGATCCCTTCTTCTAGTCAAGTTGTGCCACAAACTCCTCTTCTCCCCAATTCTGTTCAATACTTCATTAGTTATGTGATCTACCCATCTAATCTTCAGCATTCTTCTGTAGCACCACATTTCGAAAGCTTCTATTCTCTTCTTGTCCAAACTATTTATCGTCCATGCTTCACTTCCATACATGGCTACACTCCATACAAATACTTTCAGAAACTACTTCCTGACACTTAAATCAATACTCAATGTTAACAAATTTCTCTTCTTCAGAAACACTTTCCTTGCCATTGCCAGTCTACATTTTATATCCTCTCTACTTCGACCATCATCAGTTATTTTGCTCCCCAAATAGCAAAACTCCTTTACTACATTGTCTCATTTCCTAATCTAATTCCCTCAGCATCACCCGACTTAATTCGAACACATTCCATTATCCTCGTTTTGCTTTTGTTAATGTTCATCTTATACCCTCCTTTCAAGATACTGTCTATTCCGTTCAACTGCTCTTCCAAGTCCTTTGCTGTCTGACAGAATTACAATGTCATCGACAAACCTCAAAGTTTTTATTTCTTCTCCATGGATTTTAATACCTACTCCAAATTTTTCTTTTTGTTTCCTTTACTGCTTGCTCAATATACAGATTGAATAACATCGGGGATAGGCTACAACCCTGTCTCACTCCCTTCCCAATCACTGCTTCCCTTTCGTGCCCCTCGACTCTTATAACTGCCATTTGGTTTCTGTACAAATTGTAAATAGCCTTTCGCTCCCTGTATTCTATCCCTGCCACCTTCAGAATTTGAAAGAGAGTATTCCAGTCAACATTGTCAAACGCTTTCTCTAAGTCTACAAATGCTAGGAATGTAGGTTTGCCTTTCCTTAATCTAGCTTCTAAGATAAGTCGTAGGGTCAGTATTGCCTCACGTGTTCCAACATTTCTACGGAATCCAAACTGATCTTCCCCGAGGCCAGCTTATACCAGTTTTTCTATTCCCTGTAAAGAATTCGTGTTAGTATTTTGCAGCTGTGACTTATTAAACTGATAGTTCGGTAATTTTCACATCTGTCAACACCTGCTTTCTTTGGGATTGGAATTACTACATTCTTCTTGAAGTCTGAGGGAATTTCGCCTGTCTCATACATCTTACTCACCAGATGGTAGAGTTTTGTTAAGCCTGGCTCCCCCAAGGCTGTCAGTAGTTCTAATGGAATGTTGTCTACTCCCGGGGCCTTGTTTCGACTTAGGTCTTTCAGTGCTCTGTCAAACTCTTCACGCAGTGTCATATCTCCAATTTCATTTTCATCTACCTTCTCTTCCATTTCCATAATATTGTCTTCAAGAACATCGCCCCTGTATAGACCCTGTATACACTCCTTCCACCTTTCTGCTCTCCCTTCTTTGCTTAGAACTGGGTATCCATCTGAGCTCTTGATATTCATGCTAGGTGTTCTCTTTTCTCCAAAGGTCGCATTGATTTTCCTGTAGGCAGTATCTATCTTACCCCTCTTGAGATAAGCCTCTACATCCTTAAATTTGTCCTCTAGCCATCCCTGCTTAGCCATTTTGCACTTCCTGTCGATCTCATTTTTGAGACGTTTGTATTCCTTTTTGCCTGCTTCACTTACTGCTTTTTTTCTATTTTCTCCTTTCATCAAGTAAATTCAGTATCTCTTATGTTACCCAAAGATTTCTACTAGCCCTCGTCTTTCTATCTACTTGATCCTCTGCTGCCTTCACTATTTCATTCCTCAAAGCTACCTATTCTTCTTCTACTGTATTTGTTTCCCTCATTCTTGCAATCGTTCCCTAATGCTCTCCCTGAAGCTCTCTACAACCTCTGGTTCTTTCAGTTTATCCAGGTCCCATCTCCTTAAGTTCCCACCTTTTTGTAGTTTCTTCAGTTTTAATCTACAGTTCATAACCAATAGATTGTGGTCAGAGTCCACATCTGCCCCTGGAAATGTCTTACAATTTAAAATCTGGTTCCTAAATCTGTCTTACCATTATATAATCTGAAACCTTTTAGAATCTCCAGGGTTCTTCCATGTATACAACCTTCTTTAATGATTCTTGAACCAAGTGTTAGCTATGATTAAGTTATGCTCTGTGCAAAATTCTACCAGGCGGCTTCCTCTTTCATTTCTTAGCCCCAATCCATATTCACCTGCTACGTTTCCTTCTCTACCTTTTCCTACTGTCGAATTCCAGTCACCCATGACTATTAAATTTTCGTCTCCCTTCACTACCTGGATAATTTGTTTTATCTCATGATACATTTCCTCAATTTCTTCATCTGCAGAGCTAGTTGGCATATAAACTTGTACTACTGTAGTAGGCGTGGGCTTCGTGTCTATCTTGGCCACAATAATGCTGTGATCTTAAAGTAGTAAGATGTCGGTTCTTTGTTTTACGGAAGTAATAGAAACGCTAAGCAGTTTTTTGGAATCAGTTAAGCGACAGTTTCAACTCCATGAGTCAGGAGTATGAATCTTTCACTCCGCTGTTTTAAAGGGTGATAGATAAACACTGAGTGTCGCACTGGGATCCGAACGCAGCGGTTGTTTAGTGTACTTCATTCTGCGTCAGACAAGTGAGTCTTTGCTTTTCATCGATTACATAACTTGATACAATATTTTTCTTCGTTTTTGTTATAGCGCATTTGACAAACCTGTTTGGTAAATCTAGAGTGTAAAAGTTTTTCAGGCTTGCCTATACGAATAAAACTTTTGAGCTGGCAACCCCTGAGAAGTTAATATTAAATATTTCGCACAACTCTGGCGGATCGTTAAAGTTTCGTACTTCAAAGGACGATACGTAAAATATCGAGCATCCTGCTTCTACCTTCGAACTTATTTTTTATTTATCACTGTCAAGTGAGAGCGATAGAATACTTCAACGATACATTAAAGTCTTTCACAAAAGACCCTATGAACGTAAAAGAAAGGAAGAAAAATTTTGTCTTTGCGTAGTCGAACAATAAACGGAATTATGAGAACATTTGTATCTCAGCACAGGAAAACAGCGGGTGGAAGTAACAGGTGCGTTAAAGAGGTGTAGAACGTGGCAATACAGAGGATATTGATCTGTAAGCGACACACTTATTTTGTTGTTACAGTGTGCATGCTGTAATTGTTCTTTTTTTCATAGGCATCACCCTAAAAAACTAGCCGTTCTTCATTGCATATCTAGAAATATAGCAAGCTAATCACTTTTTCAGTAATCAATTAAATTTCTCAACGGAAGTTTTGGACACAATCGTTGAAACTTCGTGTGATTCTTTTTATAGTATCCAGAGCCTCAAGGTAAAGGATAAACTCGAACAATCGTCTCATCCTGTGCATTATAAACAGCAACAGTTTTCCTCTGTAGAGGTAACCTGTAGCTGTGTCAATTGAATGATTTGCAGTAGTGCAGGGAACCTTCCACCACGCGCCGTTCGGTGGCTTGCGGGGTATCTATGAAGATGTAGTTTCTAAAGTTGCTAAAAGAAATACAAAGA
Source organism: Schistocerca piceifrons (assembly GCF_021461385.2). Lineage (NCBI taxonomy): Eukaryota > Metazoa > Arthropoda > Insecta > Orthoptera > Acrididae > Schistocerca > Schistocerca piceifrons. The sequence goes on from NC_060140.1 coordinate 93,830,789, forward strand.
CGTCTCGATTTCATTATCGTTCCTGCGAAGTTCAATCAACACACAATTCTCGGGATTTCAGCCGGATAAGTCAGCCGAAACGACACATACAAACCAGAGGGGTTCAGGACGTAAGTTAAACATGTCGTCCCACGCCAAGACCATTGCGCAACAAGAGTGGAGCATTTTCAGGAAAGAGCGCATATTCTGGATTTCCTGCAGACGGATCTGATGCCGTACGCAAAACAGATACATCACAAGGCGCGAGTGAAACTGCGCGGTAATTCGAAAGTGCTCCAAAGTACGCGGGACAGTAAGACTGTTGTGGGCAAAATGTCTAAAACTCACACAGATTCGCCGTTTAATTATGACTATATGTGGACCAAATGCAATGTCGCGTGCAGCCGCAGTGAAATGGTGGCAGCAATTTGACCAAGGACGCACAGGCGTGAGTGGTGGCGATCGGAAAGGAAGGACATCGATCACGACGACAATGTCTATGCAATCATTTCGGTAAAATGAAAAGAGGGCGGGGAAAGATTTTCCAGCGGTAAGGCTGGTATTACACTACGATATTTCTTTGTTAACGTTGACGTCAAATATGTATGTCAAAGAAATTTCACAGTCCAGTAGGGGACTTGGTCAAATACTGCCTTTCGTCAAAGAAATATCAAATCTAGAGCCTCACCGTAGAATTGATCAATAAAGTCGCTCGTCTTCTGTTCACTGCAATGCGAAATATAACCATGTAACGGCTTGGAACGCTGGCATAGCTACAGCTATTTGATCTCTCTGTAGTGTGCTTGTTTCAGTTTAGTTGTTTTCATTCGTCTCTCTACTAATCGTGTGCTGATGGGCAAGTAGAATATGCTGCAGGCGACTTCATATCCGCGGTTATAGCTACAGCCGTCCAACACTACATCAGGCAACGTCCAGGCAGCTTTTCAGCAAGCCGTGATAGAGGAGGTGATCACATTCTAAAATTTAAAAAAATTCTTAGCTTTCGAATTATTTTGTCTATTTTTTAACTCTGGATGCCTCAAGTTAAAAACTGCTTCATCTGTTTCGTACTTTTTATTAACTTCGTTGTTGTTGGAGCACCACATCTATTAATTCAGTTATTCGAAAAAGAAAATAGTGCACTAAGCATTTATTTACCTTCAGATAGTCTTCCTTGAGTGTTTCATAAGTCGTGTCACTGGAATTGTGTTGGTTAATGTGCACTGTGGTATTTGACTGCTTTACTCGTAGAGTAGGTCTTTTCTGTATCAAGAAAGCGCAGTATTTTAGTGTGCCCGTCTTGTGCAAATATACCCTTTTGCAAGCGAGTATTCTATTTTGTAAAATTAGAAGCCACTTTACAAGGCAAATACGGAACTGCACTCTCATCCATTCGTAAGTAATTTATATATCAGACTTGACGTCGTCCTATTGCAGCTATCGTAACAAATTTTGCTGAATGCCTTTATTATCTCGACGCAAAACTCACAGCTTCACCCAATTATGTTTAAGTAAAAGTTACTTGCTTGTGGAAATAACGTGTAACTTAATTTTTGAAGTCCCCAAAGAAGTGTTACATTGTTTTTCTTACAATTAGTCGATGGCACATTTTTGACGTGGGTCAGAGTTACCGGAATAGTTTTCCAAACGCGCACATAGCAAGATACAAGCTACCGAATCCCGGCAGTAAGAACGTCTTGTGTGCCTTACCGCTGTTGCCACGTGTACACATGGCTTCTCAATATTCGCTGTAAACAATTCACCACCATTACGCAACGTTATGTTTACACGCTGATAATTCTGAAATATTTATCATTCACGGTCCGACTGGGTTATCTTTGATTAGGGGAAGAATATGTTCAAAAGCGGCGACACGTATATCTGGATTTTTTAACTAGGTGCTTTTCGTTTCCATCAAATTCACTCACAAATTATCTCCCTATAAACATCTGAGCAAACTTGTTTGCGAATTGCCCCACCCAATTGTGTATAGACGTACTCTTTCAGTACTGGAAAAACCTCCTGGTTTGTATTCTGTCTGATAGCCGACCATACATTGGACGAAATGTCATTAATTTAACAGTCTACACAGTGTGTTACAGAAAAGTGTCCCATATTGTTACAGGAGACAGCACTGGCAAAAATTTAAAAAAAAATCTCACTATAACAGTATGACAGGGAACAAACAGACGCCGTCCAACAATACCGTACACACTTTTTGAAGCTGAATAACTTTCATTACAGCAGATAGAAGTGAAGATTTTTTGTTGTAGGCTGCATTAAGGGTTAACTGAGTGTGATATATGCTCAAATGACCATATTCCTGCGCAATCCACCATCAACGACGACGTAGTCGTTTCATAACTGATGAAAGTGTTTCCGGGGTCACGTTCAGAATTTTTTGCGCAATGCGTGCCTTCAATGCAGCTCAGTTTGCAATCGGAACACTGAACACATTTTTCAGATAGCCCCACAGCCGGAAGTCACATGGATTAAGATCACGTGATCGGGATGGACAGGCTGTAGGGAATTGTCGGCTGATAATTCTAGCATTTCCAAAATGGCGCTTCAGTAGCTGCTTAACTGGGTTTTGATTTGCGGAGGTGCGGCATCTTGATTAAAAATGATCCCATCCACACATCCGCGCTGTTGGAGAGCTGGAATGTGGTTGCGCAAAAGACACTCAAAGCGCTTACCAGTGACGGTACAGGTAACAGGACCGGAAGCACCTGTCTCTTCGAATAAATATGGCCCTGTAATAAATGATGCCGTAATCCGCACCCCACAGTGAACTTTTCACGATGAAGTGGTACTGGCTGATTTACGTTTGGATTTTGCGTTGCCCATACTAGACAATTGAGTATCGACATCTCCTGTCAGATGGAAGTGGGCTTCGGCTGTCCACAAAATCTTCCACGGCCAATTATTGTCCTCTGCCATGCGAGCAACAAATTCTAAAGCTAAAGTCTCTCTCGCTGGCAGATCAGCAGGAAGCAACTCGTGCACATGGCTAATTTTGGACGGATAGCAAAGAAAGATGTTTTTTTAGGATTTTACGAACCGTGCTCGCAGGTATGTCCAATGTCTGGGCGATTCTCCGTGCAGTATACATTTGCACACCACCACTCGTCTCCTCCTGCATTGCTGTGGCCACTGCTTCCATTGACGTCGAATCAATTTGTTTCCCCCTCTACCTGGTTGCACACCAAGAGAACCCGTCTTTTCGAATTTCCGAATCATTTTCTCCAGAGCCACGGCAGTAATCGGACCAACGCCTTTTTTCGAACCCTTAAGTGACCGGAACTTCTGCAGAGCGACGGCTGCACAGTCATCATTCTTTAATGCAGCATTGCAAACAGAGCGCGATTCTACATTGAGACAGTCATGGCGAACGTCGCAGACGCGAAAGGAGGAAAAGTCGTGTACCCGGCGTGTTTATACCAACTTCAGTGGGTCGTGCGCATGACAGGTGTTTTCATTTACATATTCTGAAACATACAGCGCCATGTATTGATCAATTTTCACACTATTTTTTCTTCTGCCATACGTTTTCCCCCTTCTCCGGTAATATTCCGTTGCAATTTGACGTCATTCTGGCCAGTGGTGTTACTTCCACAGCGTTTTGAAACTTTAATTATAATCACCCAGTATATAGGCGACTAAACCATTTTTAGTTAAATAGTGCACAAAGAATAAAAGAAATGCAGTTGTTCCTATTTTCAGTCTAAGACTGTTTTCATGCAACACTCCATGCTACTCTATCCCGTACAAGCCTCTTATCTCATCACAACTATTGGAACACAAATCTATATGAACCTGCTTACCATAGTCATCTTTTGGTCTGGCACTACAGTTGTTACCCTCTACATCTCTCTCCTTTAGCAAATTAACTATTCCTGGATGTTTTGGGATTCCTCCTTTCATTCCATTTGTGTCACAAACTTGTCGTCCCCACAAATTCATCCAGTAGGGGTGTGTGTTGTACCTAGTAACACACAATGTTTTTGATCCCTATTTCAGTGTAGTGACTGATTTTAGCATCTCACGAAAGAACGCGCACCACAGACCGTCATAAGCAGTTTCCTGCATTTTCTGTAGTCTTCTTTGTCGTTATTAGACATGAGGTTGTTTTTTTGTGAAGCATTTGCAAATATTTTAAGTTACAGGCACCTCAGTGCTGTGTGATACATTAATACCATTTGAAAAATCGGTACGCATGCGACAGCGTGCGCTACCAATATGTTCCAAGGCGCCGCCTATAAAATCGAGACACTTTTGCGGTGCTTATAACTCTGGTTCTGTTGGTGTTAGAAATGTAGGTTCAAAGTTACCGTACTTGTACACATCAAATACGCTCGTAAAATAAAGTTTGAGACGAAATCTAAATAATAAATAACCGCAGCAGATTGCTCAAATTTTAATGGTATATACTGTAGGCATCTATGTAGAAGTGCGTTCTTCCCGTCTTCAAAAATATTTATCCATAATCGAGCAACACCCAAAAAACATGGTTTTTGGGCACCAAAACAGAGCCACGGATTCCAAGACGGCTGTATACAGAAAAGGGCTGTAATTTTTATGGTATATTCCTAAGAACCAGATCCCGAACAACTTGAAAATTTTCGTGATACACTCCTGGAAATGGAAAAAAGAACACATTGACACCGGTGTGTCAGACCCACCATACTTGCTCAGGACACTGCGAGAGGGCTGTACAAGCAATGATCACACGCACGGCACAGCGGACACACCAGGAACCGCGGTGTTGGCCGTCGAATGGCGCTAGCTGCGCAGCATTTGTGCACCGCCGCCGTCAGTGTCAGCCAGTTTGCCGTGGCATACGGAGCTCCATCGCAGTCTTTAACACTGGTAGCATGCCGCGACAGCGTGGACGTGAACCGTATGTGCAGTTGACAGACTTTGAGCGAGGGCGTACAGTGGGCATGCGGGAGGCCGGGTGGACGTACCGCCGAATTGCTCAACACGTGAGGCGTGAGGTCTCCACAGTACATCGATGTTGTCGCCAGTGGTCGGCGGAAGGTGCACGTGCCCGTCGACCTGGGACCGGACCGCAGCGACGCACGGATGCACGCCAAGACCGTAGGATCCTACGCAGTGCCGTAGGGGACCGCACCGCCACTTCCCAGCAAATTAGGGACACTGTTGCTCCTGGGGTATCGGCGAGGACCATTCGCAACCGTCTCCATGAAGCTGGGCTACGGTCCCGCACACTGTTAGGCCGTCTTCCGCTCACGCCCCAACATCGTGCAGCCCGCCTCCAGTGGTGTCGCGACAGGCGTGAATGGAGGGACGAATGGAGACGTGTCGTCTTCAGCGATGAGAGTCGCTTCTGCCTTGGTGCCAATGATGGTCGTATGCATGTTTGGCGCCGTGCAGGTGAGCGCCACAATCAGGACTGCATAGGACCGAGGCACACAGGGCCAACACCCGGCATCATGGTGTGGGGAGCGATCTCCTACACTGGCCGTACACCACTGGTGATCGTCGAGGGGACACTGAATAGTGCACGGTACATCCAAACCGTCATCGAACCCATCGTTCTACCATTCCTAGACCGGCAAGGGAACTTGCTGTTCCAACAGGACAATGCACGTCCGCATGTATCCCGTGCCACCCAACGTGCTCTAGAAGGTGTAAGTCAACTACCCTGGCCAGCAAGATCTCCGGATCTGTCCCCCATTGAGCATGTTTGGGACTGGATGAAGCGTCGTCTCACGCGGTCTGCACGTCCAGCACGAACGCTGGTCCAACTGAGGCGCCAGGTGGAAATGGCATGGCAAGCCGTTCCACAGGACTACACCCAGCATCTCTACGATCGTCTCCATGGGAGAATAGCAGCCTGCATTGCTGCGAAAGGTGGATATACACTGTACTAGTGCCGACATTGTGCATGCTCTGTTGCCTGTGTCTATGTGCCTGTGGTTCTGTCAGTGTGATCATGTGATGTATCTGACCCCAGGAATGTGTCAATAAAGTTTCCCCTTCCTGGGACAATGAATTCACGGTGTTCTTATTTCAATTTCCAGGAGTGTATTTTTATCCCTTTTCGAGATACAATGTTACCCTATTTGTACACGTAAAATACGCACCTAAAATCCGGTGAGGCTAAAACGTAGTTTATAAAGTGACGTATCATGGAGAAATACGCTGTAAAGTGTGTCTGTTATCACCAGGGTTCTGGGAACCTCATATTGTAGTACTGAAGTGCCTGCAAAATTTTTGTGCACATAAATTCCGGTCTGAGGTGTAAAATTAATTTTGTGTTATTTCTATCAGTGACAGGATAAGAAAGGCGAATATGCTACTGTTTAAATGACTCTGACTAAAAAGCGAGGTACCAGCTGATCATTCTACCTTCCTCAGCACCTTTAAAAAATTTCTTGAGAAATTTTCGCATGCGAACATATTCGTGCTTTTTTACGCTGAGTGAGGAGGAGGCAGTGGTGGGAAAGAGACCTAACAGAAAGAGAGGGGCACAAAAGCAGTGTGACATCGTTGACAGTGAGAGAATAGTGTTGGGAAAAAGAGTGAAGCAAACGGTGTCAGTGGGAGAGGAATAAAGAGAATGAGAATGTGGAAGTGGGTGCGACCGAGCGATAATGAGAGAAAGAGGTTACGACAGTGACGGTGATAAGTGACAGCAGCAGTGGGATGAAATGAATAAGAGTAAGTGTAAGAGAGAGCAAGAGGGAGACTACAGTGAGAGGAGGCAGTATTAGGAAGAGACATAGAACGAAGGAGACTGTGGTTGTGAGACACAGAGATAATGACAAAGAGTTAGTAAGAATGAGTGAGATGGTTTAGTGAGAGAATGGGTTGAGAAGTGAACTGCTTGTTAAAAACAGCGCCAAAACTTTTTGGGAAAATTCTAAAGATGCTGAGAAAAATAGAATGAGGCAGCTGGTACCCCACTATTCAGTCTTTTAAACAGGAGCATATGCGCCTTTTGCTGCTTAGATAAGAGCATTTTTCCGTTAGTAGACTTAATTCTTCAGTTATAGCATTTTATGGTGAATAAAATGCTATATATTTTAGAACTATTTACGTAACATTTGGACAGATAATCCTTACTTAGTCGGTCGTGGTCCATCGTGCATCTTCAAACACAAGGTCATTCTCAATGGAGAGAAGTCTTCCGAAGTAAGAGTGATTTCAGGTGTGCTGCAGGGGAGTGTGGTAGGAGCGTTGCTATTCATATATATATATATATATATATATATATATATATATATATATATATATATATATATGTGTGTGTGTGTGTGTGTGTGTGTGTGTGTGTGTGTGTGTGTGTGTGTGTGCAGATCCTCCTGCATTTCAGTACAATTTTCCATCGTTACAACCTCTCGATATACTACAGCATCATCCGCAAAAAGCCTCAGTGAACTTCCGATGTTATCCACAACATCGGAAGTTCACTGAGGCTTTTTGCGGATGATGCTGTGCTATATCGAGAGGTTGTAACGATGGAAAATTGTACTGAAATGCAGGAGGATCTGCAACGAATTGACGCATGGTGCGGGGAATGCCAATTGAATCTCAATGTAGACAAGTGTAATGTGCTGCGAATACATAGAAAGATAATTTATCATTTAGCTACAATATAGCAGGTCAGCAACTGGAAGCAGTTAATTCCATAAATTATCTGGGAATTAGGCATTAGGAGTGATTTAAAATGCAATGATCATATAAATTTGGTCGTCGGTAAAGCAGATGCCAGACAGAGACCATTGGAAGAATCCTAAGGAAATGCAATCCGAAAACAAAGGAAGTAGGTTACAGTGCACTTGTTCGCCCAATGCTTGAATACTGCTCACCGGTGTGGGATCCGTACCAGATAGGGTTGATAGAAGAGATAGAGAAGATCCAACGGAGAGCAGCGCGCTTCGTTACAGGATCATTTAGTAATCGCGAAAGCGTTACGGAGATGATAAACTCCAGCGGAAGACTCTGCAAGAGACACACTCAGTAGCTCGGTATGGGCTTTTGTTGATGTTTCGAGAGCATACCTTCACCGAGGTGTCAACCAGTATATTGATCCCTTCTACGTATATCTCGCGAAGAGACCGTGAGGATAAAATTAGAGAGATTAGAGCCCACACAGAGACATACCGACAATCTTTCTTTCCACGAACAATACGAGACTGGAATAGAAGGAAGAACCGATAGAGGTACTCAAGGTACCCTCCGCCACACACCGTGAGGTGGCTTGCGGAGAATGGATGTAGATGGTGATGGTGGTCTTTTACCATGGAACATATGACCCTTAGAAATGAACTGAGTTTTTCTTAATGTCCTGATAACTTTATCTGTCTCGAAAATGAAAATTTGTATTAGTTCTGAATAGCTTGTTTCAAAATGTATTTAACTTGAATTTGTTTAATAACACTTCTGCTTAATTTGATTACATTTACTGATTACTGGTATGTAGTAAAGTAACAATATAACAGACGATTACACAAAATAGTGACAAGATTTTCTCGATTGTTATGCTTTTAATTTTTAGAACAATATTTGTTCCTGATTACGTGACGTTGGTGTACCTTGGAACATGTTTTGACATTGGAAAAACTGGCGTCTTTTTTGTTATTTCAGAAAAAGACTACAGCGTACAAAAATTGAAAAAAACTGAATGCCCTCATTCTGTTACAGGGCTGGATTTGAGGCAGAAGTCTGAGAAGTGTACCAACGTCCAGCACTCTCCCCTTCCTTCTCATTAGTTATCCAGCGACCCAGCTAATCTTCAGCGTTATTCTGTAATACCATATTTCAAAAGCTTACATTCTCTTCTTATCTGAACTACTTATGACCCATGTTTCACTTCTATACGAGGCTACACTCCAAGCAAATACCCTGAGAAAATACTTTATATTAATTAAGTTTATACTCAATGTTAACAAATGTCTCTTTAGAAATTCCGCATTTCATATTTTCTCTATTTCGGCTATCATCAGCTATTTTACTGCCCAGTAGTGATGTTTATCTACTAAATTTAATGCCTGCTTACATAATCTAATTCCCTCAGCGTCGTCATCTTTAATTCGACCATTACACTAGGTTTACATAGGTCAATGTTCATCTGATAACCTCTTTCTAAGATGCTGTTCAATCTGTTCACTGGTCTTCAAATTTCTTTGCTGTCTCTGACAAAACGTTCACAAACTAACCTCAAAGTTTGTTCCCCCTGAACTTCAGTATTGTTTCCTAATTTCTCCTTGCTTTCCTTCACAGCTCGCTCAATGTACATATTCAGTAACCTCTGGGATAGGCTGTACAACCCTGCCTGACTCTGCGCTGCCTCAACTACTGGTTTCCTTTCATCGCCTTCGACCCTTAAACTGTAGTCTCTTTCGGTACAATTTACTCATGCTACCTTCAGATTTTCGAAGCGAGTATTCCAGTCAACATTATCAAAAGTTCTTGCTGTCTCCACAAATTCATAAACGTAGATTTTCTCCTCTTACGTCGATCTTCTAGGCTAAGTCGTAGGGTTAATATTGCCTCGTGCGTTCCCTGGGACCCAAACTGATTTTCGCTGAGGTCACCTGCACCCAGTTTTTCTTGCTTCTGTAAGTAATAGTGTCAGTATTTGCAGTCATGGCTTATTGAACTGATGGGTAGTACCTACCCTCTTTGGAATTTCAACTAGTTCACTCTATCTGGAGTCTAGGCGTATTTCGTCTTCCTCGTGTATCTTGCACACAACGTGGAAAAGTTTCGTCATGGTATGTTCTCCAAGGAGCTCAGTAATTCAGAGGGAATGTCGCCAGCCCCATGTCGCTTCTTTCGACCTAGTTTTTCAATATTCTGTCAAATTCCTCTTACTGTACCGTATGTCCCCTTTTTTCTTCGCCTGCTTCCTTTTCCCCTTTCCATAACATCACCTTCAAGTAAGTTTCTCGTGGCACCAAAGAACGTCAAAATTATACTGTTAAACAATACTTTTGTGTTTTACTGTAACTTTACTCCAAACAGGTCTTTTCCCACATGTGGTTACGGCCGAGCTTTTTGCTCTCCGTCAGGCCGTTCAGTATGCCCGCCGCCACCGCCACTCATCGTATGTACTCTGCTCTGATTCACTCAGTGCTCTTCAGAGCCTTGGAGCTCCATATCCGGTCCATCCCTTGGTGCAACGGATCCAGCAGTCCCTCCATTCTTCTGCTGCTGATGGCTCTCCTGTCAGCTTTCTGTGGGTTCCCGGCCATGTAGGAGTGCCTGGGAATGAGGCTGCTGATGCTCCAGCCAAGGCTGCAGTCCTCCTGCCTCGGCCAGCCTTCCATTGTGTCCCGTCATCTGACATTAGTGGGGTTGTTTGTAGGAGGCTTGTGTCTCTGTGGTGGGATACTTGGTCATCACTTCAAGGAAACAAGCTCCGGGCAGTAAAACCATTCCCAACTGCTTGGACAACCTACTCCCGACCATCTCGGCGAGAAGAGGTCATTCTGACCAGGTAGCGGATTGGGCATTGCCGGTTTAGCCAGCGCTACCTGCTCTCCGGTGACCCAGCCCCGCAGTGCCCTTGTGGTCATGCATTAACAGTGCGCCATGTTTTATTGTCGTGTCCCCGTTTTAGTCAATCTCGTGTTGTCCTGTCTCTGCCATCTACTTTACAGGATATTTTAGCTGATGACGCTCGAGCAGCTGCTCGTGCTCTTCGTTTCCTTACTTTGACTGGCTTGTCCAAAGACATATAACTCCTTCACTTATTTTATCTGCATCTTTGTAAGAACTTTCTGGTGTCCCTCCCCCCCCCCCCTCCCCTCCCCTTTGAGTTTTACTAGATTCTATGTGCTCTAACAATTGTGACTGGGCGCTAATGACCTCAGTAGTTGAGCGCCCTTAAACCCCAAACAAACCCACATGTGGTGCAGAATTACGTTGGAAGGTAGAATTGTCAACTAAGTCTCTAAAGTTTTGTTTAACAGACTTCATCCTGCCTAAATGTTATACACGCTGTAAGGATCGTGAGTGTGTTACCTTTGAGATTAGACGTGGTGAGTTGGTTAGTCAAGGATGCCTTTATGGCCACAAAGACGCCATTACCGACATCTCACTGAAATTGAACGAGGTCGTGTAATAAATGTACGAGAAGCTGGATGTCCCTTCTGCGATATTGCAGAGAGACTTGGCAGGAATGTAACCGCTGTGGTCACGAGAACGTACGGCCGCAATCAGATCGGTCTCTTAAGGCCTCGTGACACTACCGAGAGGGAGGACACAGTGTTCGGCGTATGGCTCTGGGGGCAGCACAAGAAGTCGTATCACCACACTGACGCACAAATTTACTGTCATGGTGCTTGGGGCAACCACGAGTGTGTTGCAGCTGTCATACGAAATCGTACCCCCAGACCATAACTTCAGGTGTAGGCCCAGTGCGTCTAACACGCAGACAGGTTGGTTGCAGGCTCTCAAATGACCTCCTCCCAATCACCACACGACCATCACTGGCACCGAGGGAGAACCAGGTTTCGTCAGAAAACACAAGATCTCCACCTGGCCTTCCAATGAGCTCTCACTTGACAGCACTGATATCTCAAATGGCGATGGTTTGGGGTTGATCGAGTGCACGTTACTTAGCTTCTGGCTAGGGTCTGTCCTTGAAGCAACCAATTTGAAGCAGTTCTTAGTCACTGTGGTGCCAAACGCAGCACCATTGCTGCTGCAGATGCGGTACGATGTGCCAGAGCCATACGCCGAACACGATGGTGTTCGCTCTCTGCAGTCTGGACCCCAGTATTCCTGCGGCCGTACATTCTTCTGGCCACCGCTGCCAGCAGTCACGCACAGTGGCTACATTCCTGTCAAGTGTTTCTGCAGTATCGCAGAAGGGACATCCAACTTCTTGTAGCTCTTACACGACCTCCTTCAAACTCAGTGAGGTACTGATAATGGCGTTTTTGGCGCGTTTAACGTATTCCTGACTGTATTAGAACAAATAGGCCCTCGGTCACAAATATTAAGTCAAAATTGACCAGGATTCGACGCTACTATGAGCGTCGTCTTCAGAATTAAACTAACTGTTCTAAAACATAATAGGTATATGAGACTTCAATAAACTAAAGTGTGTCCTGACTGGAAAGAGATGTAGTAGTTACAAGTCACATTCTAAAAAAAATCTAAGCCGGAAAGGCGACGTCATGAAAAGTTTTGTTGCAACCCTTGTTCACTCAGGTACGAGCAGCCCTTAGCGGCTCGCCCTCTTATCTTCTTTACAACTTTTCATGACGTCGCCTTTCCGGCTTAGATTTTTTTAGAATGTGACTTGTAAGTACTGCATCTCTTTCCAGTCAGGACACACTTTAGTTTATTAATGTCTTATGTACCTATTATGTTTTAGAACAGTTAGTTTAATTCCCAGGAGGATTTCCGGGAAACTCGGCTAACTACCTGTCACGGCATTGCTGCATCAGGGATGTCTCCTCACGGCGCCGAGAGACATTGCCCAGACACTGGCCATGCATTTTGCGGAATCTACCGCCACTATTAACTGTGATCCAGATTTCTGCCGCTACCGCACTGCCATCGAGAGGGGTCACTTGGACTTCTGGTCTCCAAATTCTGAACCCTACAACTGCCCCGTCACAATGTGGGAACTGGATTCGGCGCTGTCTGTGGCTCATGATACTGCGTCTGGTCATGATCAAATCCGGTACAGCATGCTGCAGCACTTGTTGCTGCCATCCAAGGAAGTTCTCCTGAATTGTTTTAATATGGTATGGTTGTCCGGCACATAACCTGACTCGTGGAGGAAGGCGATTTTGATTCCTCTCCTCAAACTGGGGAAGGACCGAACGCATCCCAGTAGTTATCGAGGTATTTCTTTGACGAGCTGTGTCGGGAAGACGTTGGAACGCATGGTCAACCGTCGCCTGGTTTGGCTGCTCGAGACCAGGCAGCTCCTTAGCCCCTCTCAGCGTGGCTTTCGGAGATGTCGTTCAACTATAGACAACTTGACCCTGCTTGAGGCGGCCATCCAGCAGGCCTTCCTGCGTAACCAGCATTGTCTAGGTGTATTCTTTGACATTCATAAGGCGTATGACACTACTTGGCGCCGCCATATCCTCAATCAACTCCATGAGTGGGGCTTTCGTGGCCGTCTCCCCATCTTCATTCGGTCCTTTCTTTCCCCACCGCCTCTTTCGATATAGGGTTGGTAATATGCTATCTGATTTGTATGTGCAGGAGAATGGTGTTCGTCAGGGAAGCGTTTTAAGTGTCACCTTCTTTGCCGTCGCCATTAACAGTATCACGTCCACTATCCGGAGTCCTGCCCAGTGCTCCTTGTCTGTGGACGATTTTGCTGTTTTCTGTTCTTCCTCCAGTCTTGCCACTGCTAGTCGGCAGTTGCAGCTTACGATACAGTGATTAGAGGCATGGACTGCGAAGACGGGTTTTACCTTTTCTGCAGACAAATGTGTGTGTGTTCATTTTAATCGTTCTCGACGTCTTTTTACCTCCCCTGAATTGCGTCTGAGGGACACTGTGCGGTTCCTGGGCCTCACTTTTGATTCCAAGTTGTCGTGGTTGCCTCACCTTAAAGACCTCAAGATGCGGGCCCTGAAGGCACTGAATATTTTGAAGTGTCAGAGCCATCGGTCCTGGGGAGCAAATCGGGTGCGTCTGCTGCAGTTTTATAGGGCTTTCGTCCGATCGCGTCTTGACTATGGTTGCACCGTGTATGGGTCAGCAAGGCCTTCGTATCTGAAGATTCTTGACGCAGTACACCGTGAGGGTATCAGGCTGGCCACTGGTGCCTTCCGTACCAGTCCCATCCCCAGCCTGTGTGCTGAGGCAGGGGAACCGCCGCTCGCCATCCGGCGGAAACTCCTCATGGTGCGACGGGTGTGAAAATTCCTTGCCTGTCCTACCTCCCCTGCGTACCCTACCGTTGCCCGACCGCCTATAGAACGTCTCTTTTCCAGTGGTCCCAGGGTAACGAGACCATTTGGGATTCGTGCCAAGCATTTGCTTGAGTCCCTTGGTGTGGAGCGTGTTGCCCCCCAACGACAAGGTTTTACCCGCCGCCTCCCTGGTTGCTCCAGAGGCCCAGCGTCCTTTTAGACTTGTCGGAGTACCGGAGGAGCTGCACTCCTGCGTTTGTTTTTACCTCCTTATTTTATGATATTTGAAACCAGCATCCCGACCATGTACCAATATTTATGGATGGCTCTAAACAGGGGGACTCTGTTGGTTGTGCTGTTGTTTTCCCTGATCGAGTCGTCAAGTTACGGCTTCCTGCGGCGTTTACCATCTTTGATGCCGAATTGTTTGCGATCTTGCGGGCATTGGAGCGGATGAGATGTGTTCCCAGTCTTAAGTTCCTCATCTGTTCTGACTCCCTGAGTGCCCTTCAGACCATGCAACACTTATACCCAGCGGATACGGTCGTCCAGAACATCCATGATGCCCTACTCCACCTGCAACGGCAGGGGAAGGAGGTTTCCTTCTGCTGGGTGCCGGGGCATGTGGGTATTAGGGGAAACGAACCGGCGGATGTGGCTGCAAAAGATGCATGTTCCCTCCCTCACGTTGTTGCATGTGCCGTCCCCCTCCATGCTGTTACCTCCCTCCTGCGTTTTCGCGTTATGCGTCAGTGGGAAGAGGAGTGGCTGGCAGTCGGTGAAAATAAGCTGCGTCTGGTCAAGGCCACCACGCGGCCATGGCGTACGTCCTACCAGTCATGCAGGCGGGATGAGGTTCTCCTCACTCGCCTCCGCATCGGGCACAGTCCCTTAACGCACGGTTTTTTACTCCGGCGGGAGGACCCCCCAATCTGCAGTGCTTGTGGCGTCCAGATTACTGTCCGCCACATTTTACTTGACTGTCCTTTATTCTCTGACCAGAGGGCGGTGGCTTCTTTGCCTCCGGATTTGCCCTCTATTTTGCAAGACGACGCAACGACTGTAGTTAAGGTCTTACGGTTTTGTGTCCTGTTCAATTTGTTGCCTCGGATTTTAGGGAGAGGGTTTTAATGTGCTGCTGGGTGACTGGCTCACCCAGGTTTTAGGTAAGAGGTCAGCCAGTCACGATTACCTCCATGTTTCCCTTCGGTTTCTGTTCTCTTTTCCTTGTTTCCCTTCCTTTTTAGTGTGTTCCTTCTCCTCTTGTTTTGCCTCTGTATGTGAGGATTTGGAACTGCGTCAGGTCTGTCTTTTGGCCGTTCTCCTTGTTCGCTGTTCGTCTTAGTCCCTTCACTGCATGTGTTCCTGTTTTCATGCTGATGACCACGCTGTTTAACGCCCGTAAACCTCAAACACACACACAGTTTAATTTTGAAGACGACGCTCATAGTAGCGTCGAAACCTGGTCAATTTTGACTTAATACTTGTGACCGAGGGCTCATTTGTTCTAATATAATTCTGACACGGTCACTGAACCTTAGCAGCTATGTTCAAAGTTTTAAGTATTCTGGACACTTATCAACGCACCACGTCCATTCTCAAAGGTAAGCAACGCTCACGACCTTAACAGCGTGTGTTTAGAGCAAACCTGATTTACATCCTCGTTGTAGTGCTACCAGCCCCTCTCTTATAAGACAGGCGCGAAGTTTGAATAGATATCATTAAAGTATAGAAACGCTCCTAACCAACTTTCGATTATGTCGCGCAACTCCTCCTCGGTGTTGCGACTTTTTTAGGCAGTGGATATAACGCTCGTCCAAAATATTGCGAGACTGATTTTATTCCTCGCACATAAGCGACGCCAGCACAGTAACTATCTGGGCAGCTCGAACTAACGGTGGTAAACAACAGATGTCCATTCCACCACTCAGTTGTGAGCAGGCGGTGTTAAGTAGTGGTTGCGTGGCTGTAGTGTGCCAAAGTTGTTGTTGCCACAGGACGCAATGCGGCTACAACTCCAAATAATCAACTCTAAATCAAATGAAACTTCCTGGCAGATTTAAACTGTATGCCGGACCGAGACTCGAACTCGGCACCTTTGCCTTTCGCGGGCAAGTGCTCTACCAACTGAGTTACCCATGCATGACTCAGCTTTAATCCCGCCGGTACCTCGTCTCTTACCTTCCAAAAACTTCACAGAAGCTCTCCTGCGAACCTTGCAGAACTAGCACTCCTGGGAGTTGTTTCTAGGATTGCTAGTTCTGCAAGGTTCACAGGAGAGCTTCTGTGAAGTTCGGAAGGTAGGAGACGAGGTACTGGCGGAATTAAAGCTGTGAGGACGGGGCGTGAGTCGTGCTTGGGTAGCTCAGTTGGTAGAGGACTTGTCCCGAGAGGCAAAGGTGCCGAGTTAGAGTCTCGGTCCGGCATACAGTTTAATCTGTCGGGAAGTTTCATATCAGCACACACTCCGCTGTAGAGTGAAAATTTTATTCTAAATCAAATGTTCAGGACGTTCACCAGAATGTTTTGAAGAAGAGTATACAAAGTCTGGCCCGCAGACCGTCACTCCGGAACAAAAACGACGCGTGGACGCTTACTGCGACGTCCCCCCTGCGGGTCCGGGGGTTAGAATAGGCCCGAGGTCTTCCTGCCTGTCGTAAGAGGCGACTAAAAGCAGTCCATCCCCCTCAAGGGGGTAGTTAGCGCCTGTGTCCGGAGACGGACGGTCCCACGACCTATATTTGTGGTCTTTTTGGATTTTCACTTCTCGTTTCTTCCTTCTTTGGTTGGTTCCTTTCTTTGTTCTTCTCCATCTCACTGTCTTCCTTACTCTTTCCCTTGCCTCCTTCTCCTTGCCTCCTTCTCCTTGCCTCCTTCTCCTTGCCTCCTTCTCCTTGCCTCCTTCTCCTTGCCTCCTTCTCCTTGCCTCCTTCTCCTTGCCTCCTTCTCCTTGCCTCCTTCTCCTTGCCTCCTTCTCCTTGCCTCCTTCTCCTTGCCTCCTTCTCCTTGCCTCCTTCTCCTTGCCTCCTTCTCCTTGCCTCCTTCTCCTTGCCTCCTTCTCCTTGCCTCCTTCTCCTTGCCTCCTTCTCCTTGCCTCCTTCTCCTTGCCTCCTTCTCCTTGCCTCCTTCTCCTTGCCTCCTTCTCCTTGCCTCCTTCTCCTTGCCTCCTTCTCCTTGCCTCCTTCTCCTTGCCTCCTTCTCCTTGCCTCCTTCTCCTTGCCTCCTTCTCCTTGCCTCCTTCTCCTTGCCTCCTTCTCCTTGCCTCCTTCTCCTTGCCTCCTTCTCCTTGCCTCCTTCTCCTTGCCTCCTTCTCCTTGCCTCCTTCTCCTTGCCTCCTTCTCCTTGCCTCCTTCTCCTTGCCTCCTTCTCCTTGCCTCCTTCTCCTTGCCTCCTTCTCCTTGCCTCCTTCTCCTTGCCTCCTTCTCCTTGCCTCCTTCTCCTTGCCTCCTTCTCCTTGCCTCCTTCTCCTTGCCTCCTTCTCCTTGCCTCCTCCTCCTTGCCTCCTCCTCCTTGCCTCCTCCTCCTTGCCTCCTCCTCCTTGCCTCCTCCTCCTTGCCTCCTCCTCCTTGCCTCCTCCTCCTTGCCTCCTCCTCCTTGCCTCCTCCTCCTTGCCTCCTCCTCCTTGCCTCCTCCTCCTTGCCTCCTCCTCCTTGCCTCCTCCTCCTTGCCTCCTCCTCCTTGCCTCCTCCTCCTTGCCTCCTCCTCCTTGCCTCCTCCTCCTTGCCTCCTCCTCCTTGCCTCCTTCTCCTTGCCTCCTTCTCCTTGCCTCCTTCTCCTTGCCTCCTTCTCCTTGCCTCCTTCTCCTTGCCTCCTTCTCCTTGCCTCCTTCTCCTTGCCTCCTTCTCCTTGCCTCCTTCTCCTTGCCTCCTTCTCCTTGCCTCCTTCTCCTTGCCTCCTTCTCCTTGCCTCCTTCTCCTTGCCTCCTTCTCCTTGCCTCCTTCTCCTTGCCTCCTTCTCCTTGCCTCCTTCTCCTTGCCTCCTTCTCCTTGCCTCCTTCTCCTTGCCTCCTTCTCCTTGCCTCCTTCTCCTTGCCTCCTTCTCCTTGCCTCCTTCTCCTTGCCTCCTTCTCCTTGCCTCCTTCTCCTTGCCTCCTTCTCCTTGCCTCCTTCTCCTTGCCTCCTTCTCCTTGCCTCCTTCTCCTTGCCTCCTTCTCCTTGCCTCCTTCTCCTTGCCTCCTTCTCCTTGCCTCCTTCTCCTTGCCTCCTTCTCCTTGCCTCCTTCTCCTTGCCTCCTTCTCCTTGCCTCCTTCTCCTTGCCTCCTTCTCCTTGCCTCCTTCTCCTTGCCTCCTTCTCCTTGCCTCCTTCTCCTTGCCTCCTTCTCCTTGCCTCCTTCTCCTTGCCTCCTTCTCCTTGCCTCCTTCTCCTTGCCTCCTTCTCCTTGCCTCCTTCTCCTTGCCTCCTTCTCCTTGCCTCCTTCTCCTTGCCTCCTTCTCCTTGCCTCCTTCCCCTTGCCTTCTCTGGTCTCCGCCTCGGCGTTTGAGACAGTCAATCCTCTCTCTCTTCTTTTTCTTCTTCTTCCTTCCTCCCTGTGCGCGCCTGAAGGCCGACCCACGCGTTCGCACGCGTAGCCGGTGACGGGGTAACGCGTAATTCCCTGCCCTGGGTAGACAAGTAAGGCACGCACATACCCCCTGGTAAAGGCCAGGCCCAGGGAGGGGTGATTGCCTGAGCTGATACCTTCTGACCATGCCGATTGGTCCCTCCGTCTGTTTCTCGGGAGGTGTGACCTGAGGTGTAAATATTCACCTAAGGTGGGAGTGCCATCTGAGAGGGTCCCCATAAGGAAGGAGCGCGCCATCGGAGACGCTGGCAATCATGGGGGATTCCTCCGCAATGGATTTCACTCCATCTCTCTAGACTTTTGCCCAAAAACGGAAACTTGACCAGCCACCAGTGACAAAAGTACTACCGCCTGCCCCACAGTTCCTCGTCGTTTCTCGATCTGCGGACGGAAAGGATTTTTCCTCTGTCAACCCTTTCGTTATCCAGAAGGGCGTAGATGCCATAGCCGGTACTGTTAAGTCTTGTACCAGGTTGCGTAATGGTACCTTGTTACTAGAAACTGAGAGCGCCTTTCAGGCACAAAAACTGCTTCGAGCCACACTCCTGTACACGTTCCCTGTCCGGGTGGAGGCTCACCGAACTCTGAATTCGTCTCGTGGTGTGGTCTATACTAGATCCCTCGACGGATTGATTGACGAGGAGACTCAATCTTTGCTCGCTGAGCAGGGCGTGACGGCTGTCCATAGGGTCATGAAAAAGGTCAACAATGACCTTGTACCAACCCGGACACTTTTCTTGACCTTTGATAGTGTTAAGCTGCCATCGCGCATCAAAGCGGGCTACGAGGTTATTTCTGTTCGCCCCTATGTCCCGACACCTACGCGCTGCTACCAGTGTCAGCATTTCAATCACACTCGACAGTCTTGTTCCAATGCGGCTAAATGTGTCACTTGTGGCAGGGATGCCCATGAGGGTGAATGTCCACCTCCATCTCCTCGTTGCGTGAACTGTCAGGGTGACCATGCAGCATCCTCCCGCGACTGTCCCGTCTATAAGGAAGAACGCTGTATCCAAGAAATTTGGGTCAAAGAGAAAGTGTCCACCTCGGCTGCATGCAAGCTATTGGCTAGTAAGAAGCCCACGCTGCTCCCAGCGGGGAAATACAGTTCTGTCCTTGCCTCTCCTCGGACTACCAGGGAGGTGGCAACCCAGACATGCGATCTGACCTTCAGCACCACGGTCGTCCGTTCGGCCAGTGCTAAGATCGCGCGGTCGACGTCTCCTCTTCCTCCCATCACCCCACAGACACCAGCCTCTTCATCAGCTTCTGCTAAGACGAAGACCCAGAAGTCAGATGCACGGGCCTTCAAGAAGGAACCGTCCCGTGCAGACTTCCTACGTACCTCGGCCTCCCAGCTATCGACCGGTACTTCCACCAAACGACCTTCCAAGAAGGCTCATAGGAAGCACAGTTCTCCTTCTCCGCCACGGCGCGTTTCTTCCCCTGCGCCACCCAGCGGTTGCCGCCCCAGGCCGTCATCCGTTTCGCCTGGCCCCACCGCTGGTAGCCGAACATCTGGCCGTTCACCGGCGGAGGAAGCTCCCCCTCCCGGCCATCTTACCAAGATGGCCGATGAACCTATAGAACCAATGGACGATGACTGTCCGCCTACTGATAGCAGCGGTAGTGCTCGCTCGAAGCCAGGCCCTCAGCGGCCTTCGAGGTGACCCCTTCTTTCATCTTCCTTTCCTTCTACGATGGCACTTATTCACTGGAATATTCGCAGCATTCGCTCCAACCGAGAGGACTTGAAGTTGCTGCTCCGCTTGCACCGTCCGCTCGTCGTAGCCCTCCAGGAAACGAAGCTACGCCCATGCGATCAAATTGCCTTGGCACACTACACCTCTGTGCGTTTTGACCTACCCCCTGTGGTAGGTATCCCGGCTCATGGAGGGGTTATGTTGCTGGTCCGGGATGAAATTTACTAAGATCCCATCACGTTGCACACCGGCCTGCAGGCAGTTGCCATCCGAATTACTCTCCCCACTTCTACATTTTCCATTTGTACCGTTTACACTCCATCGTCGTCTGCCGTTACCAGGGCAGACATGATCCAACTTATTGCTCAGCTACCTGCACCATTTTTGTTAACTGGTGACTTCAATGCCCACCATCCCCTTTGGGGCTCTCCAGCATCCTGCCCGAGGGGCTCCCTGTTAGCAGACCTTTTCAACCAGCTCAATCTTGTCTGCCTCAATACTGGCCACCCTACTTTTCTTTCGGACACATTTCACACCTATTCCCATTTAGACCTATCTATATGTACTCCCCAACTTGCACGACGGTTTGAGTGGTATGCACTTTCTGATACATATTCGAGCAACCACTTCCCGTGTGTTACCCATCTCCTGCAGCATACCCCCTCTCCGTGCTCATCTAGTTGGACCATCTCCAAAGCAGACTGGGGGCTCTTCTCTTCCAGGGCGACCTTCCAGGATCAAACCTTCACAAGCTGCGATCGTCAGGTCGCACACCTCACGGAAGTCATTCTCACTGCTGCTGAATATTCCATCCCTCACCCTACTTCTTCTCCACGTCGCGTACCGGTCCCCTGGTGGACCGCAGCATGTAGACACGCTTTACGTGCTCGTCGACGTGCTTTACGCACCCTACAGTGGCGAATTGTATCAATTATAAACCATTACGTGCACAGTGTCGTCGTATTATTAAAGAAAGCCAGCTGGGCTGCTTTCACAAGCACCTTCAACAGTTTTACTCCTTCTGTTGTCTGGGGTAGCCTGCGCCGGCTATCTGGCACTAAGGTCCACTCACCAGTTTCTGGCTTGACGGTCGCGAATGACGTCCTTGTGGCCCCTGAGGCTGTCTCCAATGCCTTCGGCCGCTTTTTCGCTGAGGTTTCGAGCTCCGCTCATTACCACCCTGCCTTCCTCCCCCGCAAACAGGCAGAGGAGGCTAGGCCACCTAACTTCCGCTCCTCGAATCGTGGAAGTTATAATGCCCCATTCACCATGAGGGAACTCGAAAACGCACTTGGCCAATCACGGTCCTCCGCTCCAGGGCCTGATTCTATTCATATTCAGATGCTGAAGAACCTTTCTCCTGCGGGTAAAGGTTTTCTTCTTAGTACTTACAATCGCGTCTGGATTGAGGGACATGTTCCCGCATGCTGGCGCGAGTCTATTGTCCCGATCCCTAAGCCGAGGAAGGACAAGCACTTGCCTTCCAGTTATCGACCCATCTCGCTTACCAGCTGTGTCTGTAAGGTGATGGAGCGCATGGTTCACTCTCGTTTGGTTTGGCTGCTCGAATCTCGGCGCCTACTTACCAATGTACAATGTGGATTTCGTAGGCGCCGCTCTGCTGTTGACCATCTGGTTACCTTGTCAACCTTCATTATGAATAACTTCTTGCGGAAGCGCCCGACCGCGGCTGTGTTCTTTGATTTGGAGAAGGCTTACGACACCTGTTGGAGGGCGGGCATTCTCCGCACCATGCATACATGGGGCCTTCGCGGTCGCCTCCCTCTTTTTATTCGTTCCTTTTTAATGGATCGACAGTTCAGGGTACGTGTGGGTTCTGTCCTGTCAGACACCTTTCGCCAGGAGAATGGGGTGCCACAGGGCTCAGTTTTGAGCGTCGCTCTCTTCGCCATAGCGATCAATCCAATAATGGATTGCCTCCCAGCTGATGTATCAGGCTCCCTTTTCGTGGACGATTTTACCATCTATTGCAGCGCGCAGCGTACGTGTTTCCTGGAGCGCTGTCTTCAGCGTTCTCTTGACCGTCTTTACTCCTGGAGTGTCGCCAATGGCTTCCGTTTTTCTGCCGAGAAGACGGTCTGTATTAACTTCTGGCGCTACAAAGTGTTTCTCCCACCGTCCTTACGACTCTGTCCCATTGCTCTCCCATTTGTGGAGACAACAAAATTTTTAAGTCTTACATTTGACAGGAAACTTAGCTGGTCTCCACATGTCATATTTGGCTGCCCGTTGTACCCGTTCCCTAAATGTCCTCCGTGTTCTCAGTGGTATGTCGTGGGGAGCGGATCGAACCGTCCTACTTCGCCTATATCAGTCGATCGTCCGCTCCAAGCTGGATTATGGGAGCTTCGTATACTCCTCTGCACGGCCATCCATCTTACGCCGCCTCAACTCCATACAACATCGGGGTTTACACCTTGCGATCGGAGCGTTTTATACTAGTCCCGTCGAGTGTCTTCATGCTGACGCTGGTGAATTGCCACTCACCTACTGGCGCGATATACTGCTTTGTCGGTATGCCTGTCGGCTACTGTCAATGCCCGACCACCCGTCTTATCGTTCCTTTTTTGACGACTCTCTCGACCGTCAATACGGGTTGTATGTCTCTGCCCTGCTACTCCCTGGAGTTCGCTTTCGTCGCCTCCAACACCTTAATTTTTCAGTCCCTGCAACCTTTCGAGTGGGCGAGAGCCACACGCCACCTTGGCTGCAGGCTCAGGTTCGCGTTCACCTTGACCTCAGCTCGCTCCCAAAGGAGGTTACCCCCGGTTCGGTCTACCACTCCCGTTTTGTCGAACTTCGTTCGAAGTTCATTAATATGACCTTCATTTATACAGATGGCTCTAAGACCAATGACGGGGTCGGGTGTTCTTTTATTGTCGAGGCACAAAGTTTCAAATACCGGCTCCATGGCCATTGTTCGGTCTTCACAGCTGAGCTCTTTGCCCTCTACCAGGCTGTTCTTTACATCTGCCGCCACCGACATTCTGCATATGTCATCTGCTCCGATTCCCTGAGCGCCATCCAGAGCCTCAGTGATCCGTATCTGGTTCACCCTTTCGTGCACCGGATCGAACGCTCTCTTCAGCAGCTGGTGGACGTCGGTTCTCCGGTTAGCTTTGTGGGTTCCTGGCCATGTCGGTATCCCTGGGAACGAAGCTGCAGATGCCGCGGCCAAGGCTGCGGTCCTCCAGCCTCGGACAGCTTCTTGTTGTGTCCCTTCGTCAGATTGTAGCAGGGTCATTTGTCGGCGCATTTTATCGCTGTGGCATGCCGATTGGGCTGCACTTACAGACAACAAGCTTCGGGCCTTGAATCCTCTTCCCGCGGCTTGGACGTCCTCCTCACGCCCTTCTCGGCGGGAGGAGGTAGTTTTGGCCCGGTTACGAATTGGACACTGCCGGTTCAGCCATCGCCATCTGCTGACGGCTGCGCCGGCGCCGTTCTGCCCATGTGGGCAATTGCTGACGGTCTGCCACATTTTTAACATCCTGTCCGGATTTTAACACACTGCGTCTTGATCTTGGCCTGCCATGTACTCTAGATGCCATTTTAGCGGATGACTCACGAGCAGGTGCTCGCGTTCTTCATTTTATCAACTTGACAACCCTCTCTAAGGACATTTGATTATGCTTTTTTTTTAATCCTATGCCTGTCAGTCTGTCTTTTATCGTGTTTTCCGTTTCGTTGCTGTTTTAAACTTGCGACTCGCGGCGCATTCCTAACGTAGTCTGGGCGCTAATGACCGCTGAAGTTGTGCGCCCTAGAACCACAAAAAAAAAAAAAAAAAAAAAAATACCACGACGTGATTTAAATCTAGTGTATGAACAGCTCTTCTGGAAAAAATCATCACGGTTGACGACACTTGGTGTTACCAATAAGATCCTACTAACAAATGACGAAAGTTCAGAAATTCACATCAGGGACCACCGCTTCGACGCCATAACAGACGTTCTAGCCATCGTGACCCGTGGGTTGAAGAACATCCCACAGAAGGGCTTTGCTGACAGTGCCACGTGGTTGTATGAATGTTCTCTGCGTCGTACTCAAGTGGAAGAAAACTAAGTACAACACATTAAGCATTAAAACCACCATCTTAACTTTTCTGTTATTTATGAACCCAGCCTCTAAACTTTTTGGACTGACAAGGTATTTGCCTTGGGTGATGACAGAGGACAGTAAAGGACGTGATTCGAAGCACGTTGTTGTGGACGCACATGGAACCATGTGAGGCCGTTTAGGTCGTGGCAAGTGTGTCTGGAACAGCTGCGACAGTGGCGCAGACACATCCTACGCGCAGGCCCCAAAGTCACGCTAAATCCCTGCCGAGTAATCGTTATCCCCACCTGGACTGGGAATGCGTAAGTGAGAGGCCTGCAAGCACATCCACTATACCAGAATTGAACAGACCACAGTAGAAAACGCTACGGACTTGCTTGGCACATCTTTCACTATATTCACAGCGCCTCAAACCGACTTATCTCCTCTTATGCCGCCGGTATGGCCGAGCGGTTCTAGGAGCTTCAGTCTGGAACTGCGCTACTGCTACGTTAGCAGGTTCGAATCCTGGCTCGGGCATAGATGTGTGCGTGATGTCCTTAGGTTAGTTAGGTTTAAGTACTAAGTTCTAGGGGACTGATAACCTCAGATGTTAAGTCCCATAGTGCTCAGACCAATTTGAACCATTTTTCTCTTATACCAATGTCGCCTGAATTTCCACTACACCAAAATTATACCACCCCCACCGAATCCTCAAAAGTTATGCACTCCTCGCCTTCCACATTTATCTTCCCCCATCAGGATCCTGTGTGATCACATTAATTTCCCACTCTTCTCCCCCACACTTAACACCTTCGAATTTCTTATCCTTATCACAAACGTGACACCAACCAACACACGTTTCATTCCTCAATATTAATTCCTGGACTCACCACCGCGCTTGTACTAACATGTCCCCTCCCCCTACCCCCCCCCCCCCTCTAACCTCACACACACACACACACACACACACACACACACACACACACACACACACACACACACACACACGCACGCTGTTCCAACGAAACTTTAAACAACTCTCTCTGCCTCAGCACGAAATCCGAACAGACATCTGCATATCTTTCCAACTTGAGCATCCAAGTCAGTTTGCGTCAACTTCTGGCGGTAAAAGGCGTTTCTTCCACCGTCCTTACGACTGGGCCAAAATGCTCTCAACTTCGTGGATGCAACGAAGTTCTTAGGGCTTACGTTCGATCGGAAACTCAGTTGGTCTCCCCACGTGTACTACTTGGCTGCACGCTGCACCCGGTCCCTCGATGTCCTTCGTGTATTGAGTGGTACCATTTGGAGACAAGGCTGAACTCTGTGGAAAGCCACTGAGTGTGGGATCTGTTACTGGCATATTGTGCATTAATCGGGAATAATCTATTACCCCACATTCTCCCATTCAACTGCAACCAATGAATCGGACTGTTTCTTGCTGTTATTGAACAGTGTGGTAATCTACTTATTACATTATAGTTTCACAATACCAGACTGAGCAATCCACATTCATGACCACAGCATGTCTCGAATCTGTTAGTGGCGATTCGCCTTGTGATCATGTCTTTCGGAGCCGGCGTGAACGCCATTCACTGCCCCATACCAGTTAAGCGAAGCTGTCTTCCACTTTTAGATATAGCGCTGAATAACAGATTCAAAAGAGACTAAATAAAAAATGTAGTTTTATAAATATTTTGATAAAATAAATCTCATCGCTCGATTCTGAATTGTGTAGTGTTGCTTCATTCGGAAGGCAATGAGAGCATGAAACCTACGCCATGTTAGGCAACACAAGAGAGATTCAGCCATAAAATTATCGCTTAACAAGTGATAATGTTCACCATCAGTACAACCAACCAAGTAAGGAAGGACCGAAGGACAATCTCAGCAGAAAAAAGAGTTTATCTGCCGAACTATTTGATTAGTAGGCAATAAGAACATAAACACTGTAGCTTCTTCTCATAGCCGGGTGATAGCGCCTCATATATCAGAGCCAGGAATGCGCAGTATCTACGGCGTAGACATAGGGATCCGTAAATTCCGAAATACATAAGCGATAATATGAAAATGAGAGATGATTTTGTGATTGTTACGTAGAAGAAATATACTTGTCCCACAAGCGAAGATCGCTTAAGGCTGAAAGAGACTGCTTCACTCACATCGGAAATCAGTCCACAGCTTGTATGCAGTTTACATTGCCTTACAAAATCAACTAGCATAGCGCCCGCTGCTTGGTTCGCGTAGTCTATATGGTATGCACAAATTTGTTTTTTTCTTCAATAAAATTTTTACATAATTAACAAACTACAACACCTTCTAAAGTTTTCACACTAATGTCCCAGGAGCTTAGTCTTTTCCGAACGTACTTCTGACCAGAGAGAGATTGTGGTAGCTAGAAACATGTATTTCTTTATACCTAAGCGAGAAGTGAAATACCAATTTCCATAGCTCAGGAAATATGTTCTGAAAAATTTTTATTCCATATTTCACACCCTTAGGCTTTGAATTGCCAAAAACAGTGAAACACGAATTTTTTAATTTCTAATTGAAAAGTCAAATACTAATTTTCATGGACATAGCTTCAAAAATGCTTTATTAATTCTTTAACAAGGAGTTATTTCCAAAAAAAGGTATCACCCATTGTTTTGCCCCCCTATGGATTGACTTCCCAAAAACAATGAACACATATTTTTTCGTTTCTAATAGAGATTGCTTTTCAAAGATTTAGTTTTCAAAATGCTTTCATAATGAAATGTTTCATA
Source organism: Schistocerca piceifrons (assembly GCF_021461385.2). Taxonomy (NCBI): domain Eukaryota; kingdom Metazoa; phylum Arthropoda; class Insecta; order Orthoptera; family Acrididae; genus Schistocerca; species Schistocerca piceifrons. Next base: position 93,857,721 of record NC_060140.1, read on the forward strand.
AAACCCTTCATGCACTATTTCACCCCTTAGAGGGTTGAATTACCAAAAACACTGAAATACCTGTTTTTTAATTTCCAACAGAGAACTCAAATACCAATTTTCATAGATGTAGCTTTAAAAATAGTTTAGTAGTACTTAATAACGATTAATTTTCAAATACTCCCATATTTCATTCCCAAAGAGATTAAATTTCCAAAAATGGTGAAACACATATTTCTTTATTTCTGATCGAGAAGCCAAATACTGATTTTTCGTAGGTCTAACTTCAAAACTGCCTTAATAGCGACATATTCTCAAAAAATCTTTAATTCCCTATTTCACCCATTTAGGAGTTGAACTTCGAAAATTTTCTTCTTAAACACCAGTTACAATATAAGATCAACACCCTCTGCAAATTTGGGCTTGGGGGATGATGAGTCAGTGCGTGAATCAGTCAGGGCGTTGCCTGTGATAAGTAGTCTGTATGTTGGCAGCGCTATAGACTGTGTTAATATCGCTGACAGCGCTGCGGCGCCCTCGGCAAGAGATTCTTTGGTTGGACGGGCTAGCAGTTAGCGAGTGGATAGAGAAGCGTATGAACATGAACATGTTTTTCTTAGTGGAGACTGTGTTAGTAGGGCACGCAATGTAAGGTGAGATGAAATTGCTTATAAGATGCAACGAAAGGTATGATAATGGATGTATGATTGATAATGTTTGGGTAGTAAAATTATTGACAATTATATAGTTCTTGGAACTGGATCTCACATGAATTAGATAAAATTTTCTAAGTACGTTGTTTGCTCTTCAACAAACTCTGTTTTGATACCATATGCCCCCTAGTAGTTAGTCTATGGTAGGTAGAGTCCTCTTAGTTAGCTGGCTGTTGTTGCTACTTGCTGTAATTGCTGTAGTTCGTGTTATGAATTTTTTCTGTGGGGTAAGTGACTTATGAAAAAGAATAGGGTTTCCACTATCGGGATTCGTAATTGAAATGAGTTTAGGCAATTAACAGAGCTGGAGGTAGTTTCAAATTTCCTTAATTTCATATTTTTTGGATTTGTATTATTGTTAGGATTTCTTGCAATTCAGGGCTATTCTTTTGTGTTAATTATTGGATGTCATGTTGTCGACGTATAGCAGTCAGATTGCATTGGGTTTGTATACTGTGGGTAATAAATGAATAGGTTAAGCTTGAGTTGTCTTTGTCAGGGAGAATTCTGTAGGACAGTGTTTAATAACAAAAATATTAAAGACCTAGTTTGACCTGTATGTAGAGATTAAACAAAGCAAAGAGAATCTATTCCAGTTCTTATTGTCGTCTTCAGTCTGAAGACTGGTTTGATGCAGCTCTCCATGCTAGTCTGCCCTGTGCAAGCTTCTTCATCTCCGAGTAACTACTGCAATCTACATCCTTCTGAATCTGCTTACTGTACTCAACCCTTGGTCTCCCTCTACAGCAGTTACCCCTCAAACTTTCCACCATTGCCAAATTCATACTATCTTAATGCATCAGAATATGTCCTGTTGGTTAGCCCTGCTTTTAGTCTAATTGTGCCATAAATTTCTTTTCATCCTGTTTCGCTTCGGTATCTTCTCATCAGTAATCCCTCTGTCCCACTAATCTTGTGCAGTCTTAGCACCACATTTCCAAAACGTCTATTCTCTTTTTTCCTGAACTTTTAATCGTACATGCTTCGCTTCCATACAGGGTTTTACTGAAGACAAGTGACTTCACGAAGGACCTCCTAACGCTTAAATTTATTTTAGAAATCACTATTTTTTCTTTTTTGAGGAAATATTTCTTGCTGCTGTTATTGTTAAGCTATATTTTATATCCTGTTTACTACTGCCAAGGTCAGTTATTTTCCGGTCCAATTATTAAAACTCGGCCTACACATTTCATGTTCTAATGTCCCAAGAAGTACCTCACTTTAATGCAACTACAGTTCATTACCGCCTGTTTACTTTTTGGTGTTCATGTTACAACCTATTTTCAAGACAGTATCCATTCCGTTCAACAATCTTCGAAATCTTTTGTCAATTGTGAAAAAAATTACTATTTCATCGGTAAATTAAAAGTGTGGTTTCATTTCCCAGAAGTTTTAATCCGTTTTCCAACATTCGCCTTGGTTTCCTATATTGCTTGCTCTCTACACAGATGTACTAACGACGGGGAAATGGTGCAGTCCTATATCACTCACTCCCCAACTACAGTACTAGCTCTGTTTCATGTCGCTCGGCCCATCTAACTGCAGTATGGTTTCGTACAAGATTTAGGTAAGCTTTGGTTTCCTAGATTTTATGCCTGATAACTTCAAAATTTAACAGAATATATACCATTAAACATCGTTGAAAGCTTTAAACATTATTTCTTAACGTTGTCCACTGCTGTCAGTGTTGCATCTGTGACTTTATTACTCTAGTAAAAAAGAAAACAAAAGGTCTTCAGTCAGAAATCGTGATTTTTATTTCAATATAAGATGCATTTCGAGCCTTGGGGGCCAGCTGCAGATGCTTGACAAGTTTGTCATCTTCGTATTGGAGTTCTTACTCGTCATGTTAAGAAGTACATAGGTAAATTACAGTATGTTATCAGTGCCGGTTGCAAATATAGTGGGCGTTGCTGATAAAGTAAGAACATCCAGTTCTGTTTACACTCTTGGACGAGTTACATTAAAAGCCACTCCCACTCTCTGTTCCCCCAGGGAATCGCTGGGAAATGAGCAAGGTTACCCAGGTAGTTGTACTCCACTGGCTGAGGGTGAGTTACCCCAATTTTTATATCACGTGAAGACTATACATTTACGTCATGGCCTTGAATATAAGTCGCACAATCGCCTGGGTGGCTCCCCTAGGTGGCACTGATCAATTCCTCATAATTTCACAGGGTTGAGAGGGTGGGGGTGACCTTGAATTGCCCAAGTGTGTAACCTGACACTGGATGTCCTTCTCTTATTAGCAATGCCCATTATATTTGGAACTGACACTGATAACCTACTTCTAGAAGGTGGCACACTGCGACTACAGTTTTTATAAAAATTAAGATGAACCTGAAAAAGTACTTACTGTTTCCACTAGTAGTTACAGTATGAGTAGACGTATTTGTCTGCTCATACACACTTTGTCTCACACAATAAGTGTAAATACAAAGGAGTAAAAAAAAACCAAATCCAAAGCTGTTACATTTTCACACATACAAAGGCGTTGCTATTTCTAAGATGATATAAGGATCTTATTGTTCATACACAGATGTCGTCTGGAAAAAAGATTATTTGTGCATATATCAGATGTGACCCTTTGCTATGGAACAGTTGCAAGCATTAAATACTTGTTTCTTTAACTAAAAATAAACTTTTGAAATTGCTGAACAAATAGTGGCGGTTAAACTCAGTTTGTTCGCTTAACATGTTTCAGAAAATTTTTCGCTGTGTAAGAGCATATCTAATAGTTACAGCAGATCAAGTTTCCTACCATTACTTTCTGTGTGAAGTAGAGTTATGCCTTTGTGGAAGTCATTTAATGTACATGCTAAACACACACACACACACACACACACACACACACACACACACACACACACCTGTACTCTACACATACTCTACACAGAAAATAAGCGTAGAAAAGTTGATCTACTACGAAAATTGTAAATACTGTCACACAGAGATAAATTTTCTATTTTAATAGACAGATTTTTCAAAAATTTCAAAATATTTACTTAATAAAGAAACAAGTATTAATAGCTGCAACCACTTCATAACGTAAGATCACATCTCATATTTGCACAAATAATTGTTTCCCAAATTACACCCATGTATAAATAGTAATGTAACCATCTTGTATCATCTTAGAAATAGCAACACTTCTGTGAATGCGAAACATGGAGTATCCTCACATTTGGATATTCGTTGACTTGTTGAATTTTGTTCACATACGTGCTGTGAGACGAAAAGTGTGTATATCTAGATAAATCTATCTACTCATACTGTACTTGAAAACTATGTAACCGCTGCTGGAAAAAGCAACTAATTTGTCTTTGTTTCATAAAATTATAGTTACAATATGCCACCGTGTAATATACGTATATACCTCAAAAGGCAATGTAGACTAGTGAAGCACCTGAAGATGAGCCCTCAGGGCTCGAAAGACATCGTGTATTGAAATAAATATCACGATTTGTAACCGAAGGCAGTTTTATATTTTACGTTATCATTTATTTATTAAACATAACGCTTTTTTCCCCATGGAGTCCTGTGGTATGGAGCTGGAATAATGCTGGCTTGTTCCAGATTCTGTTGCCTTCGATAGGGTATTTTTAAGGCTATATCGATTCTGTAGCATCGTGATTAACCTAACCACTATGGTATTGCTAAAAATATCTTGGAGTTTCTTGTGGGTTTCAACACATTTACTCTGAAAAAAGTTAGAATGTGTGTGTGCAGAACTCAAGGAATACAACGTCTTAGTGTAACAGAATGGACACCGCACGCTAGACACAGACAAGAGTTGTCAGACGACACAGAGTAATCAAGAACCTGCCGTCCACAGCACATTCGGCGACGCCCACCGACAACAGACAACAGACGGCATGTCGACGCCGACGCCCGCACTGTCCCGTTCCTAAGTACTAGTGCCGCAGGAGTGTGAAGACGAGGTCTCCTGCTGCTCAAGTGCTTATCAATGGGAAGGCCCTCACACACACACGCACACAATCTGTACTAGAGTGGAAACTGAAGAAACTCTGGTACCATGCTAAGTACCCTCTGCATCGTACTTCAGTGGTTTGCAGAGTAGGTATGTAGATATAGATGTATAGAAACCGAAACAGTTTTTGTTTTCGCCACACACAAAAAAGTAAAGAAATCACGTTCAGTGAGAGATCAACCTGATACAAAAGCGAATAATGAAATCATCGCTTTCATTGTCAGAGGATCTGCACAATACCTACGTGTGTAACATTTAAATTTTGCTTTTTCTCGCTTGTTGGTTGATGTACAGTAATATTATGTCAATTGTTAATACACTCTAAGACAAGAAAACGACGCACCACGAAGGAGTAGGGCAAACAGCTCACAACTTGATATTCCTACAGGTATCGAAGGAAAAAGCAAAATTCTTAACTTCGGTGGCCGATGGATGTTCGGTGGTTGGTTGATTCGGGGGAGGTAACCAAACAGCTAGGTCGTCTGTCTCATCGGATTAGGAAAGTATGGGGAAGGAAGTCGGGCGTGCCCTCTCAAAGGAATTTTCTCGGCATTTGCCCGAAGCGATTTAGAGAAGTCACTGAAAACCTAAATCAGGATAGCCGGGCGCGGGTTTGAACCGTCGTCCTCCCGAATGAGAGTCCAGTGTGCTAACCACTGCGCCACCTGGCAAGCATAGCAAACAGGGAACGTGTCGACACCATGGAATAAAATCTTTAAGAAGTTAATTCCACGTACTCAGTTGAACAGTAACTATACCACGCAGACATGTGCGTGTAAAATATACGCAGGTGTCAGCAGTTGAGAGACGATGCGTAGCTGGTCTCAAAGAAGCCGGTTGGAGTAACGGGCGAATCGTTTAACATTTGAATACGAGCGATGCCATTGTTGGACGATGTTGGAAGGATTGGGTGAACCGTGGTCGATCACAGCGTCAAGATGGAAACGGTCGACCTAGAGCGACGACAGAACGTGAGGCCGAGCAATTGTAAGACAGGCGTTCACAGCCCCGGATTCATCATCATCATTGATCCGACGTGCAAATGGTGTTTCCCTGGACACAAGTGCCATTAATAGGCGGCTCATAGAAAGGAGGCAGAGCTCACGGCGCCTCTTGCGTCGACTACCGTTGACCTATGTACGTCAACAAGCCCTTCTGTAGTGGTGTGGGGAATCTTATTAACTGGAGTAGAATTCTCTTCAGTGATGAGCCCCGCTTCGAGCTGAACTCTGTTGACCAGCGAAGATGTGCCTGGAGACACCAGCAAAAGCGGTGGGATACCATCCTGACTGTCATCCGCCATATGGTCCGACAACCAGTAGTGATGGCGTGGCGTGCCATTTCTTTTCGTAGCAGGACACTTTCGTTGTCATTCGCTGCACCCGTACACCATGGAGTAACGTCGACGATATTCGCGTCCCGTTTTGTTGCCCTTCATGGTAAACCATTCTCTGATTACATTTTAGCAGGGTAATGGCCATCTACACACGACGATAGTTCTTGCTGTGTGTCGTCGGCCTTATGGAACCCTACTTTGGCCAGAAAGGTCGCCGGATCGCTACCCAGTTGAGGAGGAGATGGGTGTTTTAACGTCGAATCGACAACGAGGTTGTTAAGAGACGGTCCCCAGTTGAGAACGTTCGGAAAGTTATGGGCAGGGTCCTCCGACCACTTCGTGATTATATGACGCGGCAGTTGGACAGAATTTGGCACGATATCCTTCAGGCAGACATCCAACAGCTCTCTAAATCAATGCCACTCTTGCAAATCTTGGATAATGGCCAGAGTAGGTCAACGTGTCATACCCCTCCTCGGTTTGTGAATCTCTTTCTGTCGAAAAAATCATCCAATATTTCTGATATTGTAATCATTTGTTTGTCTGTACATGTCTCCCGATTTCCGTCCCATTAGAATAATTCCTTCGTGGTTTGTCTTTTTTTGTCTTTAAGTGTAATTACCAGGCAATTAATGTGTATCAATCTGGCTTAGGACCAGAAAAGTTATTTTTCAAATTATTTGTAATTAAAAATATTGTAAGAGTGCATAACCATTGTGTGAAAATTTGAACTTAAAGGTTTTGTAGGAAGAACTAGATTAATATTATGAAGAGAGACATGTCATTGTATGAAACTCTTCAACTGAATACTGTATAAACATTTTTTTTGTCATCAGTCTACTGACTGGTTTGATGCGGCCTGCCACGAATTCCTATCCTGTGCTAACCTCTTCATCTCAGAGTAGCACTTGCAACCTACGTCCTCAATTATTTGCTTGACGTATTCCAATCTCTGTCTTCCTCTACAGTTTTTGCCCTCTACAGCTCCTTCTAGTATCATGGAAGTCATTCTCTCATATCTTAGCAGATGTCCTATCATCCTGTCCCTTCTCCTTATCAGTGTTTTCCACATATTCCTTTCCTCTCCGATTCCGCGTAGAACCTCCTCATTCCTTACCTTATCAGTCTACCTAATTTTCAACATTCGTCAATAGCACCACATCTCAAATGCTTCGATTCTCTTCTGTTCCGGTTTTCCCACAGTCCATGTTTCACTACCATACAATGCTGTACTCCAGACGTACATCCTCAGAAATTTCTTCCTCAAATTAAGGCCGGTATTTGCTATTAGTAGACTTCTCTTGGCCAGAAATGCCTTTTTTGCCATAGCGAGTCTGCTTTTGATGTCCTCCTTGCTCCGTCCGTCATTGGTTATTTTACTGCCTAGGTAGCAGAATTCCTTAACTTCATTGACTTCGTGACCATCAATCCTGATGTTAAGCTTCTCACTGTTCTCACTGTTCTCATTTCTACTACTTCTCATTACCTTCGTCTTTCTCCGATTTACTCTCAAACCATACTGTGTACTCATTAGACTGTTCATTCCGTTCAGTAGATCATTTAATTCTTCTTCACTTTCACTCAGGATAGCAATGTCATCAGCGAATCGTATCATTGATATCCTTTCACCTTGTATTTTAATTCCACTCCTGAACCTTTCTTTTATTTCCATCATTGCATCCTCGATGTACAGATTGAAGAGTAGGGGCGAAAGGCTACAGCCTTGTCTTACACCCTTCTTAATACGAGCACTTCGTTCTTGATCGTCCACTCTTATTATTCCCTCTTGGTTGTTGTACATATTGTATATGACCCGTCTCTCCCTATAGCTTACCCCTACTTTTTTCAGAATCTCGAACAGCTTGCACCGTTTTATATTGTCGAACGCTTTTTCCAGGTCGACAAATCCTACGAACGTGTCTTGATTTTTCTTTAGCCTTGCTTCCATTATTAGCCGTAACGTCAGAATTGCGTCTCTCGTCCCTTTACTTTTCCTAAAGCCAAACTGATCGTCACCTAGCGCATTCTTAATTTTCTTTTCCATTCTTCTGTATATTATTCTTGTAAGCAGCTTCGATGCATGAGCTGTTAAGCTGATTGTGCGATAATTCTCGCACTTGTCAGCTCTTGCCGTCTTCGGAATTGTGTGGATGATGCTTTTCCGAAAGTCACATGGTATATCGCCAGACTCATATATTCTACACACCAACGTGAATAGTCGTTTTGTTGCCACTTCCCCCAATGAGTTTAGAAATTCTGATGGAATGTTATCTATCCCTTCTGCCTTATTTGACCGTAAGTCCTCCAAAGCTCCTTTAAATTCCGATTCTAATACTGGATCCCCTATCTCTTCTAAATCGACTCCTGTTTCTCCTTCTATCGCATCAGACAAATCTTCACCCTCATAGAGGCTTTCAATGTATTCTTTCTACCTATCTGCTCTCTCCTCTGCATTTAACAGTGGAATTCCCGTTGCACTCATAATGTTACCACCGTTGCTTTTAATGTCACCAAAGGTTGTTTTGACTTTCCTGTATGCTGAGTCTGTGCTTCCAACAATCCTATCTTTTTCGATGTCTTCACATTTTTCCTGCAGCCATTTCGTCTTAGCTTCCCTGCACTTCCTATTTATTTCATTCCTCAGCGACTTGTATTTCTGCATTCCTGATTTTCCCGGAACATGTTTGTACTTCCTCCTTTCATCAATCAACTGAAGTATTTCTTCTGTTATCCATGGTTTCTTCGCAGCTACCTTCTTTGTATCTGTTTTCCTTCCCAACTTCTGTGATGGCCCTTTTTAGAGATGTCCATTCCTCTTTAACTGTACTGCCTACTGCGCTATTCCTTATTGCTGTATCTATAGCGTTAGAGAATTTCAAACGTATCTCGTCATTCCTTAGTACTTCCGTATCCCACTTCTTTGCGTATTGATTCTTCCTGACTGTCTTGAACTTCAGCCTACTCTCCATCACTACTATAATGTGATCTGAGTCTATATCTGCTCCTGGGTACACCTTACAATCCAGTATCTGATTTCGGAATCTCTGTCTGACCATGATGTAATCTAATAGAAATCTTCCCGTACCTCCCGGCCTTTTCCAAGTATACCTCCTCCTCTTGTGATTCTTGAACAGGGTATTCGCTATTACTAGCTGAAACTTGTTACAGAACTCAATTAGTCTTTCTCCTCTTTCATTCCTTGTCCCAAGCCCATATTCTCCTGTAACCTTTTCTTCTACTCCTTCCCCTACAACTGCATTCCAGTCGCCCATGACTATTAGATTTTCGTCCCCTTTTACATACTGCATTACCCTTTCAATATCCTCCTACACTTTCTCTATCTGTTCATCTTCAGCTTGCGACGTCGACATGTATACCTGAACTATCGTTGTCTGTGTTGGTCTGTATAAACATCAGCAAATGTGAAAGACCAATGCCAACAAAAATATGAATTAACAAATATAAAAAATAATTTCATAAGATTAAATATGCAAATTTTTGAGTCATTGTGATGTCAATGAAGATGAAAATCAGAATGGATTATACTGTAACAAGAAAATATTTTAAATTTGTGGAGCTCTATTTGAGTTACAATAATGAAAATACTGATCTACGTGTTAAAATGCTGTACAATAATAAATATCAGAAGCTATTAAAGACTGTTTTCATTGTTAGTTTGTTAACATTGGAATTGTATTTCTTGCTGTCTTGGCATTAAACTTTGTCATTTTATTTATGAAGTATCTGTTTTGTTAACTTAACCCATGGACCTTGGAGGTAGATCAATGTCATAAGTATCCATAGTATCTCTTGTTTTGATCAAAATTTTGCAGGAATGAGGAAACACGCATGTATAACTTTGTAATACGTGGTGTTAAGTAACACACAGCAAACGCAGTTATAAATGCTTAATACAATATTTTGGTTGCCTCTTTTGAATATTGAAGTATCCATTATCGATAGGGAGGTACAAAGCAAATTGTGTGAAGTGCGCTCCAATGGTCAGGCCACTGTAGTCCAGGGAGTTCGTCTGATGTCTTATTTTCATCTAGAATCTACTGCTATGCCTCAACAACTACTTCAGAGCAACTTATAGGAGAAATAAGGAAGAGATGTTTTTATTTTTTTATCCCACACGAGCACGGATGACATTACAGAGAAAGCAATGATATACATTGGTAACAACCACAGCAGTTCCACTGACAATACGACGTAAGGCCCAGAAGTGACAATTATCGAATAATGCATTTTGTATTTCGTAAAACATTTACAAATCTATATCGCCTTTACAATAATGTCAGTTGCAACTAATGCACTTGTTTCTGCATTCCACGCACTGATGGAAACAGTTTTTGAAGTTATCAGGTGTTGTGACATGTAATATATTCAGCAATTTTTGTTTCTCTTCTTCCATACTCTGAAACTGTCCATTTTATTGCAAAGGACTGTAAAAAAACACGCAGGGCGCCAGAACCGATGTAAATGTAGATGAACACAGGTGGCATGTTTTTGTTCAGAAACTCAAGGCACTCAGTCCCTGGTGGAGAGGTGAGGAGTTGTTGTGGAGGAAAATCCACTCTTGATCCCCACAAAGTAGGTTTCTCTCCCTCTCTCTCTCTCTCTCTCTCTCTCTCTCTCTCTCTCTCTCTCTCGTGTCACGCTCAACCGTTCATCACTTGAAGATGTGATGCTGGTTAACTGTAGTATCTTGAGGTACAAAAATATTATGATGGGTCCTCATCATGTCGAGAAAACTAACCAACATCTCTTCGCATTGCTTCGCACTTTTTTGCATTCATTGGTAGTGATACTGAAACAGTCTTCGACTGGCTTGATTATTGCTTGGCTTCTGGACAAAGCGAGGATTATGATGGTTGTTTCAAACAGGGAACAAGTTGAAGGTAGCGTCGGCCATGTTTGCAAAGGCAAAATCGCCAAACATGTGAACACCGTTTACGAAAATAACCATTTTGATCCAACTGAAGCTTCCTCAAGGATATCGGTTGATCCCCTAATAAAATGTGCGTCGTAGACACACACAGCGGGAAAATCCGTCACTAGAGCCACTCTGTCCACAGGAAATAAATTTTTGACTCTTTTGGGACAAACCGACACACTGACTGGTGAGCAGTTACAGAACAGACAGATAGTGATGTCATAAAACTTATCACAGATACAACGTTCAAGTGAATACAAGAGAATTAAATAAGAAATTATACTACAAGTGACTGGGAAATCGAAAGACTCGCCTTTACAGTAAAACTAAAAATACTGCTTATTATCACGAATTGGTTGGATAGACATACCAAAACTGAAGGAATTAAAGAAGGATAATGCATAAAAGTAAAGAGTTGTACTGAAAAGTAGCATGTTTGTATTAGGAAGACGTATCAGAATCACACCATCAAAAATTAAGTACAGGCAGAATAAGCAAAAGAATAATTTGATACAGACGAACAATGGTGTAATACAATGCCACCAATGAAATCAAGATGGTATGAAGAAGGAAACTTTGTCAATAACATATTAAGAACTTATTTGACTTGGGTGAGTGTGCGAGTTGTCGCTTGCTAGCAGACTAAATTTTCTGGGTAATTTTTATCGATTAAAGGAGGAGGAATGATTCACGAACAATAAGAAATGCTTTTTCGACTTATTCGATTCTTGTCGGCTTTACATACAACACAGATGACACATTAATATATAAATTACTGTGTACGCTACGGTCGCAGGTTCGAATCCTGCCTCGGGCATGGATGTTTGTGATGTCCTTAGGTTAGTTACGTTTAACTAGTTCTAAGTTCTAGGGGACTAATGACCTCAGCAGTTGAGTCCCATAGTGCTCAGAGCCATTTGAACCATTTACTGTGTACGTCTAGCGCCCAGACCCATTTGTCATTCAGGGGCTGCTGATCTGGCACTAGTTCTCAGGAATCAGAATAATGAATAGAAAATGTAGGACACCTTGATACGTGAAGAACGGATTGGATGTGCGGTAACAACTAGCATATTAGCTATTCAGTACTTCTTTGGCTTGTGCTCATGTTGAGGTACATTTTTCAGATAATAAGACGTTCACCATTCATTATTTAGCTGGTGGTAAAGACGAACCTTATTTCAATCTTCAGTTGTTGCTGCAAAAATTCTCAGAATTGCATGGAAGTATACAGCAATCCAGAGACTCTCATAAGACAGAGGGAATGTATATATGAAGGAAATGCAGATTAATATGAAACAGAAATAGAAAACGATTGCTAACACCTAATATTAATAGTAATTTTTCTTACAGAAGATATTTGAGGTTTCTCTGTAATTTTAATGAAATACGAACTGCAGCTTATTAGTAAATAAATAGCAACTGAACATAATGTAATCAAAAAGTGAGTTCCCACCTCCAAAATGTACCATAATTTCACATCTTCCTGAACAACTGACCATAAAAAAAAATAAAACGTGACAGTTCTCATGTAACAAGTTTATGTAAGTTGTAGTAAGTAGATGTAACTAAACAAAAGTAAGACATCAAAGTTTGATTGTGTCTTACATACATTTTCAGGGCTTTCCTGTCTTGTTATTTTCTTATGAAACGTGAAAATATAGTGAAATATCGAAGGAGGTGAATATACTCGATACTCGTATGTTGGCGGTGAAATATTGTTTTCTGTGAAGCTCTGTCGCCTGTGGAGTTGCCTGAAACTAGAGTACGTTAAAAAAAGAAATTCAAGAGAAAAATCAGTTACGAATCGTCTAAAAATCAGTGTCTATTAACTCTAAACTATTATCAAATTCTAAGCATTTGCAGATAAATAGTGCACAGCCCACTTAAGATGATACTATGAATCAAAAGTATTACGGTATACAAAAAGTGCTATAAGTTTTTTGATAACATTCATGTCATTTTATATTTACTAGTATTTGTCGTTCTGTAAAGTACTCGCTGCTCGACGGCTTATACACGACTATCAAAGAGCGCAAACATGTTGAGCCTGGTGAAGCGTAGATTTACAGTTGCTATATTATCTAAGGCTTACTTAGTATGAAGTAAGACAAATGCCCATGATTTATCGCACTCTGTGTAATTATCCTGTTGTATTTGTAACTAACCACAATTCTGCGCCGGAGAAGTATAAAGTAAGAACCTGACGAGCATTTCCCCGTAGTTAACTGGAGTGCATTACAAAACTATAATCATCCACCACCTGATGAATATAAATAGCCTCAATTCATTAGACAGTGTCCTTCATTTCATAGAAATTCTGTGGAACTGTAGGACTCACGTAGTAGGACCAGATCCAAACTACACGTCTAATTCAATGACGTTAAATATATTTCAGTCCCATACCAACTGGATTTACATTTCCGTGTTCTTGTACAAATATATCTACATCTGTACAGTGTGGCGGAAGGGGCCTCTGGTACCCCTCGTTATTGTACCATTCGCGAATGCTGCGTAGATAGATCGACTGCCAGTTTATTTCCGTATGAGCTCTAATTTCTATTATTTCCCAGTCATCGTTATTTCGCGAAGTGTGTGTGTGTGTGTGAGTGAGAGGAAGTAATACGTACCGTGAATCCTCATGGCACACACTCTCTAGGAATTTTTACAGTAATCACATCGCCTCCACTGAAGCGACTGCCACTGGAATTTGATGAACATCTCGGCACCGATCTCATGCCTCACAAACGATCCCGTGACGAAATTTGTCGCTTTCGTTCCGATATGCTGTACACAGTACATTAATACTACCCGGCTAAGGTTCCACGCAGGGCCCCTATTCTGTATCGTTCATACCGATCGGTGTAGTAGGTTAGTCTCGGTAGTGACGTCATTTTCAGTTCTTCATCGAAATAGCCTATTCAGTAAACTTCTGAGACCGAACGGTCCTCCCACCGATTTTACGACAATTGTACCGAGAGGTTTTGGATTTCAGTCTGGCTCTGTCGATCGGTGAGCTTTGGTTTATGTCCACCTATAATTTATTTTAAACATGTTTAGGGGTTTTAGCTTTGGGTTTAGTGATTGTGTTACTAAAGAATCACCACAGGACGCATCCAGTTGGAAAGTGAGTTCGTAGTAGACTATTTTCCTTTGTTAGAAATATGGTTAGGTTATTACTGTGAATGATTACATAAAAAAAGTTTTCGGTCTATATTCTCTCAACCTACTTGTTATTTTTATGCAAATAAGAGTTTAAAGATCATTAAATATCAAGACATCAGCTCTGCTTGCATATATTACATGAGTGTGAACTAACGTTACTACTGCCTTTGTGTACTTTTCCCACAAATAGGTTAGTTAGTAATTATCGAAATGTTTTAACAACTTTCAAGTAACAATGGAAAGCAATTATGTGAAGCCTGATATTGGAAACCTCCCAAATTATCACGCAATTATGACTTACGCAGCACTGTTTGGCAACGAAGTCAGCCTATGTTCCTCTACACAATACAACAACAAATGAGCACTGCATGTCAGTTGTGTGGAGTGGCCAAAAGTGGTTAGCGCGCGAGAATGCGATACCAAAGGTCACGGGTTCGCGCGTGGATGAACGCAAAAAAAATTTTTTTTTTCCTGTTCATATATGCAACACGTTCTGAGACGTTATTCGTGTAAGTTAACATTTTTCTGCAATATTCGTTATTACTTACATGTAAGAGCGCACTTCCTCAGTAATGATTTCGTCATTTCTGTGTGTTTAAAATATGAAATTGTTGGAGATGAAATTGCTATGAGTGAAACAGCTGACAGTGACCTTTATATTTTTTCTTGTCAGAAATAATTCACCATTTTTTCTGAATATGTAGCGATTTCCGAGTATGTGGGTAGACAGGAATCTAAGAGCACAACTTAAATTACTGGGAATGTAACTAGTAGCAGTCATCTTCACAATCTTGCTTGTCACAAGTATTTGTCTACGGTCGAATCCTCAACCACAGTAGACAGAGATGAAAGGTCTCTGCCGTAATATCTTTAGACTGTAGCACCATATACGAAACATTTTCATTCATGAGATGCATGTTATAAACTTCCATGAACTGCACGAGCTCTCGAAAATGCGTTTTTTTTTCAATTTTTGTTTAAGACCCAAATCGTTGACGCATCGTATAGGGAAGTGAGCTACTTAATTTGGATCTCTAGGAACGTGTTATAACAACATTCTGTTTATCTTATTCTTTGAAACTCTCAGAATCAATTTCTCGGGTGTTTTTATAAATGTATTAGTACAATGTGGTACTACACACTATTCCTAATTCATTTTCCGAAACGTAAAATCCAAAACACGATGTCAGTGTGAATGAGAATAAGATGACATAATGCGGCATGTACGATAATCTGCACAGTAGTCAAATACGCTATCGTTATTATGCATGCATGGAAACATGCGGTCAGAGAAACTGTAAAATTTTTTATGCATTTCAGCTGAGAATCATGGAAATGGACATACTGCGCCTGATACTGTTAAGAAGGCAAGGGCGATGAAGGCGGGCACGTCAGCTCGACGGAATGAGGCGTCATGCGTTATGGCAACGTAAACGCAATTTGCTTGCTCTAATGTAGTGCGATTCTGTGCCTTTAAATTGTTTGACAAAATCCATGAGTTAATCTGTTTTCTTTTAATAAATGCCAGCCTTCCTTTAACCAACTCGAATTACAACAGGGAATAGAGATCCTCCTTTCTTAAATATTATAAAACATCTTCAGCTCCTTGTTTTGTAATACGAAAGACCTTGATGAATACCTGACTACATACTTCTGTTTGCTGCCACAGTTTGAACAAAGTATGGGTTACTCTTTTAATGGACGTTGGTCCGTTCCCAGGTCTGTTTCTTTGGATCTGTTAAGAGCTGTTGAAAAAACTTGAGAAGGAAGGCATGTTGGCTGGTTTTGGATTAAACGGATTAAAATGCTGTATGAAACCTGTTTATATCTTGCATCTATAACAAGCTGCAACGTTTATTTCCTCTGTGGCAATATGCAAGTTCAGGTAATGCATTTGCTGCATACCTGAAAATGAACAATGACGTTAAAACAAAAACTAGGTTACGTTTAATACTCGGTGCCTTCTGTTTTTATTTTTTTATGAAATACATTTTAACCATCAGCTGTTTATTGGCTCATTAGTCATTTACTGACTTTGATTATTAACCAGAATCCAGGATATAGGGTACAACAGATTAGCTAAAAACATCCTATATTCTTTCGAAGCACAAACATATCGAAACTATTCATAATATTATAACGAATTTGTCTTAGAATACTAACAGTCATGTTTTATATCAAACATATAGACATCACAGGAGAAACGAGATTAACAATTACTGCAAACCTCCCTCAACAGCCAAGTTATATCCAAGAAAGTGTATTTGTACTTCTGTTTCTGTTTTTGTCTTTTCAAGTTTAATAGATTTGGAACTTTAATTGTTCCTTTATACATGGGAGGTTCTTTTGCAACTCCTTCGATATTTCTATTTCTATTGCTATCGTTGAACAAAGTGTTACTTAATAATGGTTCGTTAATAAACTCTGCAGTAACAAGCAATAATAGATGCAAAACACGCTGCTCGTCAATACAACTCTAATAAACGTCATGTGCTTGCGTGGTCACGCGACAGAGTAAAACTTTGTGAATGTTACTTGGAGGAAGTGACCGGTTTTGTCACCACCTCAGTATAGGGCTGGCCGATTTTGTAACCAGGACAGACTTTTAGGTACAATTTTAACATGCTTCTGGACGTTTTTGCTGCTATAGAATCACTACTGGATTACCTAGTCTCTTTGCTCTTCAAATCTCAACCTGTAAAAAACTGGAGTTGGCCATCTTTATAACAAGGCTACAGAACTGGAGCGATCGATCGCTGATAGCTCGCGATTCCCAAAGAATCTGATGAATATGGCGCGACGAACCGGGCACGTGTGGCAATATGGCTGCCTGGCTGCTACTAGGGTAATTATTATGCATAGTTGTATAGTTTTGTTTTGGTTCGTCAGCGAGATATCACACGTGTATGGTGCCCTTTAGATAAAAGTTAGCTATGTTAAAGCTTAGTACAGTCTGGGAGCCGCTTTTGTAGAATATTGGTCCAAAGAAATTTGAAACCGAATTTATCGGTAGTGGTACGATCGGTTTAAAAATTCACCAACTGATTTTGTATGCCTGTTTGTTGCTGCAGTTGAAACTGGCCATTCCACGTGAGGAACAAAACCAGCACTGAAAAGTGTGTTGAAACAAATGTTTTCTACGATATAAGTGGGATTTTCTTACTGGATACCTTGAAAGATTAAAACAAAAACTAGAAATCCCCTGACAATATCTCGGAGGTCGTACGGGTATATTTTCTGCGTATTTTGGTGCAACGTACCCATTGGTCTCCGGTGGTGCGTTACAGAGCAGTTTCATTTCGTCTGGTTTCCTACCCTATTTACCTTTGTATCTGTAGTGCTCTGGACATACCGGCACGGTAGTCCAAATTTCGACGGTATGTGTCTTGTTCCATTCACAGTTACTGTTTGTAACAGTAATGCCGTCATTACTCTTCGCCCTTAAGCTTGCATTTATCGCCGCTCGGTTCTGTTTTGGGTTTGTTTTCCTGAACGTGTTAGTTGTACGTTATCATTAGGGATTGGTTGACTGATGAGCACTTCTGTATGGGTGCACGTGTATGGTTGTCAACGGATTTGAAACACGCCTTGGATTTTTGAACGTGTACGGTCATGGATGAGGAGAGGTGCTGAAACCTGCCTTCGCATGAACGGTCGCCATGTTAATCATTTGGCATAATGTCTTTGTTCTCAACTATTGCATGTGAACGCCGGGATGGTTCCTGTGAAAGGGCATGGCCGACTTCCTTCCCCACCCTTCCCCAATCCGATGGAACCAATGACCTCGCTGATTGGTCCCCTCCTCCGAATCAATCAATCAACCAACCAACCAACCATCCTCAACTACATATCTGCAGTTTGGGTCCTCTGAGACATGAGGTCTACATGTACTCATTCGTAATACGTCGTACTGGAGAAACAATTGGTTTCCAGATATGTCCTTATTAAGGTTCTTTGCTTGTTTCATTGCCCTCTACTTGGTCCTGTACATATAATAAATTGTCTGGCATATCCACCCCATGATGCGTAGTATTTTTCTCCACATTCCGAAAGCATCTTGCCAGGCAGACACTCAAAACTGCGTATAACTTTAATGGGACAGAAGTACAGCATCAACCAAGAAGGTATGAAGAGGGTGACTAAAGTTTTGCACGACGAGCGCATTCAGGGTGTCCCACCGATTTGACAAGAACGATCCTTCGACGCAAAAACATCTGGTAAAGATGAGCTCTGAAACGAATGCTTTAAGACATATGAGCACATATTCGTCTCCTCTACTGTGAAACACACCTCTTCGACTGTATAGGCGCTCATCGGTCTTAAGGTAGGCATTTTCGAGCTCATCTTTATTAGACTCTTTTGCTTGTCATATCCTTAAATATTGACGATTCGTCCTAGGACATCTAGTATAGGCTAATTCAAAAGAATTCTTGCAGACTTTTGGTCCGTTGCATCTGGCAGGGTACCGCTATTCCATTACGGTACTGCGCGGTTAGGGATGGCGGCTATAGCTGAAACAACCAGTTTTCGGTTGTATCGGTTTTCTTTCCAAGCCATTTTAGACTGACTGCTAAAGCCGCTCAAAGTAACTGGTTTCTGAAATAACTGATTTTCGGGCTTTTATTTCCGTTATTTCCTGTTATAAATTCAGAAATCGAACAAAGATTGACTACCTAATAAAAGAAAACTTGGTCCATTCACCATTCGCTGCTTTCTTCGAAAAGTGATAATTGGCTGAATAATACCACCAGTATTCTTATATTGATTCTAATTTTTTGAAGCTCTGATCAAAAATCGTGTAATTGGGGATTATACCACTATTTTGGCATTGGAATAGTCAGTGCTAGAGGGAGTAAACTGAGGCTGAAGAACTCTTTTTCGTGTTAATTCCTCAGTTTTTAAGGGCTACAAGCATATAAAGGCATATTGTGTAGACACAGACAGCAGAACAGCTACTTTCTATTTTTATTGTATACTATGGGTGAATTGTTAAGTATTCATATTATTACAGTTACCATAATCCCCTTCCTGTTTTATTATTTCGTAGAAATGTCAGATGAATCTTTAATCTTTTAAAGCAATTGGATTGCTGTATTTAACTGTTACGCCATTTCGTAAACACATTTCCAGACTAGGTTTGGTGCCATTCTGCAACACAACGGATGTCCAGCATCGACAACGAGGAACTGCCATATAGACCAGGTGGGGGCAAGGGCAAGTCTTGCGCACTGCAACTACACGCGTACCTTAAGAGGACTTGTACGTGAAAAAGTCAAATCGATTTTTTAATTTTTGTCTTAAATTCTCAGTTTTCTGAACGAGAAACAATTTACTTCAGAGAAAATGAACCACAGAAAGTAGCAAAATTAGAGGACTTTAAAAGTGGCTGCACGCACCACGTCACCCTCTTGGCACACAGTCAGCTCTGTTAAAAATAAAGTTTTGCTCTCACCTGTTTCGATTTTATGACTTGCGAAAGCTTTACCGTTGCTTATCTTTCGTTTATACAAAGTGTTAAGTCATTGTTTGCTGTTGTTTCAACAATTGTATATGGGAACGGGTACCAAAAATGTTCTAGTAGGACTAAATATTTTGAAAATAGGTATGCTAGATGCTGTTCTGTTTTTCAAGGATGGTGCGGTGTCAAGGCTTAGTGTTATGAAACTGATGGGAGTGCCTGGTGGACTAAATATGCATAGAGCTCTAATAGCCATTGACCGAAGGAGACTCTCCGAAGCAGAAAAATCGGTATTGGCAGGCACCAAAGAAGCAAGAATAAGTGAAAAAAGTGTGAAAAAAGATGGGAACAAGAACAACACAGGAAACAAGATGAATATGTGCCTGGGATGCATTACTACCATGCAATTTTAATAGAAAAAGCAAGTTTTTACTTTGATTTTCCTGAAAATTAAATTATTTCATGTTCTGGTACACTTTGGCTAAAGATTATTAAAGATGGAGAGCTGAAATTTTGTATACTGTCTTAAAACACGCTTAACTAAATAGTAGACTACTCTTGTGACTTAAATTTGAAAATAAAATGCTTTTTGAAGAAAAACTCTTAATTCATTTCCATAATTTTTGATAATCACACTTAAAATTTTTTTTACCACAATTTATGACAGCACTGTCTTATCAATAGTCTGCTTTAAAGATGATAGTGTAAAGAGCTTACAGGAAAAACATAAACCTTCTAGTTTGTTTGTATTTTGAGTAATGTGTACTTACGATGTACATAAATACTTAGCAACGTTTATTTCATTTGCGACAAAAAATACAATTAAAAAAAAGTGAGGATGCTAAAGCTGTGGTCCATACATAAAAATGTTCGCAAAAGATGTCGTGAAAGGTGGTAAGCATTATATAAGCTTACAAATCTTATTCTTTGAGTCACACTGGTCAGAAAACTGACAATTTTTTCAGGAGTTCCCCTGGTGTTCACGGACCAGTTCCCTTAAGCCACGATATACAGCAACAGGGACAGTATTGTTTCTGCAATGCTGTACCATTTCTCATCTCACATGTTTGTTGCTCGTTTCTGTAGGCACTGATGTTAACATGGCATTGGTCGCTTTTCCCATTTTCTATATTATCACAATATTTCAAATCGAAGTAAAGGTTGCGAATTGAAATTACTACTTTTTTTTAAAAAAAAGTACTTAAAAGCGAAAAAGTTAAGCAATGTTGCTATGGATCGCTGCTATTTCCATTTTCCTACTCGGTTATTACTAATTAATTAGAAATTACTGGTATAGCCGAGACCAAACAAACACCGGAATAATACCGGTTATTCATAACTAAGATACCGGTTATAGTTTTTAACCGGTCGGTTTTCGCCATCCCCTGACTGCGCCGCTCCTTGACGTTTCCCGAGCGGCCGCAGGATTTCGCGAGGGTCGCCAGACGGCAGAAGGCAGCGCTGGCGGCGGCGGCAACAGCCGGGGCCGGCAGCGCAGCGCAGCGCCAGATGAGGAAATGAGGCTGAACTGGCAGGAATTAGTGTTAAGTGCCGACATCCTCGGGCCGTACGTGGCGCGGCTGCCAATGGCCCGGCCCGGCCCACGCCACGCCACGCCAGCCTCTAGTGCCGGAACGCGGGACAAGATACCCGCTGACACCGTGCTACCCGACACTATCTCTGGCTCGACACGTACAGCACTAATATCTATGGAGTGAGCGTTCAGACGCAAAGGGCACTATCTGTAGCCAGCACTTCGACCATAGATACTAGTAGACTGGCGTTGCTGTGCAGAAGCTATAGGGCTGGTGTGGCTCCAACATAAACCACGTGACTGTTGGCAAAACGTGGCGGGATATCAAATCAGCGGTCTGCCATCCTATGTTTATAATGTATTTCCCCACATTTATCAATTGACTGCCAAACGCTTCCCACAAAAATTACTTTATTTTCGAAAAATTATGCCAGAACTACTTTGACCTGGATTTGTGCACATTACCATTTATAAAATCTAACAAATACATCGAACGCCACTCTGGTGGGCAGCGGGACGAAATTACTATAAACTATCAATTAAAGTAAAATGTCTTTAAAATTCTTTTAAACAGTAAGAGTGGGCTCGTGTCAAAACTTTAAACGTTGGATTCGCCGCGTTTTGAGCTCTAGTCGCTTATAACAGAAAATGGGGTACGGGAATTATATCAACTATAGGCGCCAAAATTGTCGACTTTAGGAGGAGGTCCATTTTAGAGTATCAATTTTAGGTGCACTTCAAAGGTTCACTTCCCACTATTTTTACAAAAGTTTAAACTATCAGTTTAAAAAAATATTTTAGATGAAAGGTGTGACTTTGAAGTTTCAGAAAATAATTTTGGAGCCCAAGTTTAAAAATTACAGACACTAAATATAAATTATAAATATACATTGTAAATAACTAACCTATGAAAACACTTCTCCGCGAAATGTTTTGAGCAAAGGCGCGTATGTGCAGATGGCTTAAAGTTTTTCCGTTTCAGGGCCTGTATCCAAAGCTGCCTTCGGTTTTCATCCTTAGGGAACCTATGAGTAGGAACGAGAAACAGTAATACTTACTTCTGTAACCGAATTATCACAGATACTTTCCAAAATGTAATGTGAGTCTGACTTTACAGACATTGCTTTCAACACTTTAATTTACGTGATACTCTCTTTCTAGTGTAAAAAACATATAAAAGTCACTTCAGCAGATTTCAATAAACGCATTTGCACTATCATAGAAACATTTACATGTGAAATGTAATGCCATTTCCCCCGACAAAACGCTGAGTACAGCCATAAGCGCAACACGAAACAACCATGTTTTGCCAACATTCACGTGACATCAGCCCAGAGATGTTGGAGCCACGAAAATGACGTCAGGGCCAGTCTATTATATTTATGGTCGAAGAGCCAGCATACCTTATGTCCAAAAGGTCACGTGACCCCGTCCGGTGTGAGGGGACCTACACACGAACCGACCGACAGACCAACCAACCAACCAATTTCTTGTGCAGCCTACACTGACAAGGGGAGGCCACAACGTTTGGAACACGGATTTACTGCAAACTTCGTAGACTCGTAGTACTCCATAAGGACAACAAAATGTGTAAGCAGTAGCGCGTACATCTCCATCGTTACTGAGAAAATCACAAGATAATTTCGTTCGTCAAATATATATATCTGTGCGTGGCCAATTTAACCATGAAGCGGCTGCAGCCGAGTGGTGTCGGCACGGTAGCTCAGCGTGTTCGGTCAGAGAGCCGGTTGGCCTCTGTAATGAACAAACTGAGTGGAAGGATCAACAAACGAACTTGAACGGATGTCATGTGTCGTCCGCAACGACCAAAACACAACGATCAACAACGAACAAAATGAAAAAAAAATATAAAAAAAGCGTGTTCGGTCAGAGCGTTAGCTACCTACCCTTTCTAATAAAGAAACTGAGCGAACGGATCAACGAATAAACTGAACGGGTGTAATCGGACGTCCGCCCTGAACAAACTCAACAAACGGTATAGAACAAAGTGTGTGTGCTTTTTTTTTTTTAAAAAAAAAAGTGGTTGGCGTTAAAGCCCGTGGATCGCTGGATCGAGTTCCGTTCGTCAGTTTTTTTAATTTTCAACAGTCATTTTCTTTACTACTTATATTACAATTGATATAATGAGAAAAATGCGTGTAAACGTATGAACTTTTATTAAATTTACAATGTTATTTAGCAGTCTGCTAATTTTTATTATCACAGATAATGTAATATTCATAACTATCGACTAGTAAAGGACCAGACACATAAAATAATACTGAAAATGTTCTACCAATGAATCGCAGTCTTTGGTATAGGCCTGTAATTAAGTGGATTACTCCTACTTCACTTTTTGGGTATTGGTGTGACTTGCGCAGCCTTCCAGTCTTTAGGCACGGATCTTTCTGTGAGCAAGTGGTTGTATATTATTGCAAAATATGGAGCTATTTTATCAGCACACTCTGAGAGGAACCTGACTGGTATACAATCTGGACCGGAGGCCATCCCTTTATTAAGTGATTTAAGCTGCTTTGTTACACCGAGGATATCCACTTCCATGTATCTCATCTGGAATTCAGGAATATTTACTTAGTCTTCTTTGGTGAAGGAGTATCGGAAAACCGTGTTTAATAACTCTGCTTTAGTGGCACTGTCATCAGTGACTTCACCGTTGTTATCGCGCAGTGATTGTGTCTTGCCGCTGGTGTGCTTTATGTATGACCAGAATCTCTTTGGGTTTTCTGCCAGATTTCGAGACAGGATTTCGTTGTGGAAATTATTAAAAGCATCTCGCATTGACGTACGCGCTATATTTCGTACTTGTTAGGGATTTTGCGTTCTTTTAAATTTGGCATGCTTTTTTCGTTGCTTCTGCAACAACGATCTGACACCTATTGTGTACCATGGCGCATCAGTACCATCACTTATTAATTTATGTGGTATATATCTCTCAACTGCTGTTGATACTATCTCTTTGAAAACATTCCACAACTTTTCTACACTTTCATGATCAGATCGGAAGGAGTGAAGACTGTCTCTTAAAAAGGCGTTAAGAGCATTTTTATCAGCTTTTTTAAATAGATATACTTTGCGTTTCTTTTTGATGGTTGTAGGTGTTACGGTATTCAGTCTAGCAGCAACTGCCTTGTGGTCGCTAATGCCTGTATTCGTCACAACACTCACTATTTGTCCAGGATTATTTGTTGCTAAAAGGTCAAGTATGCTTTCGCAACCATTTACGCTTCGAGTGGGCTCATGAACTAATTGTTCAAAATAATGTTCGGCGATTTGGAGACAGTTCGTAGCGATTCATGAACTTCGTGTTTGCAAACGGGGATGGAATTTTTATGGATGACAATGTCACCGGGCCACAATTGTTCGCGATTTGTTCGAAGAACATTCTGAATAATTCTAGGTATTGATCATGTTCGCTAATAACGATGTAATATCACTAGACCATAATTCATCGCGATTGGTTTGAAGAACGTTCTGGACAAATCGAGCGATTTGGCTACCCAGGTCGCTCGACATGAATCCCACGAAACATTTATAGGACATAATCACGAGGTCAGTTCGTGCACAAAATTCTGCACCAGCCACCCCCTCACAGTTACGGGCAGCTATAGAGGCAGCACGCCTCAATATTTCTGCAGGGGAATTCCAGAGACTTGTTGAGTCCATGCCGCGCAGAGTTCCTGCACTACACCGAGCTAAAGAAGGTCCGATGCGATCGATATTAGGAGGTATCCCGTGAGTTTTTTCACCTCGGTGTACACATGCTGTGACCGACCTACCGACTGACTTCACTCAGCAGTTACAGCACAGCTCTTTTCCTATAGCTGGTTACGAATTATTGCCAGTAAGTTCTTGAAAGGAGGCTATAAGATGAACATCAACAAAACCAAAACGAGGATAATGGAATGTAGTCCAAATAAGTCGGGTGATGCTGAGGGAATTAGATTAGGAAATGAGACCCTTAAAGGAGTTTCGCTATTTGGGGAGCAAAATAACTGAAGACTGTCGAAGCAGAGAAGATATAAAATGTAGACTGGCAATGGCAAGGATAGCGTTTCTGAAGAGAAATTCGTTAACATCGAGTATAGATTTAAGTGTCAGGAAGTCGTTTCTAAAAGCATTGGTATAGAGTGCAGCTATGTATGGAAGTGAAACATGGACGATAACTAGTTTGGACAAGAAGAGAATAGAAGCTTTCGAAATGTGGTGCTACAGAAGAATGCTGAAGATTAGATGGGTAGATCAGATAACTAATGATGAAGTATTGAATAGAATTGGGGAGAGGAGGAGTTTGTGGCACAATTTGACAAAAAGAAGGGACCGGTTGGTAGTACATGTTCTGAGGCATCAAGGGATCACAAATTTAGCCTTGGGTGGGGGGGGGGGGGGCGGCATGGAGGGTAAAAATCGTAGAGGAAGACCAAGAGATGATTACACTAAGCAGATTCACAAGGATGTAGGTTGCAGTAAGTACTGGAAGATGAAGCAGCTTGCACAGGATAGGGTAGCATAGAGAGCTGCATCAAACCAGTCTCAGGACTGAAGAAAAATGGCTCTGAGCACTATGGGACTTAACATCTGAGGTCATCAGTCCCCTAGAACTTAGAACTACTTAAACATAAGGACATCACACACATCCATGCCGGAGGCAGGATTCGAACCTGCGACCGTAGCAGCTACATGTCGACGAGAAACAATGCACTCATGAGCTGCGAAGGCGAGGCTGTAAGTTACTGTATGGTTTCGAGGCACTTGCAGAAGTTACGAGAACCTTAAATTGCGTGAAGTTGTATCCTCATAATTATTATCTAAAATGAATCCTGAAGCCTCCAACGTGATGTACAGTTCTCCAAACAGCTACATCAAGGTTAAGCAAAGTAAATAAAACAAATTATATTCATGTAAGCTTTATTGTTGTATTTGTGTATGCGTAAAAGATGTCCTCTGTAAGTTTAAGAAACTCATTTCAAATTAGAAGAAAAAAGACAGCAGCTGATGGTGGCGCGCACATAATCTAACAAATACAGCAACAGATATAGAGAAAATGAAGCATTTAGGAAGCATTAGAACTGTAAAAAAAAGAAAAAAATACTCTTTGCTCTTCATAGTAGATGGCGTAGCGATAGGTTGTTTATTTTCTTAACGTGCCTAATAATGAAGCAAGCATATTTTATGAATAAAAGTTGGTCGGTTGTCTGTATTTAGGTTTTATTTCTGATACGTATCTGAAATGAAATCTAAGATCCAATCTGTCTCTCTTCGGCTTTTGGATTTAATTTTCTGTAAGTATTGGAAATAAAACCTAAAAACTGAAATACAGATGGTCGACGGACTTTCATTCGTATCGCATGAAACTATTATGTATTCGTTAAAAAATGAAAGTAGTTCTCCATTTCTTGCCTCCCTATTGCTATACTCCTCGCAAAACGTGTCACAAAACATCTGCATCCTTTAAATTTGTACAGAAACTCTGCCACAAAAGTTTCGTCCGCTTCGCATTCTGTCCTGTTAGCCATGGTTGAACAGTGTTTGGTCATACATAAGACTTCTCGACTATAAAATTTGGTCGGTCGGTCGGCCAAACCGCCTACACACCGCCCTTAAGCGGCCCCACACACGATCGCTGGGGATGTTGTCAGCGACATCGCCTGCACTAAGTGGGCCGCACCACAAACCAGCCATTTACCAAGCAACTGCAACTAGCCTCGTGCTGCTCTAGAAAGTGAAATATGTATAGGACAAAAGTTAGAAAGTGTGGTTTTTCTTAATTTCTATTAGCAAATTAAGCTGTATGGTCCACTTATATACCGAATCAACATCATTAACAATATTTCAGATAATTTAACAGAAAGTTATAATTAGTAAGAAAACCTGATGTTGTCATTTAGTATACCGTCTTAAATTTCAGCAACATTTATAATTTCATTCTCGTGAATGCATTATTACACTCCCCTGAAGATGTTAGGAGAAATATCCATGTTGTAATTAAACCAATAATTAATTAGAAAAATTCGTAAATTTCAACTTACCCAAAAAACACTTTTGGAACATTTTTCAGTCATCTGATGTATTTAACGTGACCTGTGCATTTTATTACGTATCATGTCAGTAACGAAAATTCAATTATCAGTTGTAATTAATTTTTTCATTAACGGTTCTCGAACATTCTGTTGGAAACATTATTGATTTTCAGTTAATTTGATACTACGAAAATATCATACAGAACTTTAATCTGAAATTCCGTTTTGGCATTTTATACTGTACCTCAGTTAACGTTAGGAATAAAATCCAACGTGAAATCAAGCTGTAATTAATTATTTTCTGATAGGTATTGTTATTGTAGCTTCATAACCAAATTTCCACCCAAAAATCAAAATAATAATATGTATTCAGAATGAATCATCTTTTATTCTTTAAATCCGTGCTAAGCGTTCGTTGTAAATCATTAACTTTTTATCATAAATAAGTAAATGTAATTGTTTTTGACAATAAGCAAAAGAACATACTTTAGGATATGATTGTATATTGAGCGGTGCAAAGCACTTTAAGTCAATAGCCGTTTGGCCAATGTAATGACACAGTTGTAACAGTTGCTTTGGAAATGCTTACAGAAAATGCATCTACTGTTAAAAGGATTCGTCACTGTGTTGGAAAATATTATTTTAACATCCAAGTTTTCGTCATGTCCGAATTCCCGGCAAGTCTGCAATATACATCTCCCAATGGGCTTTGTTGGTGGAGGAGATTCGACGGTTCAAAGCTAAGTATTCCGCTGCAAAAACTACGTCACTCTCATACTACGATGAATCCCTCGTAATGAGAAGCATTTTAGCCAGAACTGCAGTTGGAGTAACGTTAGAAACTCTACGAATGCTCGGGGAAAAAAATCGGGAACTTAAAATTACTAACCTTGTATTGAAACACTTCTCTTGGACGCTATAGGTCATACGGAACACGTAACGGTTTCCATTGACGCCAAGTGGATTCTATACGTCTACACTACCGGTCAAGTTTTCGGTCGCTCATGATAAAAACTACTGGGTTGGTGCATAGCTTCGTTGCATTTTTGCATAAATTTAATAAACAAAAGAGATATACACAAGACAATAGTCGTGAAAATTATATTATCCTTCACTATTTACAACAGTCTGCCTAACCCGGGGTAACTTTTCGATAACGCGACTGTAGAAATGACGTGGTTTTGAGGTGAAGAACTCGCCAAGCCATACTCGGAGCGCATTTTCATCCGGAAAGGAAGTTCCTTGAAGGTAGTTCGATAGAGACTGGTAAAGGTGAAAATCTGAGGGTGCAAGATCAGATGAATAAGAAGGGTGGGGTATAACTTCCCAAGTCAAATCCTGTACAGTGTTTCTTGTCAGTTTAGTAGAATGCGGGCGAACGTTATGGTGGAGTACCATGACTTCACTTAGTCTTCCTTGTCGTTACTCTTGGACTGCATCTACAAGATGTCTCTGTTGTTGACTGTAAATGTCAGCAGTGAAGGTTGCACGTCAGGGACGCATTTCGTAGGACACTCACTGTCGCTGTCACGCCAGATGCATAACACTATCTTTTGTAGATCCGCGCAGGTCTTTGTACGGGAAGATGCTGCTTTGTTTGATCCCAAACATTTCTTTCTTTTCCTTACGTTAGCATAAAGACACTACTTCTCATCACCAGTAACGATACAGGCTAGGAATTGACGGTGTTGTTCACGAGCCAATTGATGACAAGCAAGCAGAAATGCACACAGGGCCAGCCGCCGAGTTTTGTGATTTTGGTTTAGAGCATGCGATACCCATACACCCAATTCTTGAACGTTTCCCATTGCGTGCAAATGTCGCACGATGGAATTATCACAGTTTATTACATTTGGCATTTCCTGAGTATACTGAAGCGTATCATTGTGGATTAATGCTCTGAAACAATCTTCCTCGAACGCCGAAGGTTTCCCAGAACGCCGGGACTCACTAATGTCAAAAAGATCTTCCTCAAAACGAGAAAACCATTTTCTTACCGTGCACCGTCCAATGGCATTATCCCCATTCACGGCACAAGTGTCTCTGGCTGCTGTTAACCCTGACTGAACTCTCACACGGGAATATATCGGAAGTCGGAAATGTTCGGATTTCTCCACTTGGCACGACATTTTCTAGCGTCCACAGCTCAACTCACTAATTCCAAATGACAAAATAACAACCTGTAAACTCAAATAGCAGAAGCAAACAAAAAGTGATAACCTATACCAACCGAAATGCCAACATGAAAAACGAAAACGCTACGAACTAATGCACCAAATAATAATAAGTTATACTTTAATAAGTTATACTTTAATAAGTTATACTTTAATAAGTTATACTTTAATAAGTTATACTTTAATAAGTTATACTTTAATAAGTTATACTTTAATAAGTTATACTTTAATAAGTTATACTTTAATAAGTTATACTTTAATAAGTTATACTTTAATAAGTTATACTTTAATAAGTTTTACTTTAATAAGTTATACTTTAATAAGTTTTACTTTAATAAGTTTTACTTTAATAAGTTTTACTTTAATAAGTTTTACTTTAATAAGTTTTACTTTAATAAGTTTTACTTTAATAAGTTTTACTTTAATAAGTTTTACTTTAATAAGTTTTACTTTAATAAGTTTTACTTTAATAAGTTTTACTTTAATAAGTTTTACTTTAATAAGTTTTACTTTAATAAGTTTTACTTTAATAAGTTTTACTTTAATAAGTTTTACTTTAATAAGTTTTACTTTAATAAGTTTTACTTTAATAAGTTTTACTTTAATAAGTTTTACTTTAATAAGTTTTACTTTAATAAGTTTTACTTTAATAAGTTTTACTTTAATAAGTTTTACTTTAATAAGTTTTACTTTAATAAGTTTTACTTTAATAAGTTTTACTTTAATAAGTTTTACTTTAATAAGTTTTACTTTAATAAGTTTTACTTTAATAAGTTTTACTTTAATAAGTTATACTTTATTTCAATATACAAACACATCGAACAAACTACACTACTGGCCATTAAAATTGCTACACCGCGAAGACGACGTGCTACAGACGCGAAATTTAACCGACAGGAAGACACTGCTCTGATTTGCAAATGATTAGCTTTTCAGAGCATTCACACAAGGTTGGCGCCGGTGGCGACGCCTACAACGTCCTGACATGAGGAAAGTTTCCAACCCATTTTTCATACACAAACAGCAGTTGACCAGCGTTGCCTGGTGAAACGTGGTTGTGATGCCTCGTGTAAGGAGGAGAAATGCGTACCATCACGTTTCCGACTTTAATAAAGGTCGGATTGCAGCGTATCGCGATTGCAGTTTATCGTATCGCAACATTGCTCCTCACGATGGTCGAAATCCAATGAGTGTTAGTAGAATATGCAATCGGTGGGTTCAGGAGGGTAATACGGAACACCGTTTTGGATCCCAACGGCCTCGTATCACTAGCAGTCGAGATGACAGGCAGCTTATCCGCATGGCTGTAACGGATCGTGCAGCCACGTCTCGATCCCTGAGTCAACAGATGGGGACGTTTGCAAGACAACAGCTATCTGCACGAACAGTTCGACGACGTTTGCAGCAGCGTGGACTATCAGCTCGGAGACCATGGCTGCGGTTACCCTTGACGCTGCATCACAGACAGGAACGCCTGCGATGGTGTACTCAACGACGAACCTGGGTGCACGAATGCCAAAACGTCATTTTTTCGGATGAATCCAGGTTCTGTTTACAGCATCATGATGGTCATATCCGTGTTTCGCCACCTCGCGGTGAGAGCACATTGGAAGCGTGTATTCGTCATTGCAATACTGGCGTATCACCGTACGTGATGGTATGGAGTGCCATTGGTTACACGTCTCGGTTACCTCTTGCTCACATTGACGGCACTTTGAACAGTGGACGTTACATTTCAGATGTGTTACGACCCGTGGCTCTACCCTTCATTCGATCCCTGCGAAACCCTACATTTCAGCAGGATAATGCACGACTGAATGTTGCAGGTCCTGTACGGGCCTTTCTGGATACAGAAAATGTTCGACTGCTGCCCTGGCCAGCGCATTCTCCAAATCTCTCACCAGTTGAAAACGTCTGGTCAATGGCGTCCGAGCAACTGGCTCGTCACAATACGCCAGTCAACACTCTTGATGAACTGTGGTATCGTGTTGAAGCTGCATGGGCAGCTGTACCTGTACACGCCATCCAAGCTCTGTTTGACTCATTGCCCAGGCGTATCAAGGCCGTTATTACGGCCAAAGGTGATTGTTCTGGGTACTGATTTCTCAGGATCTATGCACCCAAATTGCGTGAAAATGTAATCACATGTCAGATCTAGTATAATATTTTGTCCAATGTATACCCGTTTATCATCTGCATTTCTAATAATAAATGAAAAGCACCAGTTTGCTTATATTGTAGAACAAAAGCAAACTGGTGCTTTTCATTTATTATTATAATGTTGTTCTACCAAGAACCGACGGAAGATTCTGTTAATATGATCTGCATTTCTTCTTGGTGTAGCAATTTTAATGGCCAGTGGCGTAAATAGACCAACAAAATAAATATTTTCTCTGTATGTCATTCAGTGTAGTATGAGATGGTTTAGATTGTAGGCTCTTCACTCTCTGGCCTCAGAACAGCTGCACAAAGTCTTGGCATTCTGCAGACAAGATTTTGCAGTATTTTTGCGGCTATTGTAGTCGAACACCTCTGTAAATCATTCCACAGTTCTTCAACGTCAAAAGACCTCAATTTTCTGACCTGCCTGTCAACTTTATCCCATAAGAGTTCACCGGGATGTAAGTCAGGTGAATGAGTTGACCAGATCCTGTTTCTCAGTTCCCCACATTTCTCTTTTCTTTTGACACACCCTCTACAGAATTTAGAAGCATGTTTGGGATTATTGTCCTGCTGCAGAACAAGCCCACAGCTAATAAGCCTCTTGCCAGTTGGAAACACATTGTTGCTCTTCTTTCTTTAATTTTCCATTAATTCTCACTAGATCACCGATTTTATCACCCGCAAAACACACCCACATCATGTTCCACCGTTAGGATCACACACTGACTATTCATACGTTCCCCACGAAGTCGACAAACGAATATTCGACGACTTTTTTTCAAATACTTCGAAGTTAGATTCGTCCGTGAAGAACATCTTTGACCATTAGCCGCACGCTCCAGTTTCTATGTTGCTGTACCCATTGCAATCGTATCGTTCGTGTGATAAGGATTTCTTGGCGTTACACTCCCCTTTAAACCTTGTTCTCGGAGACTGCGTTCTAGTGTTGAGAGAGAGAGAGAGAGAGAGAGAGAGAGAGAGAGATATTGGAGCTGCTTACTCACTATTTACTTCCTCACGAATTTTAGGTGCAGTAAGTGTTGTGACTTGGCAAGACAGCCAAGCCACTACGAGGTGAAGCCGAAAGGCACGCGTTTAAGCTCACGCAGGCTGGCGTGAGGTCTGGAACAGGTAAAGTAATTATACTATCAAGAAAAGTACATAGCTGCTGGAATACTTAACTTTAATCCATAATTGGTGAACATCGGTCTGACGGTACATGCATCACAAGGTAAATAGCAAATGATAATGGCGCCTTGCTAGGTCGTAGCAAATGACGTAGCTGAAGGCTATGCTAACTATCGTCTCGGCAATTGAGAGCGTAATTTGTCAGTGAACCATCGCTAGCAAAGTCGGCTGTACAACTGTGGCGAGTGCTAGGAAGTCTCTTTAGACCTGCCGTGTGGCGGCGCTCGG
Organism: Schistocerca piceifrons; assembly: GCF_021461385.2. Taxonomy (NCBI): domain Eukaryota; kingdom Metazoa; phylum Arthropoda; class Insecta; order Orthoptera; family Acrididae; genus Schistocerca; species Schistocerca piceifrons. Next base: position 93,890,624 of record NC_060140.1, read on the forward strand.
TCTGCAATCACTGATAGTGGCGACACGCGGGTCCGACGTATACTAGCGGACCGCGGCCGATTTAAAGGCTACCACCTAGCAAGTGTGGTGTCTGGCGGTGACACCACAGTAAGAGTCCTCTGAGGTTTACTCTGTACACACACGAACTGATGTTTCCTGTATGAGGTTAGTCGGGGTCTTCGATATCGCGAAACACTTGCGCTGTCACCAGCTTGCTTGAGCCGCTGCAACGTATACAACACTGTAGATTGGGCTACGCCGGCTTTTGTTGCAGAGCTACAATTACAGTATGTTTTTCAATTCCAGCCTCGAGCTTCCGTCCCATTACGAGGTATTATGGCATGAACTTCATCAGGTACGCACACACACTGCTATATCCACACAGTGTGCCGTAAACTAATGCGAAAGACTACTACACCCGCATCAGACCTACTCGGATGGAGCTAACTCAGGTGAAGGCAAGTCAGTGTGTGGAAACTCATCAGTGCCCTTCTAGGCGAACAACAACACAGCAGAGGTGCTTAGTCTTTACAGGTTTATATTTGTTTGGGAATATGATAGAGCATTGAAAATGAAATCCCCATTTCAACCATAAATCGATGGTTGTGATAGATGATCGAAAACTTTTGACAGGTAGCGTACGTCCATATCTACATACATACTCCGCGAGCCACGTATGATGATTTCCTTCGCTGCTCCTTTCGAAAATGGAGGGAGAGAGAGAAAACTATTAAACTAAAAACCCGCCTCGATTGCGAAAAAAGCACCTAGTGTTAAGTGTTAACTCAGGTTTCGGCGTAGATAACTACACCTTCTTCAGAACATCAATAAAACCCACAACTGCCTAAGAAGACCTTTGTCAATGATTAAAAGAACACCATAGCTATACATTTATAAACGAAAAAGAAAAGGAAAACACAAACAGTACATATGTACAAAGTCAAAACCACTACTTAAATTAATGTATGGCGGGCCATGGCCCGTCGAACATACGCCGGTGTGAGGTGGAGCGTACACCATTAAGTTAAGTAGGGGTTTTGACTTTGTACATATGTACTGTTTGTGTTTCCCTTTTCTTTTTCGTTTATAAATGTATATCTATGGTATTCTTTTAATCATTGACAAAGGTCTTCTTAGGCAGTTGTGGGTTTCATTGTTGTTCCGAAGAAGGCGTAGTTATCTACGCTGAAATCTGGGTTAACGCTAGGTGCTTTTTTCGCAATCGAGGCGGGTTTTTAGTTTTTTAATATATTAACCAACGATTGCTGACTCGCTGCGATGTTGTACGTTCTTACATTCGTACCAGCAGCGAGAAAACTGTCCATATGGCTCCGCACCAGCTGTAATTTCTCTTATCTTGCCTTCGCAGTCCTCACGCGAAATGCACGTTGGCGGCAACTGAATCGTTCTGCAGTCACTAAATGCTTGTTCTCTTAAGTATCTCAACACCGTTTCGCGAGAAAAAAAAAAAAAAACCATCTTCCCTTCAGGAATTCCCATTGGAGTTCACGAAGCGTCTTCGTAACACTTGCGTCTTGATAGAACGTAAACTAAGCTCCGTCCAAACGGGCTTGAAGACTCAGCGATACCGACCGAGCCGCAGTGTCATCCTCGGCCCACAGGCGTCACTGAATGCGGATATGGAGGGGCATGTGGTCAGCACACCGCTCTCCGGGCCTTATGTCAGTTTGTGAGGCCGGAGCCGCTACTCCTCAATCAAATAGCTCCTCAATTGGCCTCTCAACGGCTGGGTGCACCCCGCTTGCCAACAGCCCCTGGCAGACCCGCAAGGTGACCCATCCAAATGCTAGCCAAGCCCGATTAGCCCTTAACTTTGGTGATATGACGGGAACCGGTGTTGCCACTGCGGCAAGGCCTTGATAGAACCTACCGGTACAAATCTAGCTGATAGTGCCTGAATTGCTTCAACGTCTTCCTTTAATCCGGCCTCGTGGGGATCCCAAACACTTGGGCAGTACTCAAACATGAGTCGCACAAGTGTTCAATGCGTGGTCTCCTTTATAAGCGAGCTGTATTTTCCCAAAAACTTTCGAAATAAACCGATGTCTACCATTTGTCTCTCCTACTACAGTCATTGCGTGCTCGTTTCTTTTCATATTGCTTTGCAAAGTTACGCCAAGGTTTTTAAACGACGTGCTGTGTCAAGCAGTACTCAACTAATGCTGTCGTGAGGTTGAAGTTCTTACGTCCGTGTTTGCTTGTAAATAGATTTGTTTTTGGAAGGGGTAAGCGTTGAGCAAAACACAATTTTATCATTTATTCTATTTCCCAGACATGTCTCGCAGAAGTCTCGGAATCATCAGTTGGCTTTTATTTTCTTTCATGTTACCACATGCTATTGTTTTCCTGTTTTTTTATGTTTTTATTGCACTTGTTTTCCTTCACAGTGTGATATTCTTTTCTGGTTTTCCCAGTGTCTTCATTGTAAATACCTGCAGTACACAGTTTTGACAGTCACGGTTTCCAAACTACCGAAGTTTGTAAACAGTGACAGTGAAGGTTATATAGTCCAGGTTTCCACAGCGAAGACAATGGGGAAACCAGAAAAAAAAATTAAACTGTGGAAGAAAAAATATGCAATAAAAACATAAAAAGCAGGAAAACCATAGCGTGTGATAACAAGTAAGGAAATAAAAGCCCACTGACGATGCTGAAACTTTATCAAAACATGTCTGGATAATAAAAAGAAAAGGTACAATTGTGTTTTGCTCAAGGTGAACCCCCTCCTAAAACAAATCTAGTAATACTGTATTCGAATACTTCGGGATCTTTTTCCTACTCATCTACATTAACACGCAGTACTCTACATTCAGAGCAAGCTGCTCTTCATCGCATCAAATAGAAATTATGCTAATACAATTCCTTTTCAATTAATGGTCCTCATTTTCTTTTTCATTCATTTGTCTTCTAATTTGATTGCAAATGTTTACATAGTAGTTTTGCAGTCTCTGTCTCGATAAAAATGTGATCAATAGCTACACCGCTGCCCCCATAACTCATATTATAAACTGTACGAGAGAGAATCGGGTTATGCTAAATAACTAACTTGGAAAGAATGGAAGATTACCATTTAACGTCCCATCGACAACGTGGTTATTAGGGACGGAGCGTAAGCTCGGATTAGAGGAGGATGGCGAAAGAAATCGACCGTCCTTTTTCAAGGGAACCATCCTGACACTTTTATTGAGTGATTTAGAGAAATCACGGGAAACCTATATCTGTCTGACCGAATGGGGATTTGAATCTTCATCCTCCCGAATGCGAGGCCAGTGTGCTAACTACTGCGCCACCTCGCTATGTAGTCAACTTAAGTATCGTTCTAGAATAGTGTTACCATGAACATTTAAATTAGAATATCCACTTAACGTTAAGGCATGTCGTTATTCTGTTTAGAATTTGAAGAAGTTAATAATGCCTGTAGCTGTTTCGCAAACAACTCAAATTCTCCAGGTGGAGTTCAGTATATCGCTACTATTACTACTATGGACTTCCCCTGTACTTCGTAATACAAGTAGAAGCTCTGGCCTCAATCTCACTTATATATGAAGGTGGTACCTGTTCTTTCGGACACGTCCGTCTCCGCACTACGAGATGGCGTTACCATAACGACGGACCAAATTCTGCTTCCGCCGATCCACGTATTAATATGTAATGCAGCCAATGAGATTGCTGCTAACGTAGAACCTTTTCTCCTCGCGGATCACACTCGAGCAGTTATACCTGAACGCGCGAGGTATTATAACGAGTATACAGACCTCCGATTAGTCAGTCTGCACCAGTCTGCACCAGTCTGCACCAGTCTGCACCAGTCTGCACCAGTCTGCACCAGTCTGCACCAGTCTGCACCAGTCTGCACCAGTCTGCACCAGTCTGCACCAGTCTGCACCAGTCTGCACCAGTCTGCACCAGTCTGCACCAGTCTGCACCAGTTGAGTATCGGGTAATTAGGTGGACTGATAAGGTAAGGAATGAGGAGGTTCTACGCAGAATCGGAGAGGAAAGGAATATGTGGAAAACACTGATAAGGAGAAGGGACAGGATGATAGGACATCTGCTAAAACATGAGGGAGCAGCAGCAGAAAATGGTATAACAGGTGTAGGATTTGTTATGAATAGGAAGGTAGGGCAGAGGGTGTGTTACTGTGAGCAGTTCAGTGACCGGGTTGTTCTAATCAGAATCGACAGCAGATTCGTAACTGATTATTCTATTGAATTTCTTTTTTTAACGTACTCTAGTTCCAGGCAACTCCACAGGCGACAGAGCTTCACAGGAAACAATATTTCACCGCCAATATACGAGTATCGAGTATATTCACCTCCTTCGATATTTCACTATATTTTCACGTTTCATAAGAAAATAACAAGGCAGGAAAGCCCTGAAAATGTATGTAAGACGCAATCAAACTTTCATGTCTTACTTTTGTTTATGGTCAGTTGTTCAGGAAGATGTGAAATTATGGTACATTTTGGGTGTGGGAACTCACTTTTTTGATTACATTATGTTCAGTTGCTATTTATTTTCTAGTAAGCTGCAGTTCGTATTTCATTAAAATTACTGAGAAACCGCAAATATCTTCTGTAAGAAAAATTACTATTAATATTAGGTGTTAGCAATCGTCTTCTATTTCTGTTTCATATTAATCTGCATTTCCTTCATATATACATTCCCTCTGTCATATGGGAGTCTCTGGATTGCTGTATACTTCCATGCAATTCTGAGACTTTTTGCAGCAACAACTGAAGATTGAAATAAGGTTCGTCTTTACCACCAGCTAAATAATGAATGGTGAACGTCATACAATCTGAAAAATGTACCTCAACGTGAGCAAGAGCCAAAGAAGTACTGAATAGCTAATATGCTAGTTGTTACCGCACATCCAGTCCGTTCTTCACGTATCAAGGTGTCCTACATTTCCTATTCATTATTCTGATTCCTGAGAACTAGTGCCAGATCAGCAGCCCCTGAATGACAAATGGGTCTGGGCGCTAGACGTACACCGTAATTTATATATTCATGTGTCATCTGTGTTGTATGTAAAGCCGACAAGAATCGAATAAGTCGAAAAAGCATTTCTTATTGTTCGTGAATCATTCCTCCTCCTTTAATCGATAAAAATTACCCAGAAAATTTAGTCTGCTAGCAAGCGACAACTCGCACACTCACCCAAGTCAAATAAGTTCTTAATATGTTATTGACAAAGTTTCCTTCTTCATACCATCTTGATTTCATTGGTGGCATTGTATTACACCATTGATCGTCTGTAGCAAATTATTATTTTGCTTATTCTGCCTGTACTTAATTTTTGATGGTGTGATTCTGATACGTCTTCCTAATACAAACATGCTACTATTCAGTACAACTCTTTACTTTTATGCATTATCCTTCTTACTTTAATTCCTTCAGTTCTGGTATGTCTATCCAACCAATTCGTGATAATAAGCAGTATTTTTAGTTTTACTGTAAAGGCGAGTCTTTCGATTTCCCAGTCACTTGTACTATAATTTCTTATTTAATTCTCTTGTATTCACTTGAACGTTGTATCTGTGATACGTTTTATGATATCACTATCTGTCTGGTCTGTTCTGTTCTGTAACTCCTCACCAGTCAGTGTGTCGGTTTGTCCAAAAAGAGTCAAAAATTTATTTCCTGTGGACAGAGTGGCTCTAGTGACGGATTTTCCCGCTGTGTGTGTCTACGACGCACATTTTATTAGGGGATCAACCGACATCCTTGAGGAAGCTTCAGTTGGATCAAAATGGTTATTTTCGTAAACGGTGTTCAAATGTTTGGCGAGTATGCCTTTGCAAACATGGCCGACGCTACCTTCAACTTGTTCCCTGTTAGAAACAACCATCATAATCCTCGCTTTGTCCAGAAGCCAAGCGATAATCAAGCCAGTCGAAGACTGTTTCATTATCACTACCAATGAATGCAAAAAAGTGCTAAGCAATGTGAAGAGATGTTGGTTAGTTTTCTCGACATGATGAGGACCCATCATAATATGTTTGTACCTCAAGATACTACAGTTAACCAGCATCATATCTTCAAGTGTTGAACGGTTGAGCGTGACACGAGAGAGAGAGAGAGAGGGAGAGAGAGAGAGAGAGAGAGAGAGAGAGAGAGAGTGAAACCTACTGTGTGGGGATCAAGAGTGGATTTTCCACCACAACTACTCCTCACCTCTCCACCAGGGACTGAGTGCCGGGAGTTTCTGAACAAAAACAACATGCCACCTGTGTTCATCTACATTTACATCGGTTCTGGCGCCCTGCGTGTTTTTTTACAGTCCTTTACAATAAAATGGACAGTTTCAGAGTATGGAAGAAGAGAAACAAAAATTGCTGAATATATTACATGTCACAACACCTGATAACTTCAAAAACTGTTTCCATCAGTGCGTGGAATGCAGAAACAAGTGCATTAGTTGCAACTGACATTATTGTAAAGGCGATATAGCTTTGTAAATGTTTTACGAAATACAAAATGCATTATTCGATAATTGTCACTTCTGGGCCTTACGTAGTATTGTCAGTGGAACTGCTGTGGTTGTTACCAATGTATATCATTGCTTTCTCTGTAATGTCATCCGTGCTCGTGTGGGATAAAAAAATAAAAACATCTCTTCCTTATTTCTCCTATAAGTTGCTCTGAAGTAGTTGTTGAGGCATAGCAGTAGATTCTAGATGAAAATAAGACATCAGACGAACTCCCTGGACTGCAGTGGCCTGACCATTGGAGCGCACTTCACACAATTTGCTTTGTACCTCCCTATCGATAATGGATACTTCAATATTCAAAAGAGGCAACCAAAATATTGTATTAAGCATTTATAACTGCGTTTGCTGTGTATTACTTAACACCACGTATTACAAAGTTATACATGCGTGTTTCCTCATTCCTGCAAAATTTTGATCTAAACAAGAGATATTATGGATACTTATGAAATTGATCTACCTCCAAGGTCCATGGGTTAAGTTAACAAAACAGATACTTCATAAATAAAATGACAAAGTTTAATGCCAAGACAGCAAGAAATACAATTCCAGTGTTCACAAACTAACAATGAAAACAGTCTTTAATAGCTTCTGATATTTATTATTGTACAGCATTTTAACACGTAGATCAGTATTTGCATTACTGTAACTCAAATAGAGCTCCACAAATTTAAAATATTTTCATGTTACAGTATATTCCATTCTGCTTTTCATCTTCATTGACATCACAATGAACAGTCTAATGAGTACACAGTATGGTTTGAGAGTAAATCGGAGAAAGACGAAGGTAATGAGAAGTAGTAGAAATGAGAACAGCGAGAAACTTAACATCAGGATTGATGGTCACGAAGTCAATGAAGTTGAGGAATTCTGCTACGTAGGCAGTAAAATAACCAATGACGGACGGAGCAAGGAGGACATCAAAAGCAGACTCGCTATGGCAAAAAAGGCATTTCTGGCCAAGAGAAGTCTGCTAATATCAAATACCGGTCTTAATTTGAGGAAGAAATTTCTGAGGATGTACGCCTGGAGTACAGTACTGTATGGTAGTGAAACATGGACTGTGGGAAAACCGGAACAGAAGAGAATCGAAGCATTTGAGATGTGGTGCTATAGACGAATGTTGAAAATTAGGTGGACTGATAAGGTAAGGAATGAGGAGGTTCTACGCAGAATCGGAGAGGAAAGGAATATGTGGAAAACACTGATAAGGAGAAGGGACAGGATGATAGGACATCTGCTAAGACATGAGGGAATGACTTCCATGATACTAGAGGGAGCTGTAGAGGGCAAAAACTGTAGAGGAAGACAGAGATTGGAATAAGTCAAGCAAATAATTGAGGACGTAGGTTGCAAGTGCTACTCTGAGATGAAGAGGTTAGCACAGGAAAGAAATCCGTGGCGTGCTGCAAAAAAAAAAAAAAAAAAAAAAAAAAAAAAAAAAAAAAAAACAAACAAAAAAAAAAAAAAAAAAGTCTGTACCCAAGTTTCAGTCTGCGCCTAATAAGATTATCATATTCTTGTACATAGCCATGAAGATAAATGTACAGACACTTTGTCAAATATCAGAGATATGTGAGATTAAGATTAACGTAACAAGACCAAGGGAACTTCGCGTTGTCAATTGTAAATAGCATCCAGAATAAAGTTAAGTAATTTTATGCTTTTATTATTTTAATAAATGTGTGTGAAAATTAATCAAGTTCTGTTTAAAGTTTGTCACCGTCAATCTGCTACTCTAAGCGTGCAAGTGGCATTTATATCGTCTGACCTAACGGCAGAAGATAAACACGCCACGATAAGACCACGAGACATATTGCTGAAACTCGCCTACTTCGTTAGAGCGACAAGTCAAATAATCTGATGCTGTGTATTCCGAAGGTCTTATAGTACGCACGCCACAGACAGACACCGTCTTCATATAGTTAAATAGTTAAGGCTCACCGGCCATTTGACCATCTTCTTCTGTGCGGATGCACAAACAGTGCCCCAGCTTTTACGGGAATCGGCAACAAGCTGCGAGTAATGAGTATAATGAGCAGGGGCACTATGAATATAGTCCGGGACGATAAGTTGGGAATGTGGGTCTTACGGGAGGACGTCATAGATAAGTCCCTGCAGTCGCACTACCCTCTGTGTCCCCGGTGGCCTAGATGGATAGAGCGTCTGCCATGTAAGCAGGAGATCCCGGGTTCGAGTTCCGGTCGGGGCACACATTCTCAACTGTCCCAGTTGACTTATATCAACACCTGTATGCAGCTAGGGGTATTTATTTCATTGTAATTTCAGTTTCACTTTTCAGTTATAGCAATTGTACCTTTTAAGTCACAGGTGGTCTTGCCTATGCTGCTTCAGCATAGTGTTGGGTTCGTTCTCTTGCCGACTTCCCTCATTTTGTTTTTTACCAATGACAACATGACTGCCTTTTTACGTTTTTTCCCTTTTTCCGTTTTATTGTTCTGACTTTACAGAGTTGTCCCATTAGCGGAATGGCGCATATTTGAAACAAGGGACTGATGACCTTGCTGTTTGGTTCCTTACACCTCAACCAACCAACCAACCAATCACTTTTCAGACTGAATAAGTATAAATTCTAATGTGAAGTTCTTACTAAAATTGGGCAACGTGAAGCGAAACGAAACAAAACTATACAAGCATGATTAATAAATACCCAACGTAGCCACAGCCAGGCATCCTCATTGTAACGCTTCGCATGGGAATTCTGAGCTAAAGGTGACTGATCGCTGCGGTCTGCAATTCCCGCCACAGGTGCTATCTGCAGACAGATCGCACCACCTGGCGACGCATCGCTACGATCCATCGCCCGTCTGTGGGGCCCTCATGGTTTGCCCATAGGCCTCCACAACGAGTGTGCGTGTGGGGGGGGGGGGGGGGGAGGGGGAGGGGGCAGGGGGCAGGGGAATGGGGAAGAGGAGGCACTTGCTTCCCCCTCCGTCTTCTAGAATTTGGAGTACAGAGTCTTTATTCATTACAGTTTTCTCACACACTTCTAGAAGTGAACTGATAACTATCAGTTCTCTGGGATATAACAAGCTTCTTGGGTAGCCTATAAAATTTAGTTCCTGTGGCATGACACGTCGCGGAACTCAACAAGTCATTTAATTAAAAAAAATGGCAATTTTAGTGTCTTGCCTACCTCTCCGCTAAATAAATTTCTGCTAGCGCAAAGGGGTTTCCTCACAAGTGCTCTGCAGATTTTGAACCTCGTTTTAAGTTCAAAATGGTTCAAATGGCTCTGAGCACTATGGGACTTAACTTCTGAGGTCATCAGTCGCGTAGAACTTAGAACTACTTAAACCTAACTAACCTAAGGACATCACACACATCCATGCACGAGGAAGGATTCGAACCCGCGACCGTAGCGGTCGCACGGTTCCAAACTGTAGCGCCTAGAACCGCTCCGCCACTCGTTTTAAGTGCCCCACACGGATTGCAGCCAGGTGGTGCGATATGTCCACAGGCAACAGGTGTGAAGAAGAAGTGGATAGTTTCTGTGAATTATTATGGATGGAGGTTACACTCAACAACCGAGCTAGGTTAATAGTTGGCTCCTCTTACCGACCTCCCGACTCAGTAGTATTAGTGGCAGAACAACTGAGAGAAAATTTGGAATACATTTCACATAAATTTTCTCAGCATGTTCTAGTCTTAGGTGGAGATTCCAATTTACCAGATATAGACTGGAACACTCAGATGTTTAGGACGGGTGGTAGGGACAGAGCATCGAGTGACATTATACTGAGTGCACTATCCGAAAATTACCTCGAGCAATTAAACAGAGAACCGACTCGTGGAGATAACATCTTGGACCTACTGATAACAAACAGACCCGAACTTTTCGACTCTGTAAGTGCAGAACAGGGAATCAGTGATCATAAGGCGGTTGCAGCATCCCTGAATATGGAAGTTAATAGGAATATAAAAAAAGGGAGGAAGGTTTATCTGTTTAGCAGAGTAATAGAAGGCAGATTTCAGACTACCTAACAGATCAAAACGAAAATTTCTGTTCCGACATTGACAAAGTTGAGTGTTTATGGAAAAAGTTCAAGCCAATCGTAAAATGCGTTTTAGACAGATACGTGCCCAGTAAAACTGTGAGGGACGGGAAAAACCCACCGTGGTTCAACAACAAAGTTAGGAAACTACTGCGAAAGCAAAGAGAGTTTCACTCCAAGTGTAAACGCAGCCAAAAACTTCTCAGACAAACGGAAGCTAAACGATGTCAAAGTTAGCGTAAGGAGGGCTATGCGTGAAGCGTTCAGTGAATTCAAAAGTAAAATTCTATGTACCGACTTGACAGAAAATCCTAGGAAGATCTGGTCTTACGTTAAATCAGTAAGTGGCTAGAAACAGCATATCCAGACACTCCGGGATGATGATGGCATTGAAACAGAGGATGACACGCGTATAGCTGAAATACTAAACACCTTTTTCCAAAGCTTTCACAGAGGAAGACCGCACTGCAGTTCCATCTCTAAATCCTCGCACAATCGAAAAAATGGCTGACATCGCAATAAGTGTCCAAGGAATAGAAAAGCAACTGGAATCACTCAATAGAGGAAAGTCCACTGGACCTGACGGGATACCAATTCGATTCTACACACAGTACGCGAAAGAAAATGCCCCCCTTCTAACAGCCGTGTACCGCAAGTCTCTAGACGAACGGAAGGTTCCAAATGATTGGAAAAGAGCACAGGTAGTCCCAGTCTTCAAGAAGGGTCGTCGAGCAAATGCGCAAAACTATAGACCTACATCTCTGACGTCGATCTGTCGTAGGATTTTAGAACATGCTTTTTGCTCGCGTATCATGTCGTTTCTGGAAACCCAGAACCTACTCTGTAGGAATCAACATGGAGTCCGGAAACAGCCGTCGTGTGAGACCCAACTCGCTTTATTTGTTCATGAGACCCAGAAAATATTAGATACAGGCTCCCAGGTAGATGCTTTTTTCCTTGACTTCTGGAAGGCGTTCGATACAGTTCCGCACTGTCGCCTGATAAACAAAGTAAGAGCCTACGGAATATCAGACCAGCTGTGTGGCTGGATTGAAGAGTTTTTAGCAAACAGAACACAGCATGTTGTGGAGAAACGTCAACAGACGTTAAAGTAACCTCTGGCGTGCCGCAGGGGAGTGTTATGGGACCATTGCTTTTCTCAAAAAAAAAAAATATATATATATATATATGACCTAGTAGATAGTGTCGGAAGCTCCATGCGGCTTTTCGCGGATGATGCTGTAGTATACAGAGAAGTTGCAGCTTTAGAAAATTGTAGCGAAATGCAGGAAGATCTGCATCGGATAGGCACTTGGTGCAGGGAGTGGCAACTGACCCTTAACATAGATAAATTTAATGTATTGCGAATACATAGAAAGAAGGATCCTTTATTGTATGATTATACGATAGCGTAAGAAACACTGGTAGCAGTTACTTCTGTAAAATATCTGGGAGTATGCGCGCGGAACGATTTGAAGTGGAATGATCATATAAAATTAATTGTTGGTAAGGCGGGTACCAGGTTGAGATTCATTGGGAGAGTTCTTAGAAAATGTAGTCCATCAACAAAGGAGGTGGCTTACAAAACACTCGTTCGACCTATACTCGAGTATTGCTCATCAGTGTGGGATCCGTACCAGATCGGGTTGACGGAGGAGATAGAGAAGATCCAAAGAAGAGCGGCGCGTTTCGTCACAGGTTTATTTGGTAACCGTGATAGCGTTACGGAGATGTTTAGCAAACTCAAGTGGCAGACTCTGCAAGAGAGGCGCTCTGCATCGCGGTGTAGCTTGCTCGCCAGGTTTCGAGAGGGTGCGTTTCTGGATGAGGTATCGAATATATTGCTTCCCTCTACTTGTACCTCCTGAGGAGATCACGAATGTAAAATTAGAGAGATTCGAGCGCGCACTGAGGCTTTCAGACAGTCGTTCTTCCCGCGAACCATACGCGACTGGAACAGAAAAGGGAGGTAATGACGGTGGCACGTAAAGTGCCCTCCGCCACACACCGTTGGGTGGCTTGCAGAGTATAGATGTAGATGTAGATGTGTGTAGGAAAATCGCAGATCGCAACGATCGATCGCTAATCGCCCGGAATTCCTTTGTAGTCTGACGAATCACACGCGACGAATTCGCCACGTTTGATAAAATGGCTATCTAGTTACGACTCGCTTGTCTCTGCCTTTTCTTTAGTATCGCTATGCCTACTCGAAGTGACAACAATGCATTAGAGTTTACAGTTAACTAGGAGCACGAACCACTCTGAAAAGTGAAGGTGAAGTTGTAATTACCACTTATATTAAAAACAGTGACTGCCTTAGATTAGGCATTGACTAGCAGTTTGAAGCTTTTTCTGTAGTAGAAGAAATTCACTTGAAGCGCGTAGCTGTAGTCACGATATAGAAGGCTCCGTCTGATGACTGTTATTTCTGAAACTTTTGTTCAGGAGCAAATACTGACATTGTAAGTCGACACCTTGGGGCACATATATACCGATCTTATTATTAATTGGTAACCTACATATATTAGTGTGTTATGAGCACCAAAATATGAGTTGACCGCCAACCTCCAAGTACTGATCGTTAAAAGTCGGCACCGTTCGCAATACTTGTAACGTTATCGAAATGGTATAAGTAGATTGAGTAAAATTTTCTAGTTCATCTTTAGAATGTATTCAAACTGTTCCCACAATATTCCGACAGAATAATACTTTTAGACACCGTATAAATTCTATAGAGAAGAAATATTATACAGATTTTACAGCTTATCGAAAAAGTTTACAACCACGAAATTATCAATAAAACAAATACACATTTTTGAAACAGGCAAAATGCTTATCACATGTAAACAAACCTCTGACCAATGACATAATAGAAAAAAACCATGTTAATTGCAATAACAAACCAGAAGACGAAAATTACAAATTGGGCAACATTTTTAAATTATTAAGTAAATCATATTTTGAAATTTTCTCCCATCCTGAAACTTATGAGACAAAGACATTGAAATGCTTCTTAATTTTGTCAGCTCTGGCCCAAACAAAAACAGTCAAATTTAAAATATGAAAATTGCGTCACACTTTTAAATTCAAAAACATAATTGATTCTTAAAACCATTCACTCCAAAACTACTTTTATTATTTGTACTTTCTCTTAGGGAACATAAAACAGGTGTAATCTATTCGTAGAAAACACAAAACTGCAAAACACCTGTTTGACAGATTGGAAAACACACCGAAGTCAGATTAAGTATACCATTGTCAACACAATATAAGCATCATATTCTCTTAAATAATTGCCAATAGTTACTGTAAGCATTATTCTCGACCTGTAGGTTTCAATTTTTTCTAGTTTTTATAGTAGTATTGGCTTGTTTCAAACAGTTGCAAGCAAAACCCAGACTAATAACCTCAGCCTGTACCTGGAGATTTTACGATGTCTGTGATGTCGCCAAGGCAGATGACTTACTCGATTGTCAGGGATGGTACGAAGTGGACGTGTTTTCGTGGTCGCTCTAAACACTGTCATCACTAATACATGTGAATATTGTAACCGCCGGCCGGAGTGGCCGAGCGGTTCTAGGCCCTACAGTCTGGAACTGCGCGACCGCTACGGTCGCAGTTTCGAATCCTGCCTCGGGCATGGATGTGTGTGATGTCCTTAGGTTAGTTAGGTTTAAGTAGTTCTAAGTTCTAGGGGACTGATGACCTGAGATATTAAGTCCCATAGTGCTCAGAGCCATTTGAACCATTTGAATATTGTAACCAGTAGTAAAAGTGTAATCATAACTTGGAAGTAATCAAAATGGTTCAAACGGCTCTGAGCACTATGCGACTTAACTTCTGAGGTCATCAGTCGCCTAGAACTTAGAACTAATTAAACCTAACTAACCTAAGGACATCACACACATCCATGCCCGAGGCAGGATTCGAACCTGCGACCGTAGTGGAAGTAATCCATGTGGTGCAAAATGATATCATGGACAAGACTTTTTATTTAAAGACAAACGTCAAACCTCTTACTAGAACTTTTTTTTTTATAAACTTGCAGAAGAAGCAGTAGCAACAGCTGTCTGGGCGATGTCGCCTAAAGTTTGCGCCGCTATCCCCGTCGGAGGCTAGAGTCCTCCTTTCGGGCATGGGTGTGTATGTATGTCGTCCTTCACGTTAGTTAGTTAGAGTTAGATTAAGTAGTGTGTGAGATTAGGGACTGATGACCTCAGCAGTTTCGTCCCATAAGATCTTACCATAAATTTCCAAATGTTGCTTAAAACTTCAACACACCAAAAGGCTAAGTACAAATTAATACAGCTACGCCTTCTTCACTTCGACCAAATCTAAATACTCTACGGTAGAAGAGGAGTAATGGAATCTGGTCACATCCAAAAGGTATTAGGATAGGTGGATTAAGTCACGTTAGATACTTCATGTCGACTATTCATTTTTTCAAAGTACTGCTACCTTCAACGAAACTGAAATCGTGACATTGTAATTGCCTGACAAAGTGTTGTTGTGTTGTCTGTGTGAGCGGATGATTAACTGATTAATAACAGTAATAATTGTACTTACGTTTAAATGTATTATACAGTATGACACACGATCTCACAGAGTTCCTAAATATTTTCAGTGCCGGTTTTCTTCTACCCATTGAATTGTATTACAACAGTCTAACTTCATGTTCTTTGCTACAAATGTGTACCTCATTTGATGATGACCCTCTTTATAATGCGCATCCAAAAACCCACGTTATTTCCGTTTGAAATTTACACCGCAGCAGCTGAACGCTAAGGATCGCATATGCTCCTCAGTTGTCATAAGACAAAAAATACAAGTCTCCCCCTCACTTCTATTAATCCCGCAGCGGCCATGCTACTTACCCTTCTGTCCCTGAGGTAACTTTTCTAAGCTCACGACTGAATTCACCAACGTCACATAAAATTAAGCATATCTTCAAATATTGCTGTCTCTGTATTTCTGTTATTGGACTACACTCTTGAGAAACTCTCAGCGTTAGTTGACGTTTCTTGATTCCGCTGTTAGTTGTCACATGGATATTATTATAAAATAGGACTGATAACCACAAGCCGTACAAATACTTTCGAGGGGCATGAAAGGGAAGCAGTGGTTGGGAAGGGAGTGAGACAGGGTTGTAGCCTCTCCCCGATGTTATTCAATCCGTATATTGAGCAAGCAGCAAAGGAAACAAAAGAAAAATTCGGAGTAGGTATTAAAATCCACGGAGAAGAAATAAAAACTTAGAGGTTCGCCGATGACATTGTCATTCTGTCAGAGACAGCAAAGGACTTGGAAGAGCAGTTGAACGGAATGGACAGTGTCTTGAAAGGAGGATATAAGATGACCATCAACAAATTCAAAACGAGGATAATGGAAAGTAAACAAAGTAAGTCGGGTGATGCTGAGGGAATTAGATTAGGAAATGAGACACATAAAGCAGTAAAGGAGTTTTGCTATTTGGGGAGCAAAATAACTGATGATGGTCGAAGTAGAGGGGATATAAAATGTAGACTGGCAATGGCAAGGAAAGCGTTTCTGAAGAAGAGAAATTTGTTAACATCGGGTATAGATCTAAGTGTCAAGAAGTCGTTTCTGAAAGTATATGTATGGAGTGTAGCCATGTATGGAAGTGAAACATGGACGATAACTAGTTTGGTGTACGGTAAGGTGTGGCAGTTGAATGACTGTAGGAAGATTCAAGACGACTTAGATTAAGTTTCCAGTTGGTGTGATGTACGGCCGCTAACACCAAATGTGGAAAAAATAAGTTGATGCGGATGAGTAGGAAGATCAAACCTGTAATGTCCGAGTACAATATTAGTAGTGCCCTGCTTGAGACGGTCAAGTCGTTTAAATAACAGGGCGTAACGGTGCAAAGATGGAACGAGCGTGTGAGAACTGCGGTAGGGAAGATGAATGGTCGACTTCAGTTTACTGGGGGAATTTTAGGAAAGAGTGGTTCAGCTGTAAAGGAGACAGCATATAGGACGCTGGTGCGACCTATTCTTGAAGACTGCTTAAGTGAAACTTCCTGGCAGATTAAAACTGTGTGCCCGACCGAGACTCGAACTCGGGACCTTTGCCTTTCGCGGGCAAGTGCTCTACCAACTGAGCTGCGAAGGCAAAGGTCCCGAGTTCGAGTCTCGGTCGGGCACACAGTTTTAATCTGCCAGGAAGTTTCATATCAGCGCACACTCCGCTGCAGAGTGAAAATCTCATTCTGGAAACTGCTTAAGTGTTTGGGATCCGTATCAGCTCGGATTAAAGGCAGACATCGCAGCAATTAAGAGACGGACTGCCAGATTTATTACCGGTAGGTTCGAACAACACTTAAGTGTTTCAGAGACGCTTTGGGAACTCAAATGAGAATCCCTGTAAGGAAGGCGACGTTCTTTTCGAGAAACAGTATTGAGTAATTTCAGATAACTGGCATCTGAAGCTGACTGCCGAGCGATTCTACTACCGCCAACATACATTGCGCGTAAGTACCCCTAAGATAAGATACGAGAAATTATGGTTCATACGGAGGCATATAGAGTGTCGATTTTCCCTAGCTCTATTAGCGAGTGGAGCAAAAAGGAAATGACTAGTAGTGGCATAGGGTACCCTCCGCCACGCACCGCACGGTGGCTTGCGGAGTATCTATGTAGATGTAAGACTTATAGAAACCAGCAGCGGTGATATTGTTGATACACTACTGGCCATTAAAATTTCGACACCACGAAGATGACGTGCTACAGATGCGAAATTTAACCGACAGGAAGAAGATGCTGTGATATGCAAACGATCAGCTTTTTAGAGCATTCACACAAGTTTGGCGCCAGTGGCAATACCTGCAACGTGCTGACATGAGGAAAGTTTCCAACCGATTTCTCATACGCAAACAGCAGTTGACCGGCGATGCAGGGTGAAACGTTGTTGTGATGAATCAGATTTTCACTTTGCAGTGGAGTGTGCGCTGATATGAAACTTCCTGGCAGATTAAAACTGTGTGCCCGACCGAGACTCACACTCGGGCACTTGCCCGCAAAAGGCAAAGGTCCCGAGTTCGAGTCTCGGTCGGGCACACAGTTTTAATCTGCCAGGAAGTTTCATGTTGTTGTGATGCTTCGTGTAAGGAGGAGAAATACGTGCCATCACGTTCCCGACTTTGATAAAGGTCGGGAGCCTATCGCGATTACGGTTTATCGTATCGCGACATTGCTGCTCGCGTTGGTTCAGATCCAATGACTGTTACCAGAATATGGAATCTGTGGGTTCAGGAGGGTAATACGGAACACCGTGCTGGATCACAACGGCCTAGTATCACTAGCAGTCGAGATGACAGGCATCTTATCCGCATGGCTATAACGGATCGTGCAGCCACGTCTCGATCCCAGAATCAACAGATGGGGACGTTTGCAAGACAACAACCATCTGCACGAACAGTTCGACGACGTTTGAAGCAGTTCGGAGACCTTGGCTGCGGTTACCCTTGACGCTGCATCACAGGCAGGAGCGCCTACGATGGTGTACTCAACGACAAACCTGGGTGCACGAATGGCAAAACGTCATTTTTTTTCTGATGAATCCAGGTTCTCGCATCCTTGTTCGGCGACATCGTGGTGAACGCACATTGGAAGCGTGTATTCGTCATCGCCATACTGGCGTATCACCTGGCGTGATGGTATGGCGCCCCATTGGTTACACATCTCGGTCACCTCTTGTTCGCATTGAGGGAACTTTGAACAGTGGACTTTACATTTCAGATGTGTTACGACCCGTGGCTCTACTCTTCATTCGATCCCTGTGAAACGCTACATTTCAGCAGGATAATGCACGACCGCATGTTGCAGGTCCTGTACGGGCCTTTTTGGATACAGAAAATGTTCGACTGCTGCCCTGGCCAGCACATTCTCCAAATCTCTCACCATCTGAAAACGTCTGGTCAATGGTGTCCGAGCAACTGGCTCGCCACAATACGCCGGTCAACCCTCTTGATGAACTGTGGTATCGTGTTGAAGCTGCATGGGCAGCTGTACCTGTACACGCCATCCAAGCTCTGTCTGACTCTATGACCAGACGTATCAAGGCCGTTATTACGGCCAGAGGTGGTTGTTCTGGGTACTGATTTCTCAGAATCTATGCACCCAAATTGCGTGCAAATGTAATCATATGTCAGTTCCAGTATAATATATATGTGCAATGAATATCCGTTTGTCATCTGCATTTCCTCTTGGTGTAGCAATTTTAATGGCCAGTAGTGTACATGAAAAAGGAATTGAGGATTTTTGTGATATATTTGTGAAACACGGACTGGTACCATCCACACAACACACTTAACGTCATTGAAAACTGTAACATATTATCTAAATTAACCATAAGTTCACAATAAGCAGATTTAGAAACAAGTTTAATACATTTAAAATATCGTTTGTTTTTAATTTATTTTTTGCAAGTAATAGTGAACGCCTGTCGGGCTGGGCTAGCACTTTGGTGGATGACCATCCGGACCATGTGAGGCAAACTGAGGAGCTACTTGATTTAGAAGTAGCTGCCCCGGTCTCGCAAACTGACATACGCCGGGAGAGCGGTGTGCTGACCACATGCCCCTCCATATCCGCATCCGGTGCCTCCTGTGGGTTGAGGGTGAGACGGCGACTGGTCGGTACCGTTGGGCATTCATAGCCTGTTCGGACGGAGTTTAGTTTTTTAATAATGAACGTATGGAGATCAGTTTCATTGAGCAGAACTTCACGACACAATGGCTTTCGAAATACTGACATTGTATCGGAAACCACTAGTGTGTGGCACTGCCGAAGAAAGCAACCGATGCAAGCGGTCGTGTGAAGCCCTTTACATCACTAGTACACACAGATGTCGTTCAATACGGGGTGTTCAAAAAGTCCCTTCGCAGTGCCGTATGATTGTTAGCCGCGCGTGCCGTATGATTGTTCGCCTGCCTGGGTTACTTCCCTTCAAGTGGACTCTCCCAACATTCCACTGTTTCGTTTTTCTCAGCCAGCGTCGGTAGTATCGCTGGTGTGTGTCGTTACGTGTTGACGTGAACGTTTAGTCCCTTTGTTCGTTTGTTTAGTTTTGGTCACTGTTAAAATGCTAGCCATTGAAGAACGTGTGTTTTTAGTCGAACAAGTGTTGAAAGCTGGCGGTAAATACACAGTTTCAGTTCGTCAAACATTTAATTCAGTTTTCTCGGAGACAACACTCCCACATCGCGATACTGTGCGAGATTAGATTAACAAATTTCGAAGTACGGGTTCAGTGACAGATGCACCGAGAAGTGGTCGTCCTAGCGTTTTGTCTGAGGATAAACTACTCGATATTTCCGATAAAATGTCCATGAGTCCGAACAAGTCAGAAAACTCGGCCAGGAAATCGATGTTAGTGTCGGAACGGCCCACACAGCTATAAGAAAAAAATTATAACTTTTCCCATACAAAGTGACAGTCGTGCAAGAACTGAAAAATACTGATCATGGCAAGAGACTGCATTATTGTCAAATGGGGATATTCTTAATGAAACGTTTTTCACTGATGAGGCGTGGTTTCATTTATCCGGGTACACGAGCTCGCAAAATTTTCGTATTTGGAGTACTGCAAATCCATTGTGTAATAATGAGGAACCACTTCATTCTGTGAAAATAGGAGTTTGGATTGCAACTTCTAGACGTCGAATTGTGGGTCCCATATTTGTCAACGAAACACTAAACGCACAACGGTACTGCAGTGATATTCTGTAGCCATTTATAGGAGAATTTGTGTTAAGTGAAATACTGAACGGATATTTTTCACAAGATGGCGCAACCGCGCATACAGCTCGCGTTTCAATGTCACTGCTTGCTGATGTTTTTGGTGATCGCATAATTTTACATGGACTTTGGTCTCCACAATCGCCTGACCTAACACCACCTGATTTTTTCTTCTCGGGTGCATCGAAAGCAACTGTCTATAAAAACCGCCAGAAATCCATCGATGAATTGAAAATTGCAATATCCACTTTCACTGCTTCTGATACAGGAGAAATGTTACAGCTTGTGTTTGGAAACATGATTAGACGAATTGAATTGTGTATTAAACAACAGGAGAAGACTTTCAACATTTAATGTGAAAATTTGTAAGTAAAAATGAATATTCAATAAATTAATAACTTGTATTTCACTGAGTTTCATTTCGGTATATTCACTGCGGCATACGGCACTGCGGAGAGACTATTTGAACACCCCGTACTTTATTTCATTTCATTCTTCGTCTGCAAAAAAATCAAGTTTTTTTTTCTATCGTCTCTCAACAGTGACTGTTTGCCGCTACGTCGGGTACACTACGTCCCTCTGCTAAATCTATACAAATCTGATTCACCGCTTCTTGGACTTTGCGTCTGCCAACTGAGAAAGCTGCTCATCTTTGGCTATAGTCTAAGAAGTAAATTGCTCATCTGATGATTTCCTACTGGATTCTATGCGCTCATTCCGTAGCCTATCTTGTTCAGCAGCTAAATTGTCTACTCTTTTCGACAACTAGTGAACTATTCCCCATAGGTCAAATTGATTTTGTATGACTTTGCCCGCTTTTGTCTGATAATAATTTCTGTACGCTTTTAGGTATACGTGCTCGCACTAAATTTAGCGCAGCTACTTCATCAGCTAGTTCTTTAGCCAATGGTTCATATTTTGCTGACAATTCTGAAAGCTCAGCCTGAATTGCATCATGGTTTTTCGACAGTTCGGATGCCATTGCCTCCTGAGTAGTGGCCAAGCTACCCTGCCTTATTAAGTGTAAAATCATGTACTCGTTCTAACATTATTAACATGATACATGATACCATTTCCTTCTTATTAGGTAGAGAGGTACAAATTGACACACATGCTTGGAATGACATGGGGTTTTATTAAAACCAAAAAAATATAAGAGTTCAAAAAGTGTCCCAGAGATTGCGCTTCATCTGATCAGAATAGCAATAATTAGCATAACAAAGTAAGACAAAGCAAAGATGATGTTCTTTAGAGGAAATGCTCAATATATCCACCATCATTCCCCAACAATAGCTGTAGTCGAGGAGTAATGTTGTGAACAGCACTGTAAAGCATGTCCGGAGTTATGGTGAGGCATTGGCGTCGGATGTTGGCTTTCAGCATCCCTAGAGATGTCGGTCGATCACGATACACTTGCGACTTCAGGTAACCCCAAAGCCAATAATCGCACGGACTCAGGTCTGGGGACCGAGGCCAAGCATGACGAAAGTGGCGGCTGAGCGCACGATCACCACCAAACGACGCACGAAAGAGATCTTTCATGCGTCTAGCAATATGGGGTGGAGCGCCATCCTGCATAAACATCGTACGTTCCAGCAGGTGTTTATCAGCCAAGCTGGGGATGATGCGATTCTGTAACATATCGGCGTACCTCTCACCCGTCACGGTAGCAGTTACAAAACCAGAATCACGCATTTCCTCGAAGAAAAAAGGCCCGATAACGGTAGATGTGGTAAATCCAGCCCATACTGTGATTTTCTCGTCGTGCAATGGAGTTTCCACGACAGTTCTAGGATTTTCGGTAGCCCAAATTCTGCAGTTGCGGGCGTTCACAGACCCTAAGACGCGTGAAATGAGCTTCGTCGGTCCACAACACGTTACTCAACCAATCGTCATCTTCCACCTTCTCTTGAAACGCCCACACCGCATATGCCCTCCGCTTCACTAAATCGCCAGGTAACAGCTCATGATGCCGATGGATTTTGTACGGAGGGTATGCCTAAGTGCCAACCAAACAGTAGTGTATGGAATGCCGGTGCGACGTGCGACTGCACGAGCGCTGACTTCCCCGTGCATAGACGAACCCGCTACAGTCCCCATGTCTTCCTGAACTGTCTTAGCAGCATTACGCCTTGTGCTCGGTCGGCCACTACGGGGTCTATCGTCTAAACAACCCGTGGCTTCGAACTTCGAAATCATTCTCGCCACAGCTGCATTTGTCGGCGGATCCTTACCCGTTCGAATCCACTTCCTATGGCGATTGGATCGTAACGCTGAACTAGCACATTCCCCATTCCGATAATACAGCTTCACTAAAAGCGCCTTTTCAGGTAACGTCAACATGCTGCGACTGCTGGAGCATCCGATTCTCTCTCTTCTTTCAGCTCCTTTTATACTCGATTGTCATGCGCAGTCACTGACGTTTTGCTGTGCAGCGCCATCTGTCGGCCATTCTGTAAACTTTGTGTTTTTTTTTTTGTTCTAATAAAACCCCATGTCATTCCAAGTATGTATGTCAATTTTTACCCCTCTATCTAAATTATTCCGTGGATTATTAAGTTTTCAAATTTATACTGACTTTTTGATCATCCAGTATATTATCCGTGCTTGCCTAAATACTGATCATCTGAGCACATGTCTTAATCATTAGACAATTTAACACTTTTCAAAATCTGAGTCGTCACTTTCACTCTTCAAAAACTCAATTCTACTTCTTATCAATTTAACTACTAGTGTACAATAATAAGAATTATGCTAGAAATCAATGTTTAACAAGAAACAATATGGTGGCGTCTATCTTGATTGTTGGAATCGTACATCATCTAGATTCATTGCAAAAATTGTGAAATTCCCGTATCAACCAAGTAGTTAGAAAAGCTCACGATAAAACAAAATAATTTTCAATTATTTAGTAAGTTATTTTTGGCTATAGTATGCAGTATAGCTCACAATGTAACAAAAAAGTTTCAATTATTTCGTAAGAAATTTTTGGCTACAGTATGCACTATAGCCAAAAATTGCTTACTAAATAATTGAAAATTATTTTGTTACATCGTGCGCTATTCCAATTACATAGCTGACACGTGAAATCTAGTATAAGAAAAGTATAACCGTTACCTTGCAGGAGTAGCTGCTCCACCAATGGTCTCATTTATTCAGTGCAGTAGAACTGAAAAAATGGTTCAAATGGCTCTGAGCACTGTGGAACTTAACATCTGAGGTCATCAGTCCCCTAGAGCTTAGAACTACTTAAACCTAACTAACCTAAGGACATCACACACACTCCTCCCCGAAGCAGGGTTCGAACCTGCGACGTAGCGGTCGCGCGGTTCCAGACTGAAGCGCCTAGAACCGTTCGGCCACTCCGGCCGGCAGTAAAACTGAATTCTCTGTCGTTTGGGTCTTTCTCTCCACTCAAGCCTCAGTTATATTGGTAACAAAAAAAAGTTTCACAAATTGGTTCCAAAAGGCAGAACTAGGAAGCGAGTCGGCATGCCCCAAGTGAGTCAGGCTCTCGACTTCTTACGACACCATCTGCCGAGCGAGAATACGCATTCAGCAGAAATAATGCTGTGACAGAAAACCAGACACACGGTGCAAGAAACTCTATCTCTTTATACAAAAGCACATAGCGAGGAACTAACACAGCAGTTAACAGCCTGTTAAGTGAACATAGCAGAATAAGGACACATACAGTCATTACAAACAGAGATTTGCATCAAAGCCTCGTGCTAGATCCCTTCAAGTACTCCAGTGTTCCAGTTCCCGTCATGATCTGATCCTTGGTATCGATGGAAGTCGAGGCTATGACTGTGATACTATAGTGAATCTATGTCGCAGACGCACCAGCACAGTCTATGACCTAGTTGAAGATATACTCAGGATGGTGGTCTTCATCTGATGAACTTGTGTGCTGCCACCCCTGAACTTAAATGCGAAGTCAAGCAACGGGACCTCTTGGGGTCCACATTCCCGTTCAAGATCAAGATGTCTCTAAGTGCTGAAGCGCATCAGGCTGATGAGAAGGAGATCAACCGGCCACATGACCACAGGCACCAGGTACATCGCGGATGGGTCGTCAAGGCTCATCATACATTTGGAGTGAGACCCAGATGTGTGACACTCTGGCAGCCAGCACGAGACCACTTAACGCTGGGCAATGGCCGCGACTACTCCCTGGTAACCGACAGCGGAGCTGGGATCGCTAACACCTCGCCTGGCCATGCAGATGCTGAGATAACTCAACAGATGTAATCTAGAATCCAAAACACAACTGGACGAAGGTACAGCGGATGCTGGTGCAAAGTGACGACAGCGACTTGTAAACACCGTCTCTAAATTACTGAACTCTAGTAATGTGGGAATGAAGTCTTTCGCAACGGCACATATATGTAAAACATTTTCGGTATTCTTGCCGCGGCAATTCGGGATAAAATCTCAAGCTTTCGACGATGACCTCCATCCCCATCGTCCGGAGCAACTGACTGTCTTCACTGCTGCTGTGGTAGCCTTTTTTATATCCCGTGGACGGCTTCTGATTGGTCGGCTAGTGACTGGTCGGCGGCTACATACTGCTGTCGCAGACGGTGTCAATGTGTGCGCCGGTGGCGCCACCGCTTCCGTTGGAACGTAAACCTTGGAAGGAATGTATCTGCTGCTTCTCTGCATCAAGCGCTCGTTTCCATGCCCAGCTCAGATGGTACCCGCTATCTTTTGGCTCATTCTTATTTCGAGAGACTCCTTAATGACAGAACCCTGGTACGTGGAGGCATGGGACAGAATTTTTGTTTCATCGAACAATATTTTATGTTTGTTCGTGAGGGTGTGCTCCGCAATTGCCGATTTCTCCAGTTCTGTATTTTTAATATGGCATTGGTGTTCTGCACAGCGGTCGGAAACGGTACGAATGGCCTGACCTGTATAATTGCTTCCACACTCACAGGGGATATTGTAAACTCCAGGGACCCTCAGGCCGAGATTGTCCTTAACAGGGCGCATCATCTCCTTAAAGTTCTTACAAGGGAACCTCCCCATCGCACCCCCCTCAGATTTAGTTATAAGTTGGCACAGTGGATAGGCCTTGAAAAACTGAACACAGATCAATTGAGAAAACAGGAAGAAGTTGTGTGGAACTGTGAAAAAATAAGCAAAATATACAAACTGAGTAGTTCATGGGGAGATAGGCAACATCAAGGACACTGGGACCGCTAGAGCGCCGTGGTCTCGTGGTAACGTGAGCAGCTGCGGAACGAGAGGTCCTTGGCTCAAATCTTCCATCGAGTGACAAGTTTAATGTTTTATTTTCAGTTTGTGACAAACTCTTATGTTTTTATCACTTTTTAGGGAGTGATTATCACATCCACAAGAAAACCTAAATCGGCCAAGGTAGAAGAATCTTTTTACCCATTCGCCAAGTGTACAAGTTAGGTGGGTCAACAACATATTCCTGTCATGTGACGCACATGCCGTCACCAGTGTCGTATAGAATATATCAGATGTGTTTTCCTGTGGAGGAATCGGTTGACCTATGACCTTGCGATCAAATGTTTTCGGTTCCCATTGGAGAGGCACGTCCTTTCGTCTACTAATCGCACGGTTTTGCGATGCGGTCGCAAAACACAGACACTAAACTTATTACAGTGAACAGAGACGTCATTGAACGAACGGACAGATAATAACTATGCAAAAATAAAGAAGGTAAAACTTTCACTCGAGGGAAGACTTGAACCAAGGACCTCTCGTTCTACAGCTGCTCACGCTACCACGGGACCACGGCGCTCCTGAGCTCACATTGTCCATGTTGTTGCCTATGTGTCCCATGGACTACTCAGTTTGTATATTTTGCTTATTTTTTCACAGTTCCACACAACTTCTTCCTGTTTTCTCAATTGATCTGTGTTCAGTTTATCAAGGCCTATCCAACGTGCCAGCTTATAACTAAATCTGAGGGGGGTGCGATGGGGAGGTTCCCTTGTTAGCAGGATGAAAAATCGGTCTTATACCCCGTCTACGTAGGACTCTTCCTGTTTTGCTGGAAATAGTGCCACAAAAAGGAAGAACCGCAATCGTTGTTTCATCCTGTGAGTGTGCAGCATTTCACGTTTCCTTTTTTTTTTTTTTTTTTTTTTTTTTTTTTTTTTTTTTTTTTTTTTTTAGAACGCTGCCTTTTTATATCGCGTGCACCATAGCCATTCTTTCGGAACATGTACTTCAGATGGTTAATCTCTGACCTTAAGTGGTCTTCGTCAGAAACAGTTTCTGCTCTATATACCAACGTGTTCAAAACGGCTCTCTTCTGAGCAGGATGATGGAAACTCTGTGCATTCAGGCATAAATCGGTATGCGTCGGCTTACGGTATACAGAGTGGCCAAGACGCCCGTCCGCCCGTCTTTGTACTAAAACGTCTAAGAAAGGCAGTCTGCCTTCCTTCTCCATCACGACAGTGAACTGGATGTTCGAATGTATGCTGTTCATGTGTTCCATGAATTGTTGGAGAGCTTCTGCGCCGTAATGTTTTACTAGTGTCGAAAAGGCTTCACAGGTCCTTAACAGCTTACCTGAGTTCATGCAGAGGTGTCGCTTGTCGGCCCCTCTGTAAATCATTTGACATTTTTTTCGCCATCAGCAGCGGGTATCCAAATGAGTACAGCAAATTACTCAAATTTTAACAGTATATTCGCTAGAGATTTATCTAGAAGCGCAATCTTCCCATATAAAAAAATCTTTATCCAATATCAATCGACACCCTAAGAAAGTGGGTTTTGGGTACCAAAAATTCCGAGCCGCGGATTTCAAGACGGTTATGTACAGCAAATGGTTGAAATATTTACAACGTGTTCCTAAGATTCCGATTTCAAACAATCTTGCAAGTTGTCTTGGTATCTGCATCCGTTTCCAAGGTACAGATGTTCAAAATTGCCATAATTGTACAGGCAAAATCCGGAGTGGTGCGAAAACGTAGTTTATAACGACACATAGCACGGAGATATATGCTAATAAGCTGTAAAGTATCGTCGGAATGGTTCTTAGAACCCCCAGTTTTATTACTGAAGCACATGAAAAATTTCTGTGCACTGTAAAAGCCAGCCTGAGGTTCTACGTTATTTCAGTGTCACATAAGTAAGCAATCAAAATTTTACTGACCCATAAAGTTCTTTTTATATGAGCGACATTTCCCGCTGCAGCAGGGGAACCGACGGAACAGAAAAGGCGAATATGCTCCATTTCAAAGATCCTGACTGAAAAGTGGCGTACCAGCTACCTCATTCTGCCTCCCTCTGCACCTTCAAAAATTTTCCCAAAAATGTTGGAATGTGAACGTTCACGCTTTTTTATGCTGAGAAAGGAGACAGTGTCAGTGGGGAAGTGACGGAAACGTAATAAATCCTGGAAGATAGTAGACACCGCTTGTGTTTTAGAAAGAGCGAAAGAGAAAATGGCAGTGTGAGGCAAAGAGATGGACACAGTGGTTGTGGAACGTTGTTGACAGGGACACAACACAAACAACAGTGCTCGGAAAAGGGTGGAGGACGCATGGTCAGTGGGACAGGAATAACGAGAAGGTGAAAGTGGGTGATAATGACAGACAGAATCTGTGACAATGAGTTTGCGAGAAATAGGGACGATGAGAACAGACAGCAGTAGAGCCGCATTTATTAAGTAGGGTACCCAGTATTATTATCACTACTTGAACTATCTGGTGGTAATATCTTGAATAAATGTTGCTTTATACTGATATTGTTAAGACATTTGATCTTTGAAAATTAGGTTTCATCTCCAAAGTGTTTTTTCGATGTCATAAGAGAGATTAATAATTGAAAGTTTTTCTGAAAATTGATTCTACCAGATAGCGTGGAATGCGTTGCTCGTCATAAAATATCCCTTTAAATCTTTTAAGCATATATCAATCAATGCCCAGTTAAATGTGATCCGCAGGGCGATTATAATTAAAGTTAAACTTTCATACCACCGTAGAAATAACACCATTGGTCAGAATGACGTCAAATTGCAACGGAATAGCCTGCCGCGGTGGTCGAGCGGTTCTAGGCGCTTCAGTCCGGAACCGCGCGACTGCTACGGTCGCAGATTCGAATCCTGCCTCGGGCATGGATGTGTGTGATATCCTTAGGTTAGTTAGGTTTAAGTAGTTCTACGTTCTAGGGGACTGATGACCTCAGATGTTAAGTCCCATAGTGCTCGGAGCCATTTGAACCATTTGCAACGGATATTATCGGAGAAGGGGGTCCCGGGTTCTATTCCCAGCGGGGTCAGGGATTTTCACCTGCCTCAAGATGACTAGGTGGTGGTGTGTCATCATCATCATCATCATCATCATCATCATCATTCATCCCCATTACGGTCGCAGGAAGGCAATGGCAAACCACCTCCACTAGGATCTTGCCTAGTACGGCGGTGCGGGTCTCCCGCACCATCCCCTACGCTCTGTTACGGAGTATGGGGCTTCATCATCATCAAGGGGGAAAACGTATCGCGGAAGAAAAATAGTTACAAAATGTAGCAATAGATGTTGCCTACCTAATGAATTGATAATCTTGGTTCAACTTGACCCCTATTTTATTTACTATTTGAGAGCACATACACATGAAGGAGGCAAAGATAGATGGGATTAATGAAATATAAAAACAGAAGTAAATACAAATAGTGGGACAGTTTAACTGGGGCTTTGATCTGCTTCACAGGCCCGCAAAGGATGGATAAGGCAAGAGTGACAATCTCAAACAGGTTGCCCCCCCCCCCCCCCCCCCCCCCGAAATGCATAAGCGCTGTTGGACGCGTAAAGATTGCTCAGTACACACCAGGGAACGAAGTATAGGTTCAATATGCAAATTTCTATACTCACTCAAACATGGGTCAGCCCTCGACTACAAGACCCCTGTGTCCCCTAAACAAACATGTGTTAAAAATTTTATTATTGCCTGCTACAGAGTCTCTCACAGTGGTCTATACAAACTGTACTCCACTAGTGGGAAGGCTCAGCCAAAGTTTGTCCAATGAAGTTTCAGAAACTGTGCTCCAATATCCCACTTAGCCACCCAATGAGGTGCCTTCCCACATTGCGAGAGAGAAATTTGTTATTCAAATACTTTTGTGTCCAGATGGCACCATCCCTTCTCTACAAAAAAAGAGAAATACTTGAAAAGTAACTATCGTATACCGTACCTTTCCCACGTGGAAACAGCGAGTTCACTATCTTTTACCCAGGATGGCTTCCTCCAGATTTCTCGGAAGGGCTGTCAATAAAAACATACCCCAAGAGGTTCTTATTAACAGGGATAGTGGCTCACAAAATAATTTATTTTACACTGGCCAGACACACAATATTTTTACTAAACAGAGGGTTTTAGAAAGTCCCCCTGCCATGCTGGATGACGTTTGCAACTATGAGGACGTGCAGCCATATGAGACTACCTGGCACCACAGTGACAAACCAGAATGGCTGACAGACTGCCTACCGAGGATACGATCCTCTCTTCGGGTGGACCTCAATTTAGATTTCGCCTCCTCGCTAGGGACAAGCCTGCCATCCCGAGGTGGATTTCCAGACCACTTGTTCCGTGGCTCATTCTTTTCTTCTGTGACTAGATCGTTAGATAAGAAGGCGAAATGAAATGGGTGTCAGCAGCTCGATCCTAACAGATTTCTATAGGTCAGCTCAATCATAACAAGAGATTTCCGTAAATCGGTGCAACAAAAAATTAAACACGAAATATATCAGCGTAATCCTGGGGCCACGCCTTTCATCACTTCCATAGTGGGAAAAAAAACTGTGCAGATAGTGTTGCACTTAGGTAGGCAATGGTGTGACGTCACCAAGCAATTTTTTCTTGTAGTACCTCACTGCTATAAGGGAACAGGATAGGAAGAAACGGGGAACGTTTGCTTAACAATATCTAAATCGCTCAATCCTTTGGCCATCAACACTCAGTCATATATATATATATATATATATATATATATATATATATTGAAACACGTATGTAACATAGCAGCGATGGCGAGGCATTGTAGCATCTGTGACCAGAGAGTATGCGCTTGACCGCGCGAGTGTTGCGAGCGGGTCTCAGTCTGTCAGTCAGTCGTTGCGAGTCTGTAGCTCTGTCTAGTTGAGAGTAGTACTCTGTCAGTAGTCGTCGCGTGCAGTACGCTAATAGTCGTCATGCAGAGCGGTCGGTCAGTGGTAGCAGTCCAGTGGGATTGCCTGATGTGGTCTGGCGACAACACTGGTCAAGATGCTGAATGAGGTATACTGTTAATTAAGATAATCATCGGATAATGTAAAGTTTAACTATTGTAACTAATTTTCAACAAGCGCCCCCAATAATAACTTTGATTTCAAAAGCAATTTTACATAAAATTTTCATTTTTATTGAAGTAACTATTTCGTTCCACTTCCCTTAAACAAAAGTTTCAGTTTTCAATTAGATTACAAAAGAAAAAAAAAAAAAGGAATATTATTATTTGCAATGCAGTTCCTCCAAGCGGTGCGCAACAACAAGAGCAGAAATTTGACTAGGTGTTGCAATGAGGTAAGAATTTAATTTTGATTTTTGCACAGGGCCAAAGACCGATATTTCGGTTTAATTGAATCATTATTATCACTGAGATTTTCTTATCACTGAATGGACTTTATTTTTTTGTGAGGAACATGTACTTGGGTCAGATTGCTAATTTTTGTTTATATATATATATATATATATATATCCATTTTACATTTGACATTAATACACGCCTTCTTATCAGCTAGATCTTTAGGAAGCTTGATATAGCTCGACCCTCCATTTACTGGATCATTGATATGTGTGTGGATCTCACGGTGTACTTTTCGTCTGAGAGCTATATATATATATATATATATATATATATATATATATATATATATATATATATTACTGGCCATTAAAATTGCTACACCACAAAGATGACGTGCTACAGACACGAAATTTAACCAACAGGGATAAGATGCTGTGATATGCAAATGATTAGCTTTTCAGAGCATTCACACAAGGTTGGCGCCGGTGGCGACACCTACAATGTGCTCCCATGAGGAAAGTTTCCAACCGATTTCTCATACACAAACAGCAGCTGACCAGCGTTTCCTGGTGAAACGTTGTTGTGATGTTTCGTGTAAGGAGGAGAAATGCATACCATCACGTTTCCGACTTTGATAAAGGTCGGATTGTAGCCTATCGCGATTGCGCTTTATCGTATCGCGACATTGCTGCTCGCGTTGGTCGAGATCCAATGACTGTTAGCAGAATATGGAATCGGTGGGTTCGGGAGGGTAATACGGAACGCCGTGCTGCATCCCAAAGGCCTCGTATCACTATCAGTCGAGATGACAGGCACCTTATCTGCATCGCTGTAACGGATCGTGCAGCCACGTCTCGATGCCTGAGTCAACAGATGGGAACGTTTGCAAGACAACAACCATCTGCACGAACAGTTCGGCGACGTTTGCAGCAGCATGGACTATCAGCCTGGAGACTATGGCTGCGGTTACCCTTGACGCTGCATCACTGACAGGAGCGCCTGTGATGGCATACTCAACGAAGAACCTGGGTGCACGAATGGCAAAACGTCATTTTTTCGGATGAATCCAGATTCTGTTTACAGCATCATGATGGTCGCATCCGTGTTTTGCGACATCGCACATTGGAAGCATGTATTCGTCATCGCCATACTGGCGTATCACCCGGTGTGATGTATGGGGTGCCATTGGTTACAAGTCTCGGTCACCTCTTGTTCGCATTGACGGCACTTTGGACAGTGGACGTTACATTTCAGATGTGATACGATCCGTGGCTCTACCCTTCACTCGATCCCTGCGAAACTCTACATTTCAGCAGGATAATGCACGACCGAATGTTGCAGGCCCTGTACGGGCCTCTCTGGATACAGAAATTGTTCGACTGCTGTCCTGGCCAGCACATTCTCCAGATGTCTCACCAATTGAAAACGTCTGGTCAATGGTGGCCGAGCAACTGGCTCGTCTCAATACGCCAGTCACTACTCTTGATGAACTGTGGTATCGTGTTGAAGCTGCATGGGTAGCTGTACCTGTACACGCCATCCAAGCTCTGTTTGACTCAATGCTCAGTCGTATCAAGGCCGTTATTATGGCCAGAGGTGGTGGTTCTGGGTACTGATTTCTCAGGATCTATGCTCCCAATTTGCATGAAAATGTAATCACATGTCAGTTTTAGTATAATATATTTGTCCAATGAATACCTGTTTATCATCTGCATTTCTTCTTGCTGTAGCAATTTTAATGACCAGTAGTATGTATATAGGCTGTATTCCATTTACAAAACATCAGCTTGCATTCACTTTACAAAGATCGTTATTTTAATCCACAGTCAATCTGCTTTATAAACCTGAATATTTGTGTTCCACTGTCTCTTTCATCCACCCTCATGATGGTTCCATTGATTTCCAGATTCATCACATTTTCATTATTACAATAAAAAATATATTCCATTCATTCACTAACTATATAATTTACGTCGAAGAGCCAAAGAAATTGGTACACCTGCCTAAAATCGTGTAGGCCCCCCAAGAACAAGCAGAAGTGCCACAACGCGACGTGGCATGGACTCAACTAATGTCCAGAGTAGTGCTGGAGGGAACTGACATCATGAATCCTGCAGGGCCGTCCATAAACCCGTAAGAATACGAGGGGGTGGAGATCTCTTCTGAACAGCACGTTGCAAGGCATCCCATGCGTGGTGTGGCACTGTCCTGCTGTAATTGCCCAAACCCGTCGGATGCGCAATGGACATGAATCGATGCAGGCGATCAGAAAGGATAGTTACGTACGTGTCACCTGTCAGAGTCGTATCTAGACGTATCACGGGTCCCATGTCAACCAACTGCGTACGCCCCAAACCATTACAGAGCCTCAGCTTGAATAGTCCCCTGCTGACATGTAGTTTTCATGGATTCATGAGGTTGTCTCCATACCCATACACGTCCATCCGCTCGATACAATTTGAAACGTGACTCGTCCGACCAGGCAACATAGTTCCAGTCATCAACAGTCGAATGTCTGTGTTGACGGGCCCAGGCGAGGCGTAAAGCTTTGTGTCGTGCACTCATCAAGGGTACACCAATGGGCCTTCGGCTCCGAAACCCCATAAAGATGATGTTTTGTTGAATGGTTCGCGCGCTGATCCTTGCTGATGACTCAGCGTTGAAATCTGCTGCAATTTGTGGAGGGTTTGCACTTTTGTCACTTTGAACGATTCTCTTCAGTCGACGTTGGTCCCACTCTTGCAGGATCTTTTTCCAGCCGCAGCGATGTCTGGGATTTAATGTTTTACCGGATTCCTGATGTTCACGGTATACTCGTGAAATGGTCGTACGGGAAAAACTCCACTTCATTGCTACCTCGGAGATGCTGTGTACCATCCGTCGTGCGCCGACTGTAACAACATATTCAAACTCATTTAAATCTTGATAACCTGCCATTGTAGCAGTAATAACCGATCTAACAACTACGCCAGACACTTTACTTATATAGGCGTTGCCGACCGCAGCGCCGTATTCTGCCTGTTTACATATCTCTGTATAATACGCATGCCTATTCCAGTTTCTTTGGCGCTTGAGTGTAACTTCCTTGTGTAACATTCACAATCACACTTAGGTAAACCGATTCATTCCTTACTTAACACGAAGTGGACAATTAGAAACTCTTCTCATTCAAACACACAGAAATTTTTTTAAAAAATGGAACAACATGACTGAAACATATGCGTCAGGCATAAGAAAAACATGTTTTTGAACCTTGATTATTCTAGCGATAGTAGTAAACACACACAGACAAGGCTAGGCCCAAAGGTCCTCAAAATTCACGCAACTATACTTACCGTTAAACAGGAAATAGTCGTACATTTTTATTGAACACTGTAGTGAATATTTTGATATAGTAAGAGAATTTGTGTGTTGTTTCTTGTATACAATAACACATCTCCACTGTTTGATCTCAATGATCTTCAGTCGCGTAACTGAAAATCAGTATGTTATTGCGGAGGGAGACAATAAAAAAAGAAAAACAAAGTATTCCTACGTGTATCACTGAAAAAAAAATGTGTAAGCTCAGAGGGCTATACAGGTGAATAAATGTAAATCTTCGTTAAAACAAGTTGCAAGTTTCGCACAGGACATTTAAAAGCACATGTAAGATAAATACGTACGTATACACATAAGTCATAGTTTTACATTTACTCCTTACATCGTTCAGTGAAAAAGAAAAGAGAGACATGTCTGACACATCCTTACACCCTACCTACTATGAAATGTACGCTCTGAATATTGTCTCCATTATTTGAAAGAGTCTTGACATACGTCATAGTTCACAAGCACAGGCCCATGAAAACAAATCCCAGCAGACCTTCACCTCTCTCATGAAGTCCTCCAATAAAATATCCATTTGGCACCAAAACTGCCACAAAGAAACGTCTCGTACATCGTCTAATCTCCTTCACTTCTCTCGACCTATGACATGCTTACCAGTTTTACCGCACAACAAATCTTCAATCTCTTCTAATATCTGATTAAAACGCTCCTCTGTCTCATTTATTCGTTTCTTTATGCTCTCAACACGGCTCCCTTGCTCCCCTTGCCTATGTTCTACACTGTTAATCTGTTGCGGCATTATTGGGATTTGTTTCAATTGGGGCTCAGTTTCGATAAAAAGCATGGCTGAACAGTCATTGGAAGCAGTCACATCTATAAAATATCTAGGACTGTACGTACGATGCAAAAGAGTGAAACGGCTGCATAAAACTAATCGTAGGTGAGACAGATGCCAGACTGAGATTCATTCGAAGAATCTTCAGAAAGTGGAGTCCAGCCACACAGGAAGTAGCTAACAAAACCCTCGTTCGATCAGTGCTTGAATATTGCTCGTCAGTGTGGGATCCATATTAGGTAGGATTGATAAGATACAACGTTTACATGCCCTCCCAGAACCGGATTTCGTCCACTGATTTACCAATACCTCATCTGGTTGGCCATGTAAATACTCCAAAGTCGATTCTGGGCATCCGTTTCTAGCTGCC
This sequence comes from Schistocerca piceifrons, assembly GCF_021461385.2. Taxonomy (NCBI): domain Eukaryota; kingdom Metazoa; phylum Arthropoda; class Insecta; order Orthoptera; family Acrididae; genus Schistocerca; species Schistocerca piceifrons. The sequence continues at coordinate 93,925,997 of NC_060140.1, forward strand.
GGTTTTCCATTTCAACAACTGATTTTCTCTCTCATGTAAACGCACAGCTGCTTTTGAAACGTGCTTGGGCTGTCGGGTTAAGTCTTGTTCTCAAAATATTCGATTAATATGGACAGGGAGACTTATTGTGCAATGAAGGGGAAGCAGAAATATTAGGCTGAACATGAATCTGTCTTCCTCTGATATTTAAGTAATAACGCTAACTCGAACATATAATATTTGTGTTTGCTAACTAAGTTTTGCAGTACATGCCATTTTTGCTAACAATTTTTTTTTCGTACAGTGATACACTTTAATAATTAATAGAAAACTTATACATATGTAGAAAGAAACTTTTTTTGCACTAATGCTAGCAATTTTTTTGCACAGAGGTACTGTAATAATGACTGCAAATTTATACATGTATGTGCACAGAGATACTATTATTTATACTAATACTAATAATAAATAAATGACTAAAATAAAGAATCTACACTCCTGGAAATGGAAAAAAGAACACATTGACACCGGTGTATCAGACCCACCATACTTGCTCCGGACACTGCGAGAGGGCTGTACAAGCAATGATCACACGCACGGCACAGCGGACACACCAGGAACCGCGGTGTTGGCCGTCGAATGGCGCTAGCTGCGCAGCATTTGTGCACCGCCGCCGTCAGTGTCAGCCAGTTTGCCGTGGCATACGGAGCTCCATCGCAGTCTTTAACACTGGTAGCATGCCGCGACAGCGTGGACGTGAACCGTATGTGCAGCTGACGGACTTTGAGCGAGGGCGTATAGTGGGCATGCGGGAGGCCGGGTGGACGTACCGCCGAATTGCTCAACACGTGGGGCATGAGGTCTCCACAGTACATCGATGTTGTCGCCAGTGGTCGGCGGAAGGTGCACGTGCCCGTCGACCTGGGACCGGACTGCAGCGACGCACGGATGCACGCCAAGACCGTAGGATCCTACGCAGTGCCGTAGGGGACCGCACCGCCACTTCCCAGCAAATTAGGGACACTGTTGCTCCTGGGGTATCGGCGAGGACCATTCGCAACCGTCTCCATGAAGCTGGACTACGGTCCCGCACACCGTTAGGCCGTCTTCCGCTCACGCCCCAACATCGTGCAGCCCGCCTCCAGTGGTGTCGCGACAGGCGTGAATGGAGGGACGAATGGAGACGTGTCGTCTTCAGCGATGAGAGTCGCTTCTGCTTTGGTGCCAATGATGGTCGTATGCGTGTTTGGCGCCGTGCAGGTGAGCGCCACAATCAGGACTGCATACGACCGAGGCACACAGGGCCAACACCCGGCATCATGGTGTGGGGAGCGATCTCCTACACTAGCCGTACACTACTGGTGATCGTCGAGGGGACACTGAATAGTGCACGGTACATCCAAACCGTCATCGAACCCATCGTTCTACCATTCCTAGACCGGCAAGGGAACTTGCTGTTCCAACAGGACAATGCACGTCCGCATGTATCCCGTGCCACCCAACATGCTCTAGAAGGTGTACGTCAACTACCCTGGCCAGCAAGATCTCCGGATCTGTCCCCCATTGAGCATGTTTGGGACTGGATGAAGCGTCGTCTCACGCGGTCTGCACGTCCAGCACGAACGCTAGTCCAACTGAGGCGCCAGGTGGAAATGGCATGGCAAGCCGTTCCGCAGGACTACATCCAGCATCTCTACGATCGTCTCCATGGGAGAATAGCAAGCTGCATTGCTGCGAAAGGTGGATATACACTGTACTAGTGCCGACATTGTGCATGCTCTGTTGCCTGTGTCTATGTGCCTGTGGTTCTGTCAGTGTGATCATGTGATGTATCTGACCCCAGGAATGTGTCAATAAAGTTTCCCCTTCCTGGGACAATGAATTCACGGTGTTCTTATTTCAATTTCCAGGAGTGTATATACTACATTTTCTATAGCAGTCATCGAAAAAATTTGTACAGTGATCATTATTTTTCTGACACTGTTGTTAAGCAATACATTTCATGATAGACACTTTTATAATTCTCTTATACCTTTGTTTCAGTAGAGAAGCTTTTATTATTTTTAAATGGGAAATGACACATATATTTAGTAATAACTCTAACGTGTAAAACTAGAAGCAGGTGAAAAAACTGTAATGCCTACTCACCCACAAGCACGCACGCGCACATACACACACACACACACACACACACACACGCACGCAAGCGCGCGCGCGCGCGCGCGCGCGCACACGCACACGCACACGTACACAATAAACTCAGATGGATGGCATACCAGACCAACTTTCAATTGCGATTCAGTGTGTACCACATGCTCTTGCAGTTGAATGCTTACTTAGTTTACCATATGTAATGATTGAAGTTGAGCACCATGAAATCCACCAAGATGGCTGTCCTTGTAATCATCAGTTGTGAGAGTCGTTGAGGCTGCATGATGCACACTCTTAGCCCACGTTTGGATGGCATCTGTGTTTGTATGATACATGTATATTTTAGGCTCACAAACTCCACAATCTGTGACACATTCGCCTCGTTTTTTATTATGTCAACAGTTTTTTTAGGACTTATACCATATGGACTATCAGCCGCTTATCCAGACATGACGGATTTGACGGGATGGCACATTATTACTTCATATTGGTTATAGCCTTTCACCCAATACATGAACTGTCTGTATATTTCGAATCATCAAAATGAGGTTACGCAAACTTTCAAGTGGCACATATGGAGTTTGAATAGGTCCGATATATACATACCAACATAGAAAGGTTTCCTGAACACTATCGAAACTATCTCTGCTGTGACCAACTATTCTTTGAAGATAGTTATACACCTAAAATTTGGTCTGGCCATAAAATCCCTTGCGACATAATGCCAATCCCATCTCTGTACTAAGTGACTAAGTGAATTTTGCGCTGTTTTCTCTAATTCTCCATTGTTTTGCCGAAGACTGAATTGTTTATCAATTTAAAGAAAGCTTTTTCAAAATCACAAGCCACATGTGCACTCTTTTCGGTGTTAACATAAAATCACCCCTACAAAAAGCGTGAGTGAAGGATATAGCACAGGTGACCATAATAAGTTCCATTCACAAACTGAGATACTGGTGGAGGTTTCTGTAGTGTATCGCATATCTCTGTTTATTTCCTAGTGGCGTCATCAGACTGAGTAGGGAACCACAGAGCAGAACTAGTCGATCCGGACATAGCGGTAAATTGCTGTGTGCATCATGCAAACTGTTACGATACGCCAGTTCTGCCTCCGACATATCTTACACCAGAATCAGTACCTACGTCTTCCAGATTAGCCGGTCTGACGATTTCTTCATTGGACAGTCATCAAAACCCTCAAGTCAGCGGAGACTGTTGCATGGTGTGCCTGTATAAGTCATTTACATCCAAGTGTAAGTTGTAACTCAGATTGTCAGATGCTGTGTACTTCATCTGACTCGTTCGGGGGTTATTTGCCTTGGCGTAGCTATGGCCACATTGGGAAAGTCCCCTTCGAATTATGCATTCGAGAAAGAGCAGCCTATCAACATCGGTCACTGGTTGAATGTTGACACAAGTTTTTATAACAAAGCGTCCGTTGAAAGCCCTGGTGTCGTGGAATAGAAGGCAGGATTCAGGATGTGTCTGTCTATGCACACACTTCGGAAGTTCTCAGAAATATCCACATGTAAGCTTGCCTCCGTTTTCATGTGGATCTAGCATACTCCCCTAAATTAGGGATGTTGAATTCCTGCCAAACAGTCACTGCTCGCCCATACTCCACGTCCGTTATGGCAGTGCCTGTAACACCACCACTCAATGCAGTTACGTCGGAAAATGTGTGTCACGAGCTGTAACTTCGCATCATCGGGATGTCCACCGTGAGTGATGTGCATGTCCTCCTGCCGCGTTGTTTCAGCAAGTTTCTGGAGTGGTGCATGAATAAATCGAACGGATTCTATGAAGCGGCATGTTTGACTTGGAAAATGAAACGTATTTTTCAGCGATCTTATCATTTCTCATGCTGAAATCACTCACGTTCTCAATGAGGAAGTGAACATCATAACCGCACAAATTGTGAAAAAAATGGGTATATGAGTTGCTAGCTGGTGTTTCAAGTTGCACCCATTGTGTGCTGCAATGTGGAATTTCACCCTTAGATGACAATGGTATCTACGTGAAGTTTTCACTTTCCTATCCAATGGCGGACCACAGATATGAGAGTCAACTGTTTTCCTGTGTAACTCATCATTCTCCCGCGATTCATTCATGGGAATGTTGGTGCGGTGAATCCGATCCACATAACTTGCAAATTGTTAAAGTTCAGAGAGTAACCGTCTCACAGGATTATTCTCGATGTGTGCCGGCCGGGGAGGCCGAGCGGTTCTAGGCACAACAGTCTGGAACCGCGTAACCGCTACGGTCGCAGGTTCGAATCCTGCCTCGAGCATGGATGTGTGTGATGTCCTTAGGTTAGTTAGGTTTAATTAGTTCTAGGGGACTGATGACCTCAGATGTTAAGTCCCATAGTGCTCAGAGCCATTTGAACCATCCCCCTCAGAGAATAATAACAAATCTATATTTTTGGGGCGATGATCGACTACTTTTGAATAATAGAAGAGTCTGATGACTTTATCCTTATTAGCCTGCACATCGTACCCTTCTTCTGGCTTTGTTTCATCTTCCTTTAGGTCATAAACATAAATTGATAGATCCAGAGTCTGCCTCTTAAATTTAGGTATGACGTGAAGTTTAAAGGGAAATGAGATGCTCACAAACATTAGATGTTTGGTATGTAGTCATATGATACCATGTTTCTTGTAATTTCTCTTGCAGGCCAGAAGCAACCACACGAAACAAAATTCGTCACCTGCACCAATATTTTGAACTTTAATACAGGCCTTTTTAGCAGCAATATCACGCATAAGACGGGTGATATTGGGCCTCCCATTTAGTGGTTCATAAACATGCAAGTGTATGTCGAGGTGGAACATGGGGCTGAGTGCCGTTTACCAGAACCCCTTTTCTTGCATTTTCGAAAAATGGCTCGGTATTACACTCGACGTAAAAGTTCTGAACCACTCTGCATGTGAGCCACCCTGCGATATCACATTATTTCCCCCTCCAAATAATAGACAATAGTCGTTTTCCCTACATCATCATCATCATTTAGTTTAAAGAAAGGGGGTGGGGGTGAGCTTGCAGCACAGAGCTGCACTACGCTTGATGGCGGATACAACACTTCATTAACAGTTTTAAGGAGCCCCCTTTCCAAAGCGGGTAGAAACGTGTTTAGGAAAGTCCTAAGGTGCTGTAAGTTGCGCTGAGCCGCCGATCCTGTCGCAGCAACTCAGCAACGATGTCTGCAGCAGGGGAAAGAAAGGCAATCTGCGAACCAACAGGCTTCACAACAGCCCAACCGTTTACCAAATATCGACGGTCGGTCGCAGATCAAATTATAAGTTCTTTTCCCAGTTACTTGAAAAATCCATAAAGAAAACATTAAGCTTAGCAGATTCAGCCTAGAAGATAAGGATGGACCCAGCAAAGCTCACCAGTCCCTGTTGTAGAAAAGTTTTATCGTAAAAAAGCCACAGAGTTTTTATATGTTCGTTGTGCGGTCTGACACTCCTTGATATCTTTGCCAGAATAAATTGAAATTCTCCTAATTTTTCCTTAAATAATTAATTAATGTCACTAAAGAATCGATTTTGTTCTCATTTAACGAAATATTCCACTTTGAAAGCGATCTTCTTGACCACAATTGCCGATAAAGTTTTAAAACAGAACTTTAATACACTTCACAGTATCGATTATTTTCAAATGTTAATACGTGTCGACTTCATTAATAAAACTTTAAACTAGTTAATTATTGAAGATCGTCCACATTCCTGATAAAATTCTGCCAGAATCTCTTCAAGAAGTCTGAATTTTAATAAAATTTGCAAATTTCACACACAAGTAAAATTTACGATGTATGTCGTAACAACAGAGTCAACTGACTGTTTTAACTTCCAACTCGAAGTTTATTTAACAGTTGATAACCAATTGACATCCAATTACAAACTTTATCATTCCACATTCAACATTGAACTCCTTTTCATTTTATAAAAAAAAACATGAAACATATTTTAATAATGGTCAACGGTTTTTCCAGCCGTCGGCCGTCGACTACGATGCAATAGTAGTTAGCTCTCGTCGTCCGCCGCGTCTGGAGTCCCCACTGTATCATCTTGCTGTCACGCTCGACATGAAAGAAAAGAAACAAAATCTTTTTAAATAACAAGTCTCCACTTAACATACTATATATATATATTAATATTTCTTACCTGGCGTCGCTCAAGCGGTAAAGAAACGCGATGTTTCCTGATTAGACTTTTGAAACACCACAAAGTCCACTTTAGAGTTGTGTCCTCAGAGTCTTTTGTAGTGGATTGCTTCAATAAAATCTTCTCGGTCCATAAACCATGTCATTTCGAATAAAACACTTGAGCTTTCAGTAGCTGCCTCCACCATCGTCATAAGGAGTTGAAAGCACTGACTGCTGAGGCTGGCACTATCTTCTGCTTGTACAGATGTAATGCCTGTGTCTGGAACCTTCCACAGAGGACCGGAGTGGCACATGCACGGAAGGCAAGCCAGGCAGCTCCTAGCGGATGTCGAGACTTGCATGCATTTAAACGTGCACTAAAGAATTGGAGACTGATGCTGGAACTCCTAAGACCTGCAGTGCTACGTGCTTTGATGTACCCGACACGGCCTGTCTTCCTCATGGGGCTCAGCACGAGCAGTCAGCACCACGGTTGAAACTGCCGCTCCCGTGTCCCTGCAATGGTCAAGCATACATCTTTTCTTCCGCTAAGTGTCCAAATCCTGCTCCATGCCCTCCTAGATGTGTAGTCTTGGTCTCTGTTAAAACTGTTGCCGTTTATTCTAATTGTCTGAGTCAGAACTCTCGTTTCTTAAAATTGTATTTTATGTCCATTTTCTGGGAAATGTTCAGCCATGGCCACCTTCTAAAGTTCCCATTGTCCGATATTTCATGAATTCTCTGCACAACACTCAGCAACAGTACAAATGATTTGACCCATTTAAATACTACCACATTCACTGGGACACCATGCACGCCAGGTACTCGAAGGACAATGTTGTCTTTAATGGGACATAGCATATCTCTTACCTGGAAGGCGGACAAGAACACTGGATTCAATCCATGTCTCTTCAGCACGCACCACATCTTGCTACCAGTTGCTCCACAATACGGATGGAAAGTAGCTGGCATGGGCTCTTCTGCCAACTGATTTGGCGTCGTCGTGGAAACTCACTGCAGCAGTTCGTCGATCACGTGAACAGTGACCATCCCAACTTTAATTTTACTGCTGAGTTGGAGAGGGATGGGAACCTTCCATTATTGGATGTTTTAGCTGAATGGAAGGCAGTAGAGTAGCTCTGTCATTTATTGTACAGGAAATCAACGCACACTGGCCGGTACTTAAACACCAACAGTTTTCCCCGCCCTGTAAACAACAAAGCGGTACTTAACATGTTAGTACACAGGGCAACGATTATTTCAGCATTTTAAGCATGCGTTCAGAGAAAATGGCTACAGCAAGGGAGCAATTGCTAAAGCCTTCAAGTGCCACCAACAAAAGACACCCCGGGAATCTGTGGAATAGACCAAGCCAGCTGCATTCCTTTCATACTGTGGAGCAACTAATAGCAAGATAGGGCGCGTTGGAAGAGAATTGGGCAAAGAGCAGTGTCCTAGCTCGCCTTGATGATAATTGTTATATTACGCCCTGTTAAAGACAATGTAGGACTTTGTGTTCCTGGGTGTATGGTGTCCCCTGTGAGTGGGAGTATTGGGACAACTTCATTCAAGATGGCGACCATGACGTCATTCAAGATGGCGGGAAGTTTGAACCTTGGCGGGAAATTGCCACGCCCCCCTCCCCCAGAAAAATGGTGTGAAGTTCAAATTCCAACACGATAATGCACCAAACATCTATTATCTCTACCAACCAAAGAAAATGGCGGGAAGATAGCTCACTTGTACTACCTCCGCTAACATAAGTCACCCGTCCACCACTTCCTCCTACGAACTGGTGCCAAGTTTGAATTTTGGTGGGAAGATAGGTCACTTGGGGTTCGCTGCTGCCACGAAAGAAAGGACACTTTTACTAACCTCAGTCGACTACTCCACCTAAGGATTCGTCGGAAAAAAGAACTTGTCTTTATTATTTAACCAATTTCAAGCAGGTGTGTTCACCACTGGGTCTGGACTCCAACTGGCTTAGTTCAGTTCGTCGCCACCAGAGGACGCTACCGTGACGTCGGGTGATGACGCAAGTACCGTTATTCAAGATGGCTGCGTACATTTTCTTCACCATGTGCTCTAGGAGACACACGGCCACTGCACGGTCCTAAGATCGTCTGCTCTCTCTCTCTCTCTCTCTCTCTCTCTCTCTCTCTCTCTATCTATCTATCTATCTCTTTTTCGTGTTGATAACGGCATACGCTACGCGTCAGCGGCCCGCGACCGCGCGACCCCTGACGCCACAGCCTCGAGCCTCCACCTTCATACTTGCGCTGGAAACAGTCGTCTGTAAATATCATTACTAAAGTAACATTCACATCGTTCATCTAATGTAACATTTACCTAATTACTTAATTCCATTCCAATTTTAACGTACCACTTCGATATTCAATGAACAAATGAGAAATTTCACATTTTCCCACTAGGGGCGCAGTATTCCTTCATGACGTAGCACCCCCCACCCTTAGACTGCTGCTCTCCTTTTGACTACTCCATTGGTCACGTGACTCTACGTCACAGAACCTATATAAACCAAACCACAACCCAACTCACTCTCACTCACTCTGCTCCTACACTTGGTTCAGTGCGTGTGTGTGTGTGTGTGTGTGTGTGTGTGTGTGTGTGTGTGTGTGTGTCGTTGTCAGTCAACTTTTGTTCAATATGAAGCGTACAGGCAGCAACGACAGTGCCAGTGCCAGTGGCAGCAGCAGCAAACGACGTCGTGTAGAGGTAGTTCAGTTACCTGATAAGTACATTTTCACTGTTCTGATATCTGCATCCTTTAACTCAGTGTATGCGTGTTATATCTGTTTTGGACCACATTCTATACAGAATGCTTCGTCCTTTAACAGATTGTGTCAGTGAGTGAGCGAGTGTGTGTGTGTGTGTGTGTGTGTGTGTGTGTGTGTGTGTTCTGTGTCTCTATGTTATATCTGTTTTGGACTGCACTCTATACAGATTGTTCGTGTGTCTGTGTGTTCGTGTGTGTTCGTGTGTCTGTGTGTTATGTGTCTCTGTTATATCTGTTTTGGACCACACTCTATGCACATTGCGCCGTCCTTTAACGGATTGTATATGTTTGTGTGTCTATGTGTTCTATGTCTCTATGTTATATCTGGGGATGTTAGTTTTTTTATTATTATTATTAACAGTGTTTAAAGAAGACTGTCTCCAGTGCGAGTACGAAGGTGGAGGCAGTAGGCTGTGGTGTCAGGGGTCGCGCACTCGTGGGCCGCTGATGTGACGCGTATGCCATTATGAATGCGTGTGCGCGTGAGGGGGGGGGGGGAGAGACAGAGAGAGAGAGAGAGAGAGAGAGAGAGAGAGAGCGCAGACAATCTTGGGACCATGCAGTGACCGTGTGGCTCCTAGAGCACATGATGAAGAAAACGTATACAGCCATCTTAAATAACGCTACTTCCGACATCACGATAGCACCCTCTGGTGGCGATGAACTGAACTAAGCCAGTTGGGGTCCAGACCCAGTGGTGAACACACCTGCTTGAAAATGGTTAAATAATAAAGTTCTGTTTTCCGAAGAATCCTTAGGTGGAGGAGTCGACTGAGGTTAGTGCAAGTGTCCTTTCTTTCGCGCCAGCAGCGAAACCCCAAGTGACCTATCTCCCACCAAAATTCGGACTTGGTGCCAGTTCGTAGGAGGAATTGGCGGTCAGTTGACTTAGGTTAGTGGAGGTAGCCCAAGTGAGATATCTTCCAGGGAATTTCATTGTTTAGTAGAGGTAACAGGGGTGTGGTGCATTATCCTCTTGGAATCAAACTTGGCGCCAGTTTGTAGGAGGAAGTGCCGGTTGGGTGACTTATGTTAGTGAAGGTAGCACACGTGAGATATCTTCCAGCTATTTTCTTTGCTTAGTAGACATAATAGATGTGTGGTGCATTATCGTATTGGAATTTGAACTTCGTGCCACTTTTCTTGGGGGGAGGGGGGGGGGCTGGCACTTTCCCGCCAAAATTCAAACTTCCTCCATCTTGAATGACGTCATCGCCACCATCTTGAATGACGTCATCGCCACCATCTTGAATGACGTCATCGCCACCATCTTGAATGACGTCATCACCACCATCTTGAATGACGTCATGCGCTGTTGCCAAATCAACACAATGCCATCTTGGATGACGTCATCGCCGCCATCTTGGATACATGTAGCAATTATGCAGAGTTGACTCGTATCAGCTTTGTCCCAATACTAGCGGGTGGTATTTACATAGGTCAAACCATTGACACTGTTGCTGGACGTTGTGCAGAGCTTTCACGACATATCAGAGGGAACCTGAGAGGCAGGCCGTGAACTGAACTTTACCGAGAAACTGGGAATAAAATATCATTTGAAATTTTGGGTCAAACATCACACTGGCAATCTGTTATCAAATAATCGAACATAATTAGAATAAACAGCAACAACTTTAACAGAGGCCAGGGCACATATTTAATGGGGCATGGAGGCAAGCTTTGTACCCTGAGTGAAAGCAAAGACGAAGGCTTGATGCTTGTAGGAACGCAAGCATGGCAGTTTCAAATGTAGTGAATGCCTCTCGCACCATGTGACATCACTCAGTCCTGCGCGGGGCAGAGCCACTAGGAGGTGCCCAACTTGCCTTCCACACATCTGCCACTTCGGCCCTTTCTGGAAGGTTCCAGACGTTGGCATTACATCTGATACAAGCAGTATACCGTGCCATTCACAGCAGCCAGTGATTAAAACTCCTGAAGACAATGGCGAAGGCACTTATCAAAAGCTTGAGTTATTCAAAATGACGTGGCTTCTAAACCGAGATTTTATTGACGCTGTAGAACTATCTGTGTGTGCATACAAGACCTGCTTCCAAAAAACTACTAAAACCACAGAGTAGTCTAAAGCTGGTATACAAACTGCTGCTGGCCATAGGATTACTGTAACTAAGTCCAGGGCATGACATGCTTACATTGTAGCTTAGGTGGTTTTGTAAGTCCGTATGAGGTAGTTTCCCGACCTGGTAGGCCACAAGTGTCTGGCATCAAATTATTCGTCTCAGTTTCCTCTACACCACTGTGGTACATGTAAACAGCTATCTGCGTATAAAAATGGCTACTATTCGGGCAATAATGATCAATTTACAAGGTGATTGCCCTTACCTCTATGAAAGCTACTGTGTGGGGCAACGATGCTCAGTTTACAGCCTCCTCGATCAGAGTGTCTACCATTACCCTGAACATATGGTTTTAAACAATAGTTTAAAAATATTGTTCTTCTTCATGTGCCGTCTCCTCTAAGAAGGTTTGCTGTCATCATGGCAATTTCTGATCTTGATTTGGCTGATCTAAGGAGTTCTGACGTTGAACAGTTGTACCAATTTTTTAAATTGTCAATCCAGGATGTCCGTCTTCTACCCCTCGTTCTCTTCCCACAAATTTTCCCTTCTAGTATTATTTGCAATATTTTGTAATTTACTCCCCTAATAACATGGCTTAAATATTGTAGCTTCCTTACTTTAATAGTTTTAATTAATTCTTTTTCCTTTCCCATTCTTCTTAGGACATCTTGATTAGTAATCCTCGACACCCAACTAATTCTAAGTATTCTTCTATATGCCCACATTTCAAAAGCTTCTAAACTGTTCATGTCCTTCTTTTTCAATGTCCACGCTTCCATTCCGTATAATAATTTTGAGAATACATAGCATCTTAGCAACCTCATTTTTGTGTTTAAACAAATGTCTCTCGAACAGAATGCATTTTTCATCTTATTAAAGATACTTCTGGCCTGTCCTATTCTCGATTTAATTTCTTCTGAGCTTTCAATCTCCTCATTTACAATTGTTCCGAGATATTTAAATTTACGTACTTGATCGACTCTTTCCCTATTGATTGTAAGATTTTCTTGTTGGTGTGTTTTAGATATCACCATGAACTTAGTCTTGCTTACGTTAAGAGTCAAGCCAAATTCTTCACTTTTTTCTGCGACTTTGTCAAGAAGTAATTGTAGATCTTTGAGGTTTCCAGCTAGTAGTGCAGTGTCATCAGCAAACCTAACATTGTTAATGTTTAGCCCATTCACTTTAATGCCAGCTATTTCATCTGATAGAGCTGCCTGGATTATGTCTTCTGAATACATATTAAACAATAAGGGTGAGAGAACGCAACCTTGTCTCACACCCCTCTTTATTTCTATATCATTCGATAACTCATTTTCTACCTACACGGTTGCGGTTTGATTGTAGTAGAGGTTATATATAATGCGGATGTCTTTCTTATCAAGTGTTTTCTTTTCTAACAATTCTATGAGATGATCATGACGAACTTTGTCAAATGCTTTATTATAATCCAGGAAGCACACATATAGTGGCTGGTTAAAAATATAATGCACTTAAAATCCTCAACAAACAACTATGTGATACAAAGCAGGGAAAACCTGCAATCGTCATCTTGCATTTTCATACGCAGTGATTTACTGTTTCATTTTTAATGGGAACGAAAAAATTTCCCACCAGTGGCATCTTACATTTTTAAGTGCTGTGACTGTCTGTTTCATTTTTAGTGGCTGCTAGAACTTCTTTTAAAATTTCCCCTAGCGCTATCTTGCAATTTTTAAATTTCTCGCCATCAGCATCTTGCAATTTTAAATTTCCCACTTCCATCAATGACGTCTTGATGATGTCATGCACTCAAGGTCTTGCACGCACTTGAGGCTAGACGCAAATTGAGACGCGCATAGCACGTGTGGGTGACACGAGACTACAGCGCGACACGCACGTGCCGCACGGGTCGCGCGGGTCCAGCGCATATTGTGACGCGTACAACATACTTCGCACGCGCCGACTGGCGACGAAATCAGATGGCTCTAACAAAGGAACCTCCCCATCGCACCCCCCTCACATTTAGTTATAAGTTGGCACAGTGAATAGGCCTTGAAAAACTGAATACAGATCAATCGAGAAAACAGGAAGAAGTTGTGTGGAACTATGAAAAAAAAAAAAAATAAGCAAAATATACAAACTCAGTAGTCCATGTGCAAAATAGGCAACATCAAGGATAGTGTGAGTTCAGGAGCACCGTGGTTTGCGTGAGCAGCTGCAAAATGAGAGGTCCTTGATTCAAGTCTTCCCTCAAGTGAAAAGTTTACTTTCTTCATTTTCGCAAAGTTATGATCTGTCCGTTCGTTCATTGACGTCTCTGTTCACTGTAATAAGTTTAGTGTCTGTGTTTTGCGACCGCACCGCAAAACCTTGCGATTAGTAGACGAAAGGACGTGCCACTCCAATGGGAACCGAAAACATTTCATCGCAAGGTCATAGGTCAACCGATTCCTCCACAGGAAAACACGTCTGACATATTTTATACGACACTGGTGACGGCATGTGCGTCACATGACAGGAATATGTTGTCGACCCTCGTAACTTTTACACTTGGCAAATGGGTAAAAAGATTCTTCTACCTTGCCCGATTTAGGTTTTCTTGTGGATGTGATAATCACTCCCAAAAAAGTGTTGAAAACATAAGAGTTTTTCACATAAACTGCAACAAATGAATGCAACAGTTTCACAGTAGCACAGTTTTCCCTGTGCTGTGTCAAAACATATGTTTTTAACGTTTTCAAATTTTTCCGTGTGTACACCGTCAAATCCTGCACCGGACGGACGGACGGACGGACGGACGGACAGATAATAATTGTCTGAAAATAAAAAATTAAACTTTTCACTCGACGGAAGACTTGAACCAAGGACCTCTCGTTCCCCAGCTGCTCACGCTAACCACGGGACCTTTTTTTTTCATTTTGTTCGTTGTTGATCGTTGTGTTTGGTCGTTGCGGACGTCACGTAACATCTGTTCAAGTTCGTTGTTGATCCTTTCACTCAGTTTTTTATTACAGAGGCCAACCAGCTCTCTGACTGAACACGCTGAGCTACCGTGCCGGCAAAATGCGTCCCGACCGCGACACGGACCTCGGTGCTCCTGAGCTCACACTATCCTTGATGTTGCCTATCTTGCGCATCGACTACTCAGTTTGTATATTTTCCTTATTTTTTTCAAAGTTTCACGCAACTTCTTCCTGTTTTCTCGATTGATCTGTATTCAGTTTTTCAAGGCCTATTCACTGTGCCAACATAACTAAATTTGAGGGGGGTGCGATGGGGAGGTTCCCTTGTAAGCACTATGGGACTTAACATCTGTGGTCATCAGTCCCCTAGAACTTAGAACTACTTAAACCTAACTAACCGAAGAACATCACACACATCCAAGCCCGAGGCAGGATTCGAACTTGCGACCGCAGCAACCGCGTGGTTCCGGACAAGGGCCTAGAACCGCTCGGCCACCACAGCCGGCCGACTGGCGACGATCTGCGCTGACAGAACCGAAGCGCGCGTAACCTGTTACCTTTCCAAACGATTTTACAGAAACTATTCACTGAAAATATATGATTTTTGCCTTACTTGTAGCGTTATATGTCAGCTTCATGGCAAAGTGCTCATCACCTCGCTAATGACCGTTTTTATTGTGATGTACACATTTTAGTAAGACACTACGCAAAACTCAAAAAGATTGCAACGAAAATTAGGGGTCGCTATGATTTTGCGTTTGGTGCGTGTTACACCATATGTTGCTCCATATGAAATTTAGCTAACATGCTTAATTTTTGTTTCGACTTGGTCTCTATCTGCCTCGGATCTCGAGAAAATCGACCCCATGTAGCGCGCTCACTTCCGATCTCAGACAACGAGAATAAAATACTCGCAACTTCTCTCATATCTCGTAAACCGCTCGAGAGATCGAAACGAAAGTTTGGCGAACGATAGCACACAAGGAGCAGAGTGTTTTGCCAATTCTTAAACACACGGAACTTTCTTATCTATGGCGATATATCAGTACTTATACTTCCCTTTTTATTTATTTCATTCCAGTGACTGTAATTTTGTAAGAGTTATCGACAGCTAGCGAAACAAGAGCTTCCTAGTATGAAAATAAATATGAAATTTCTTCTCTTGTGTTACTGCAAACCGACACTATGCGATTTTTCGTAAGCTATTGAGCTCTGTGACTGCCAATTACTTGTTTAATGAGGCACTCCGTTTCGGAATTCTGTCTCAATAGCTGCTGTGAAATGAGTTTGGCAAATTACACTGTGACAAAGGAAGTGCAATTAAACCAGTCACCAAGAGAAATGTGGCCGTTACTCACAAACGGTGATGCTTCTTGGAATGAGAAAAGGTTAACAACTCACACAAAAATAGATTGCCAATTCTGTTGGAATTTTGGTGGAATCCCCGTAACCCATCGTATTTTTAACACTGAGCGACTGGAATGGAAACTTACCAAAGGATTTTATTCCTTCTCTTGATCTGAGCAGTATTAAAATAATGACGAGCGTTCCTTCAGGCAGAATGATAGGCAAATGCCAGATACTGGTCACTGATCTGCGGCTTGCCAAACTGACAATGTGTGATCGCGAATAAAATAGTTGTTACTGAGAAAAATAAATAATTGATCTGTCGCACTACACAATGGTCAGTGTATTGTCAGCAGAGGAGGACAATGTGCGCGACAGGAATGCACAAGCTAGCAATTTGTGCCTTGTTAGTTGCAGTTCGAAAAACATTGTCATGAAAGTAGATTTGCCTTTGTCAGCAGTACATTTCAACAAATTAAATATATCCAATCATAACACTCTTTTACGATATTCCTACTTTCGTAATAATACCGACCATTTTCTTCATTTGTGTACCCTGTGGTATAATTAGTTTATTAATACTGATAATGTGCATGCAACAATTGAAATGCTTTTTCTCATCACGGCGAACCAATTAAAACATTGTTATTTGTGACTGCTTTTCGACTGTTTCTAGCTTGCAGTGGAAATGTGATGTTCACGTGCATGTCGTACAGTGTGTCGTATTACATTATTACATCCATATCAGAGTAATCACAGTGAGACTTCTACGCTTCAGATCTTGGACGCTTTCTACCAGGAGCACTTTAGGGATCACACCTGTGGAGATTATCTCTTTCTAAATTTTTGTATCAGATCGTACGGATACGCCAGCATACTAGGCAACGAGAAGATAACCTTGTCTTACTTTTCTGCGTTGCTTCTTAATCACATGATTTTATAATATACCTTGCTTCCTTATTCACTACCCCTCTGTCCCTTCTTGCGATCTGAAAACATCGCGGAGGCATATGATACAATTCCAGCTGCCAATGGCTCATCAGTTACTGAAGTATGAATTTTTCTAGACAGAAGAAAAACAAAACAAAACTATACAGAGATAAATAACTGAAAAGTATAATGTACTAACGAAGAAAGCTGGAGCGTTTAAATGGCGAAAAACGAAATACTGCCCAAAGGCAATAAAATTTAGTACACAGTAAGGCAAAATTTATCGTATGGGCAATACTACCACTGCTCCTATGCGCGGTTCCGATGTGAGCATATGGCCGGGCTACTTTTCCGCTCCCCGCCTCAAGTTACCCACGGTGGTAGCGAGGCACGCGCGACGCGCGGCGCGAGAAACTGTGCCTCAACCACAAGGCCGCGCGACCTGGCGCAGGCGCGTGTCGCGTCCCAGTCGCGTCGCAATTTGCGCGGTCCCATTTTGAACATGTGAAGTTACAAAAACGCGCGCTGCGCTGCGTCGCGCTATACGCGTCTCAATTTGCGCCTAGCTCGCTCGCGAGCGCGCGCGCGCGCGCGCGTTTGTGTGTGTTTGTGTGTGTGTGTGTGTGTGTGTGTGTGTGTGTGAGTGTGAGTGTGAGTGTGACTGCTAGCTAGGACATGCTTTCCCTGGCACTATTCCGAGTGTTCATCCCGATAAAAGGATGTACTTGTAGAATCGCATTCTGTATACCCTTTGTTGGGGTTCTGTTGCCTAATGTAATAACTGTTCTATTTTGGTGTGCTATTTAGAAAGACTCTGATGTCTTGTAGAGCTCCATCTTAAATTTTATGTGGGTAGCTTCCACATTTACCTGCAAGCAAAAGCATCTGAGTTTACATTTTGGTTGCTTATACAAACAATTTTGATTCTTATTACAGAATCTCAACAGTATTCTACTTTATGCAAATGAGTAACTTACAGGAACTTATAGTGACTTACAGTACCGCACAGTAACTTATAGCACAAACCTCACCCACCTAGTTTTGGGAACTGTGAAATCCGTCTTCACTTGCTGTTGTAAATTCATCATCCTTCTCCCGTGTTTCTGGAAGCCATGAACCCTTAGGAAAGCTTCCTTGCAAATCATGTCTTCCATTCCATATACTCTCACATTATATGAAAACTTAAAAGGCCTAGATGATGTTTTCTTGTTAGCCTTTTTTGGATAGCTCTGGAAGAAAGTAAGATAAAATAGAACAAAATAAAATAAACATATGAGGTTCCAGTCCATTCGTGCTCAAAACATGGAAACAAACCTCTGCTTTTTTGGTACCATTTTTATGTATCTCTTCAGGTAAGTATTCTGAGAATTAAAGTTCCCTACGTCCTAAAAAGAATGGAAAATGTTTTCTTCTTCGATGACTATCCGAAGAAAAATCTCGTGAGATGGCCTTGTGCATTACTCAGTGCAGATAGCTTGCGAGTTCATAGCTTACCGAGCAGGACCAATCGCAGTCCAGCGGTTTAAGACTCCTTTGCTGCGTCCCCTTTAGCTTTCCTGAGTCGTTTCAGAGAGCCTGCTTCCAGTTTCCGGTGTCCGCTAATTGCATGTGCAGCTGCACATGTAGACTAAATGCCTTGTATTTTGTACCGTTTTGTGCCAGTGCCGAGCATCCATGTGGACCGTCCTGTTCAATTATCACACAGTTTTGGATCTTCCTTCACGCACAATGGCGCTCAGGCATTGTCTCTCATTTACTTTTGTTTGTCATTTCCCGCGGCCTCTGCCAGGGTCAAACTTTTAGTATTTACATTTATCTTGCGTAAATTTTTGTGAAGGCTCCCAACTACGAGCTAAACGCGTGTTTTTTTTCTGTAGTGGAACTGATGAACTAAGAACCTCTGCTATGTTTATCGACCTCGGTTGTGTATAGATCATATCTTTCCCTTTATGTTTTTGTTAAATAACATGTAGTAGTTTGTCTATCTGAATAAATAGCCCGTGCTGCCGAAAATTCATTCCCTCACCTTTTTGTTGCTTCCTTCCGTTCCCTCTAAACTGCTCTTGCTCGATAGCTATGATATGCATTGTGCAGTGAAACACTTATGGCAGGTCCCGAGTTCGAGTCTCGGTCGGGCACACAGTTTTAATCTGCCAGGAAGTTTCATATCAGCGCACACTACGCTGCAGAGTGAAAATCTCATTCTGGAAACATCCCCCAGGCTGTGGCTAAGCCATGTCTCCGCAGTATCCATTCTTTCAGGAGTGCTAGTTCTGCAAGGTTCGCAGGAGAGCTTCTGTAAAGTTTGGAAGGTAGGAGACGAGATACTGGCAGAAGTAAAGCTGTGAGTACCGGGCGTGAGTCGTGCTTCGGTAGCTCAGATGGTAGAGCACTTGCCCGCGAAAGGCAAAGGTCCCGAGTTCGAGTCTCGGTCGAGCACACAGTTTTAATCTGTTAGGAAGTTTCAAACACTTATGGCGCTGACAGCGTTACCATACTGATGACCAAGACTCCAAGCACCACCCTTCTACTGCCCCCATTCCTCACATGCTCCACAAGGTGCGCCTTCCCCTTGAGGCTACCCTTCGTGCACATCTGTGTTGCACCACAAGCTCCATACAGTATTTACTCACTGTTTCCACCCCACACCTGCAATCTCATGCACGCCAAGTGCACTTTTTTTTTTCCTCCTCTTCCTGGTTGAATTCATCCTGCACTTGTGCATGAGGTGCAGCCTACCTTGGGAAATAGTCCCACTGAGCCTAAACCTGAATTGTCATTTGTGGCAGAGACAGTTTCGTTCAGTCATATGCCTGCACTTAACCTGTCTGAACTGCTGCCACAGGCGGCTGGCTTGAATCAGTTCCTCACCCAGTTTCCAAACTCTTGAGCGCTACTACACCTAAGGCAAAGATCCTGTCGCCAACCCATCAGCTGAACAGAGCTTCTGCTCACCTTACCGCATTCGACATCAGCGACCCTTGCCTACGGTTTTCTCCACTGAGGCGATCTTCACTGAATTTAGAATCACAAGTTGGTAAATTCCAGCCCACTGTTACAGCAGAGGCTCACGACATCAGCATCAGCCCTCTGCAATCTGCCAGCTACCGTAAATTAAAAGAGCACCTAATCACACAACTAGCATTGTTCCCAATATGAGGCCCATCCAACTCCCACATTTCTTAGCCAAATCCCATGTCTTGTTGGACAAGCTTTCATTCCACAACTGGAATTCTCACTTGCCTGCACTATCGTACAGCATTCTCCACACATGCCCATACAGACATCGACACAACCGCCATTCTACCAGACGTCCGCCCCAGTAGCTGAGTGGTCAGCGTGACGGATTGCCGTCCTCTGGGCCCGGGTTCGATTCCCGGCTGGGTCGGAGATTTTCTCCGCTCAGGGACTGGGTGTTGTGTTGTGTTCATCATCACTTCATCCCCATCCGGCGTGCAGGTCGCCCAATGTGGCGCCGAATGTAATAAGACCTGCGATATGGCGGCCGGACCTGCCCCGTGAGGGGCCTCCCGGCCAATGACGCCATACGCTCATTTCATTTCCATTTCTACCAGACCAGGTGCTCAAGTCCTTCGACCCCTCACTGGCCACATTGCTGCCTGATCCCATTAGACCCATTACCTGCTTCAGCTTCCTCCCATCATCACACCGACAAGTCCCCAAAGTACCTTGAGGCGCAAGTGGCAGTGGTATCTCCACAGCCTGCATTGCAGACTGCACACTCAGACCTAGCACAAATGATGGCATGTTTGAGCAGTGAGATGGCAAACTAAACCAGTGCCCTCACTCATTCGCACCCAGCTTCTTCTGCAACCCCCCCCCCCCCAATCCTATCCCAGCCCTACAAGGTACAAGGTGGCTCAGGCGACCATGACCCCCCCCCCCCTCCACAGCAACTACTAGTGCACACACCCATGCAAGCACTTCATCTCCCACCCATTGGGTGATCTGGAGGACCCTAGTGGTCCTGAGTTCAGCTGCTGGTATCATAAGTGCTTCAGCTGTGACGCTGTCAATTGCTGGCGCTGTGCTTGTGGCTCTCAAATGCAGTTGGCAACCAACAGTAGACACATCCAGTTGCTCAGCAATTTCCCAGTGCCCGTTCGTGCTTGACTGCCATAACCCCACCTTCCCAATTACCCATCTCATTGACACTAGCTCAGACTTGTCCATCTACCCATTCAAACTTCTACCCTTGCCTGACCCCAACTTCCCCTTCCTCCTCAATGTCACAATGCGCTCCATCACCACTACCTATAGACCCCACGCCAATCACACTGGCCTTGGCCAAGGAGAAGAGTTTCTTTGGACTTTCACTGTGTCCAGTTCACCAGCCTGATACTCAGTGCAGATTTTATCTATCATTTTACTCTTTTCCTCGACCTCACAGTCTCGCCTAGTTGACGATGCATCAGATCACTCGACCTCCTGCACTTCCTGCCCTGCCACCTACTTACTATTAAACAACATTCTTACTCCGGACATTTTGCTGATCTCCTTTCCAACTTCATCTCCTCACTCGCTCATGCCCCCTCAGCACCCCTGATAGGTGCATTACATCGCACCCAGTTTGGATCTGCCAGTTCATTGCCTTTCCCATGCTCTTTTGCCATACAAATGCAGACTCGCATAGGCAAAAATAAAGGCCTCCATTGTTGCCAGAATCATCCACAGATACAAAAGCCCTTGGTCCTCTGCACTTCATTTAGACCCAAGAAGGACAGGACCTGGTGCCCTTTCAGTGATTTTTGGCGACTTAATATGAGAACCATTCCCAACTGTTATGCCGTCCCACTCTTATGCAGCTATAGTGATGACATTTCCAGGTCCAACATCTTTAGTAAGAAAGATTGTACAAAAGCTTTACACAGACCCCAGTTGTACTGGAGGACATTGATAAGATGGCCATTATCACGCCTTTTGACCTCTTTAAAAGGCCCTTCATGACCTTCAACTCCATAAGCCATGCAGACCTAGCAACATTTCCCAGACATGTCCTCCACGGCGCACAAGGCTGTTTTGCATACCTGGACGATATTCTCATCTACTCCTGGGACATGGCTGATCCCTGTTCGCTGGTTAGGGAGATTTTCGCTGCCTGGAAAGAGCAAGGGTCATTCTCATCCTAGATAAAAGTAATTTTAGGGCAGCCCAGATTGAATTCTTGGGGAACACCATTTCCACTTGTGGCTTGTGGCTCCTGCCTGAGAAAGTCCATGCAATCTCGCTATTTTTGTGATAAGTTCCTTTAGGATCAAACTGCTGAGGTCATTGGTCTGTCTCTGTATTTACACATCCCATGACATATAAGGAACTTCGGAAATTCCTAGGCATGGCTATTTTTACTCATCACTTGCATTTAAATGTTGCCTCAGTGCAGCAACCTCTCACTGCCACATTTTTAGGCAACTAAAGGAAGGGTAACAAAACCCATACCATCAACCACACATGTGGTGGCCAGTTCTGAGAACACTAAGCACACCTCACCAGTGTGGCGCTTCTGGGGTGCCCTCACCCCTCTGCTCCCTCTCAACCATAGCCAATGTAAGTCGGTACATGATCAGCATGGGCCTTCAATAGCGCACAGGGGGAGACTTGGCAGCCTCTAGCCTTCTTTCTGCTAAGCTATGCAAGCCCCAGTGCAAGTTTGCCACGAATGATCAGAAACTATTCGTCGTTTAGGAGGCTGTGAAGTACTTCAGCTCTTCCAGTGGGACGCCCATTTACCATCTTCACTGACCATTACCTCTTATGACAGGGATTTGTCAGAATTCCACCGTGACAGTTTCACCAGCATGAGTACATAGCTCACTTTTCTCCTGATACACACAACATAGCGGGTGTTGCTAACGTTGTCACAGACTTTTTCGGCAGCTCCTATGCCATCAGCCTTCCATTAGATTACAATGCTGTCAAAAAATTCCAGTCCATCAATCCCGACTACCTCAATTACATCAGGACCCGAATCCTGACCTTGTCCTCCGGCTCCAGCAGGTCCCTAGCACAGATTTACACATTTGGTGTGATATCCTTTCTGATCATGAGCCAATCAATGGCTCCAAAGACCACATCCACCTCTACCTTCTGCCCACCTTCCGCAAATCTGCTTTTAGC
Source organism: Schistocerca piceifrons (assembly GCF_021461385.2). Lineage (NCBI taxonomy): Eukaryota > Metazoa > Arthropoda > Insecta > Orthoptera > Acrididae > Schistocerca > Schistocerca piceifrons. Next base: position 93,948,512 of record NC_060140.1, read on the forward strand.
GACCTGCACAGCATGTCACACCCCAACATCCATGCACCCACTGCTCCAGGAACGTTTTTTCTGGTCTGGTGTGCAACAACACTGCTGCACATTGGGCCTGTGCCCGTGTCCTGTGCCAGCGTGCTAAAGTGGGCAGCCATGTTCATGTGCATGTTGCCCGATTTCCTCCTGTTCAGTACTGGTTCTCCCATGTCCACATCCATACCGTCGACCTCTTGAAATCCTCAGGTAGATCCTACTATCTTTTCACAATGATATACCAGTTTATATGCTGACTGTAATGTGTCCCATCACAAAAATTTCAGCGAAAACAGTTTTCATGGCATTCATAAGTGACTAAGTTTCGCATTTCAGTTCCCCTGTCACATAATGTCAGAATGCAGGTTCCAATCCACTTTATGTTTATTCAGAACCCAATATGAGACTTTCAGCACCCTTGTTAATTTTAGTACCACCATGCACCCAGTAGCCTGATGGAATGTTTCCACCCTTACCTGCTATAACACAAAATGGTGCTTTATCTTGCCATGCTAGGTTTGTGGGTGACCCAGCTATGACTTGGGGGCATCCACCACTGACCTACTTTACGTGCAGCCCAAGCTCTACTAGACAACGTTATCATACCGCAGTCTCTCCCCAGTAATAATTATGTCCCACTTACATTGACCAGTTTCAAGATTATATGGCCCAGCTATGACTGATGCCTCCATGGCACCATGCCAAGTGCAAAACTTTGGCAGTTGAGGTGTCCCTGCTCACCACTGGTGTCACTGATGACACCACTGATTCTGGAACCACCCCTGGTGCCACCCTGCTGCTCCTGATTCTGCCTAGGCCAATACTGCTGAACCACCACCTGGTGCTTGGGACACAAACACAGCCACCACACTATCCTTCACTTTCTGTCTCACTCCCATTTCTCAGCACACTGACCCAAGACTAAGCACACAGTGCCCAACAACCAAGCCCAATGCCTCACCTCCACCACCTGATGGAGTCACAGGCACCACTTATCCAGCTGCCCCATGCCCCCCCCCCCCTCCCCACAACTGCAAATGCAGCCCCCAAGCCTCCAACACAACAGGGTCAATGCCATACACTGCCACCATGCCAGCATCTCACTAGGATGCCTGGCAGATGGCAGCAACAGCAGCACTCAAACCTTTGGCTTTGCAGAAGAGCTTCTGTGTAATTTGAAAGGTAGGAGACGAGGTACTGGAGGAATTAAAGGTGTGAGGATGGGTCGTGAGTTGTGCTTGGGTAGCTCAGTTGGTAGAGCACTTGGCCGCAAAAGGCAAAGGTCCTGAGTTTGAGTCTCAGTCCGGCAAACAGTTGTAATCTGCCAGGAAGTTTCAAATGCACTGTTATCGTGTTCCTCCTCCTTGTCAATGTTTTCCATATATCCCTCCCATTACTGATTCTGTGGACAACCTCCTCATTTCTTATCAGTTCACTTAATTTTCAACATCCTTCTATAATACAATATCTCAAGTGCTTCCATTTTTATGTTTTCCAGTTTTCCTACCATATATGATCCACTTCCATACATTGCTCTGCTCCAAAAGTAAATTATCAGAAATTTCTTCCTCAAATTAAGACATATGTTTCATAACAAGAAGTAAACTTCTTTTGACCAGGATTGTGCTCTTTGCATGTACTGGTCTGCTTTTCATGTCCTCATTTATTTGTCCTTCATGTGCCATTTTGCTTCCAGCTTAGCAGAATTCCTTCACCTCATCTGCTTCATCTAGTTCATGATCCCCAATTTTAATATTAAGTTTATAGGTATTCACAGTTCTCCTACTCCTCATTATTTTCATATTTATGCAGTTTATTCACAGTCTATATTCTGTACTCATTAGACTGTTCATTCCAGCCTACATATGTTATAAGTCTTCCTCAGTTTCACACTGACTATAAGGTCATCAGCAGATCATTGTTCATTTCCTTTTACCTTGAATTTTAAATCCATACCTAACCCTTCCTGTTATTTCCATCATTGCTTCTTTGATGTATACACTGAACAGCAGGGATGAAAGAATCGTTCTGTCTTCCACCCTTTTTAATCTGAGTTCTTCATTCTCAATCTTCCATTCTTATTGTTCCCTTTTTGTTCTTGTACATATTGTATATTATTGGACTTTCTCTATAGCTTACACCTATTTTTCTGAGAATTTTGAACATCTTGCAGTATTCTACTTTGTTGAATGCTTTTCCTAGGTTGACAAATACTATGAACACGCCTTAAGAAAAATCAAGTCTTTCTTGCAGCATTCTACTTTGTTGAATGCTTTTCCTAGGTTGACAAATACTATGAACACGTCTTAAGAAAAATCAAGTCTTGATTTCATTATCAAGAGCATCATAACTGTCTCTCAGATGCCTTTGCCTTTCCTAAAACCAGCTGGTCATTATAAAACAGATCCTCAATTTTATTTTACATTCTTCTGTATATTATTGTTATTAGCACCTTGGAGGCATGAGATATTAAGCTGATTTCGCAGTAGTTTTCGTACTTATCTGCGCCTTGCTGTCTTTGGGAGTGCATGGTCAACATTTTTTTTCCAAAAGTCTGCTGGTCTGTCTCCATCTCACACATTCTACAAACCTGCTTGAAAATTCATTTGGTTGCCATTGCACTGAATCATTTTAGAAATACTGAAGTAATGGTATTTATGTCTTCTGTTTTATTTGTTTGTAAGTCTTACAAATAACTTTTAAACTATGCCTCTAACACTGGATCCCATATGTCTTCCAAATCAACTCACATTTCTTCTTTCATCATGACATCAAAAAGCTCCCCTCTGATCTCAGTACTCAATTTCTTATTGGTAGATGGCACAATTTTTACTGCCACTGTAAGTATGTACTCATTTAAATTGGTGGGCACTTATTTCAAAGTGTCACCTTTTTTTCACATCTGTTATCTAACAGATTGAGAAGACAACAAGAATTATTCAAGGTAATTTTGATCATTATAGTAATGTCACTGGCATGATAAGAAAATCAGAATGGGACTTATTAGCAGCCTATAAAAGTATGACATCATAGTTTTTCAGTCACATTCTTGAATAAGCTTCAGAGATTTGTCAATTTCAGGCTTTCAGTGACTTCCTCCTGCTGACAGTGATGGAGGAAATCATCAAAAGCTCAAGATCAATAAATCTAATTTGGGAAGAACCATGCGAAGCATTTATTCAGGCCATAAAAATATCACGGATTTTGTAATATGTATGGAGCTCTTCCAGGATGAAAATTATGGACCAACATTAACATGGCAGAACAGAGCAGAAGCCCAGCATTAAAAAGTTTGTGTAAGGTAAACAGGCTACACTGCAACAAATCAGTTGGCAAATATTCATTTCTAGGTAAAGGAGTTGGGGAGTGCAACAGATTATCAAGAGAGGTCCAAACTACAAACCTGAGACAATGGAATATTTTAGAAGGAGTTTTAAGATTATGTGTAGTGATAAATTAACAGAACTGTAATCAGAAGAAAACAAGTATGCATGTGATTAGGAGATTGATTAGTAATGTGGTGATAAATTAACAGAACTGTAGAGATATATGTCATGTGACTTGCTTTTCTACGGCAAACATTACATATTACACTTGCATAAGTGCACAGTAACAGGAAACAAAAGTCAATAACTTTGCAAAGAAATAAAATAATTCTCTTGAGCCATTCAAAAATTAAAAGATTTGTACAAATAATTCACAGTGCACACAGATTACACTGAACACAAACGAGTTGCCAGTTAGTAACAAAGGTGTGATGATACAGATAGATCATGGTGGAAACCATCAGAATAGTTAGTCAGTTCACTTGGATGAATAAATATACCAGTCTGTAGGCACCAACACTTAACTTCACTTTAGCAATCTCACACACAGGCATAATCAGTTTTCACAAAAATAGCAGCTATCGAGTTCGTTATCTGGCAGAGACCGTAAATATAGCATCATCGTCTTGGGGAAGCATCAGCTAAGATCAGAACATGTTGTCAACTGATTGGTGCAGAATAAGAGTGAGCAATTGGCCACTCAGGTTTAAACTGGCTGGCTAGCTCATCTCATGTGATCAGTCAGCCGGAGGTGCTGTGCCTTCCTTGACAGCTGGACGTAGACTTCATGATGGTGGTTCTGTGTCTTCCATTGATAAGTGGATAGTGGCTACAAAAATAAGAGTTTTAGAGAGAATAGTACCACAGAAGAATGTAAACTACATCACAACAGATTAAAACTATGTCACAATTAATAATATTAATATTAATAATTCACTGAGCTGATTGTTTTAATTGTTTCTTGTTCAATAATAATTCAAGCTGTTTTAGCCTTATTCTTAATGTTGTATCTTTTGTGTGTGGTTTTCGCTTTTTCTGGTAGGATACTGGAGGATTTTACAAGCTAATTATGGAGTTTTAAATCTTAGTACTAGTTTGTTATACCAGATAGATCTGGTTTCTCCTTCTCGCACAAAATTCAGCTCCAGTTGCTATCATTCTGTCTTTTGTCCTTCTTCTGTGTAATTTTACTCTTCTTTGTTTCAGGAAAAAACAAGTCTCAAAGTAGTGAAAGAATATGTTGAAGACAGAATTAATTTTTTGTGACACCATATGCTTTTTAAACCTATTCTCAGTGTTCTTCCCATAATTATTACCTAAACATCAGGAATGCAAATCTTACGCACTATTTTTCTTTTATGGGTGGCAGGTAAGTGCTTAGCATATTTTATTTTCAAACTTTATCTATAATGGCCAGATAAAACATTTGCTATTGCAATTAAATCTACCTCACTGAAAGTACTTGGCTCTAAGAACATATTGCCAGTAGCTTTCATGTCACGATTTGCAAACCTAGCTGGTAATTTTACTGTGGGAAATAATGCACAACTGAACTTGAAGAATCCTAGGTGTCCTTGACCAGTACTATCAGACAAAAAATTAATATTTAATTCACAACAAGGTGAAGAAGCTATAACAACTGGTAAAATGGGAAGTATCTTCTACCATGACTTCACAGTGGTTTCGAGGCGATAAATGTAGATGTGGGCTAAAAAAAGGACAAAGTTGCCAGTAGATTAAAAAAGAAGCACAGGCCAGAGGAAAGTGGAGAAGGCCTCCTGTAAGACAGATATACCAAAGAAGAAAGAAAGAGAATTAATGAGGTTTCCTTTAGGCCCACCTAACCTTATTAACCTTTCTATAACAGCTTGATGAAATTAAGGCATGTCCTGCAGTAGGCCTATGAACTTTAGTACTACTATACTGTTTTTTTTTTCTTTCAGATACACTGTTGGGCAGTGCATTCAGTGATCTGTTCAATACAATATTCATTAATCTGCAGTCTTTGAGTTCATCTGGATGAGGCAATGGATAAGAACCAATGTCCACCTGAGCTCTAGTGGTATGTTTACAGTCTCCAAAAGCCCAAAGAGAGTCCTCAGGCTTCCCAATATCTCCTAACAGTGAAGCCCACTGACTAGAAAACAAGAGACCAAACTTATTGTTATTATAGGCTATCTAGCTCAGGTTCATCCTCAATGGCAAATAGAATCTGTCAGACTTTGCGAAAATCTCTGACTTGCTGTTGGCTTTCAGGGAATGTGAGCCTGAAATTCAACTGTTATCCTCAAATCAGGTTCAAGCAGTAGCACAAACTGCATACAAAATGTATCAATGACAGCACAGGATACTGGAAAGCCTAAGGAGTGCAATTATGAAGTAATTAAAATCCCAAAGTGGAATATGTCTTGAAGCCAAATGTTTGTATCTACATCTGAATCTACATACATACACTGCAAAACACCATACGATGCATGACCAAGGGTATCTCATATCACTACTAGCCATCCCCTTTCCTGTTCCTTTTGTAAATGGAGCAAGGGAAAACTCTAGTGTTGTAGCTTATCAACAGTGCCAGAGTCGCACCTTGAAAATTCCTGTGGGCATCGTGAGTGGTGCTTTGAACATTGGTAGCAATAAATAACCTCCTGGCTGCTGACTAATGGAGAATGGTTATAAGCAGAGGGCAGCTGGGCACCATTCTTCTAGTTAAAGATTACTTCTAGTTGCTAATTGGTGCCAAGTGTTACAACAAATTGTTGACAGTTAGCTCTACTAGCAAACATTCAGGCACGGGCCTCTGCTTATAGTTAGCCATGAATGCCAGAAGTTGTCAAAGTCCAGCAGTTCTTTTGCACAGGTTGAGTAAATTATATTTATTTAAAGTGCACTTGTGTCAACTAATCTTTTGCTTGCCAACCCAGATTCCTCCAATGGCAGATATCTTTGGCCACCTTCCATCCATTTATCATTATGGACAAGGAAATAACATTTGACTTCTCAGAACATAGCAGTTTCCAACTTGCATCATAACATCTGGTGACAAACTTTGTTGACACATCTTTTTAATTCCTTTGCCACCTATTTTTTATTGCTTTCTGGACACTTTGTTGTGCTTTTACCACTTATGAATATTTCTGTTTCAGATCCATGCTTGCCATTTTTGTTCAGTTTTCTTATTTAGGGTGCCACTTATTGATTTAGTTTCAAAATTGTTTGCTTTTCTGTGGCTACCTCAAGCCCCACACATCTCTGTCTCACACTTAGCAGTGCCACAACAGCAAGAACCTTCAGCACCAATTCATTCAAATACAGATGGTAGCCAATGAGATTCACAATCAGACACAGCAGTGCCACAACTTAAGCACCCATCATTGGTGCCTCCATTTGAAGAGGACAAAGAGGACTGGGTTGAATGCTTGGCCCAGTTTGAAACTCATCTATCCATACATCAAGTACCAGCTACTGTTCAACAACCAGTGTGTTAGTTTATAGAGCATGCTGCAGATTATTCCCTATTTTGTGGCCAGAACTCATGATTTATGAAAACTTAAACCACACTTTAAATAGCTACAATGACAAGAAAGTCCATGTGGTGGCTCCCAAGTTTCAATTTTTCAGACTAAAGAAGCAGTCAGGACAAACTTACAGACAGTGGGTGACACACTTAAAAGTGCTCACTAGGCAGAGTAAGTTCAAATGTGTGTGTGGCAAGTACAGGGTGTTTCAAAAAGGACTTTCCAACTTTAAAAATTCATATAAATTTATTGAAAGGAGATATAGAGCTATGTTTAGTGTTATTTTGTAGAGAAACACATCAAGTTCTTTTACTTTAAACTAAAGATGTTGTATGTGGCTCCCACTGGTTATCATGCACACATCCCACCAGAAGTAAATTTCTTCTGAAACTCGCTGTAACATCGCAGGTGCAAATTGCTCAGTGGTAGTGTAAATTCTTGTTCTAAGTTCAAGTATAGAAGTCAGCAGAGGATGTACAAATAAGATATCTTTGATGAATCCCCATAAAAAAAATCGAGTGGTATCAGGTCTGGAGAACATGGGGAGCCAGGCAATTGGTGCATCATGGCCAATCCATTGACCTGGAAAGCGGTCACTGAGAAAATCCTGGACATCAGCCAGGTAGTTGGGTGACGCACCATCTCGCATGAAGGAAACATTTTGTTCTTGGTTATCCTCATCGATCTGTGCTATCAAAAATTGTTGTAACACATGCAGGTGCACTATCCTCTTGATGGTTCTCTCATGGGAGAAAAGGGGATGTACACTTAGTTCTTGCTCAATACACAAAAAAGTTCAGTTTAAGGCTATCATGAACATGTTGAAATATTTAATGTGGATTTTCACTGGCCCAAATCCTACAGTTATGTGTGTTAAACTTGCCACTTAAGTGAAAAGTCGATTCATCAGAAAAGATGATTTTTGTCCAAGAAACGTTCATGCTCATGTAATCAATTTAACATATCCTCACAGAAAGTCTCACAGGCAATTTTATCAGTGTCTTTTATTGCATGTATGATCATCAATCTGTATGGTTTCAAATGCAAATGGTTCATCAACACAGGCCAAACAGTCGTCTGTGGGATTTGCAATTTGCAAGATGCACACTGGGCCGATTTCATAGGGCCGGTGACAAAACGTTGTCTCACGTCAGATGTGCTCGGACGACCTGATGATTTCCCATGTATTCCTGAGCAGCATGTTTCTACAAAACATTTACATCACTCATAAACTGTAGGCTTACTAGAAGTATCTTTAGTATACTTGGTACAGAAATTATGCTGAACTGTTGTTGCCGACTTCGATTCTTCAAACCTAAAACACACAGATAGCCTGCTCAGGTCCATTGAAGGCAGTCATCTTTAATACAAATGCCACTAGCACTCTTCATGATGTGATTCAGCACTAGCAAAATATGTCAGACAAAACTTGATGTATTTCCCTACAAATTGACACTACAATCACCTCTGTAGGTACTATGGATTTTCAAAGTTGTAAAGTTCTTTTTGAAACAACCTGAATTATAATGGTCTCTTGATATGTGATCCCATTATTCAAAATGTGGCTGATTATAGAATAAAGGAACAGATTCTCAAGTATCCATGCCTTTCCTTTCAGCAAGTTGCACAATTTATTGACTTTCAAGATTCCCATCACAGTATCATAGACAGCTTTTCAGTCTGTTGGCATTTGTGACGTACCAATAGCATTGTGCAGCCACATAAACAGACCACTATCAAGCCAAGAGCACAGTGGCCACCTGGCCTCGGCATAGCCAGCTATGTAAACAGTCAGACCAGCAAGGTACTGGTGTGAGGTCTTGCCTATGCTGCTTCTTAGTACATAAGTGTCACTTATGCGCATCACAAAAAGCAACTTTTTTTTCATGTGGCAAGAATGGACATGTTCAGGCAATATGCTTACAGAAAATGAAGCCCCCCCTCCTAATATCCACCCACAGAAATCAAACCTTGCCGTACATGTTGTGCACTCTGAACCAAACAGAGCTTCTAGCGTGCAGCAGATGTGTGGCAGTTCACAACTCAAGGAATCAGTAGCCCTTTTTCAGCAGAATGCCCCTCTAACAAACCCTTTGTGGACCTTGTGATGGTTCAGCAAACTAATCAGCTGCAATAGATACATGTGCCTCAGTTTCTTTGCTTAGTAACAGTACTTATGATCTTTTTGGAAAGCCCAAGCTGCAGAAATCACAGCATATAACAGACAAGACATTCCAGTGATTGATTCTTGCAGCCTTCCTGTGGTATAACAGAATTTGCAAAAGACTGTGACATTCCAGGTTTTTCTTTTATGGAACAATGAAATGTAATTGGCCTTGATTTGTTTGAATTGTCTGGGCTGGATGTGGTAGACAATATGCTGTCAGTTACTCCCTTTTTGCAGTGAATATTGTTGCTTAGTTGTGTACTGAATTCAAAGACTTCTTTGCTGATGGCTCAGGCAAAGCATCTAATTTTGTTAAGCATGTCACATAAAAGACAATGCACAGTCTCACTTCTTCAGGGCTTGCACTGTATCACATGCACTCTGTGAACAGGTTGCACAGTAAGTTTCACAGTGGCGGGACAGTAGCATCAGTGCACCCACCACAGTCAGTCAGTGGACCTCTTTGTTGGTACTCATTAAGAAGCCTTCAGGCAAATTATGTATTTGTGCAGACTTCAAGCAACAGAGAACCTCCAAACAGTGATTGATTCATTTCCTTTGCCTCAACCTTATGAACTTATGGAAAGTTTGGGAGCTGATTATTACTGCTCTAAGACTGATTTATGCAATGCATACCTCCAGATCCCCTTAGATGAACAGTCACAGCAAGTGTTTGTCATCAATACACACAGGGGAATATTCACATTTCTTTATTTGTCATTCTGTAGCACATCTGCATCAGCAATTTTCCATCACTATTTGGAACAATTAACTGTGTCAGTGTCTTCATGTGCAAACTATTTAGATGATATAGTGGTATCAGGTCACACAGCAGATGGCCATCTTAGTATTTGGGCACCCTATTCTAAGGGTTATCAGAGGCAGACTTTAAATGGAACAGAGATAAATGTGTGTGCTTTCAAACTGTGATTGAGTTCTTGGGGCATGTAATTAATTCTCAGGGCATTCGTCTGATGCATTTCTGGCTTCTAATCTCCAAGGAATTATAGTCAGTGCTAGGGAAGATGATGTATTGCCTCCACTTCATTCCAAATGCAGCTCAGACTGCAGCACTATTGCACTGCCTTCGACGCAACAGTGTCTGCCTTTTGTCTGGTTCCAGGAATGAGACATTGCTTTTGATGACCAAAGATGCTTTGCTCAGTGACCTTTACCTAGTTCATTTGGATCCTTTCACATCTGTAGTCTTTGCTGTGAATGCCTCTTCATATGGCATTGATGCTGTACTCTAACACAGAATTGGTACTGCTGACATACTAATAGCCTCTGCCCTCAAATTGTAACAAAGCTCAGAGCAATTATTCCCGAACAGAGGAGGGGGCTCTTGCCATCTTCTATGGAATGACTAAATTTCATCAGTATTTGTACGAAAAAAGTACATGGTCACCAACAACAGGCCTTTGCAGACCCTTTTCAACGCCAACAAGCCCATTCCAAATTGCACTGCACAGAAATTGTGACATTGGACTCTCATCTTATCACACTGCCAATATGAGATAATGTACAGGCCAACATCCAAAGATGACAATGCATACAAAATTTTACATATTTCCTTGGGACCGGCTGCTGACTTTCGTGCATCAGACATTGATGCACAGGAGTCAGACACACTGGACCAGTTTCCATTAGATCACTGGAAGATCACCCAGGCCACACCAATGAATCTGGACTTGCAGATTCTGTTGTTCTATGACCACATCTGGTTGGCTTCCCACTGTGAAACAAATTGTTAGCCTGGTGGTTCACCAATACTTTGCACATCGGCTTGACTTGTCTGTGCTGCAAGGTGTGCTATTGCTATGCACTGAATCTGATTAATCATGTGTGCTGATTCCAAAGATTCTTCAGAGACATTTTCTTAGTATGCTTCATCAGGGTCACTGGGGCATGGTCCCCACCAAACAATTAGCTCACTGACATTGCGTATGATTTGGCATGGACTCACAAATAGAGCAGATGATGTTTCAGTGCCATGCTTGTGCGGAACACTAGGCAGCCCTACCTCAATAGTTCTATGATTGGCAAAAGTCTGAAGCACCTTGGCAGTGCTTTCATTTGAATTTTTCTGGATGCTACTGGAACATTAATTGGCTGATTTTCATTGATGTATATAGCAAGTTTCCTCTTGTGGTTCCCATACACTCTACGATAACATGTTGCACCCTTCACATCTTGCAATCCGTGTTTTGCCTTGAGGGTCTACTAAAGTTGCTTGTTACTGACATAGTACCTCAGTTGCAGTCTGCAGATTTAAAGGACTTCTGTAAAGTCACTGGGATCTGTCACATCACAAGCATATCTTTTCATCCACAGTCAGACGCAGAAGTGGAATGCTTCATTCACACTTTTAGGCAGCAGATGAATAAACTACACACTCACCACATTCAGGACCAAGCTTTGCTGTTTTTCTTATCATCCTACCACTCACGGCCTCATGATGGTGCACTGCTGGTGGAGTTGCTTCATGGACAACACCACCACACCTTGCTCTAGTTGCTGCAGCCAGGGAGGTGGCCAGTGCCTACTCCATCCACTCAGGCAATATGTTAAATTAATAACACCATTTTTTGAGATCATACAGCAGTCAGAAACGCTGAGAATGTGGCATCATCATAAAGTTGCTTGCCAACTGCACATTTCTGATTCAGGGTTGAGGCACATTGTAGCAACGGCACCTGAATCAACTTTACACCTGTAAACTGCATGATATTGCTACTGACTCTTTATCCACAGATTAATTGCATGCCTGGATGATGCAGCCTGCATGCTCTCTGGCTATGTGGGGTCCTGCACCACTAGCACCTGGCCCTGAACTGATGGACCTGGAACCTACACTTCAACCACCACCAAGCAAGTAGCAGACATCCACAGGCATTGGTCTCCTCCACTTTGTGACCAGTCACAGGATCACTGCACCACTTCAAGATGCCCTTGTGGTTTGATCACCAGAAGACCTCGCCCAACTACTGAATACAGGGGTGTGCCATCTCATTTCTCAGCTGGTCTTCTGGGTCAGTCTCAAGATGAATGCTGGGGCATGGACAGGAGCTCAGTGACAGCCACAGCTTTGGCTCCTGTTCTCTCATTGCTTCCTGCACCCAAACATTGCCCCCACATTTGTTGCAACAATTGTCACTACATGATGAAAGTGAGAAGGGTCAGGGGTGAGGCTCATTGATTATGCCAGAGTCGGCACCTCAAAGATTCCTGCGGGTGACATGAGCAGCACTTTGAACATCATCACCAATGGAGAACTTCTTGGCTGTTGAACAATGAAGTCCACCAGGACGGTATTGTAAAATACGGGCAACATGGCATGAGACTACTACTTCAAGGTTACTTCTAGTTGCTAGTTGTTGCCAACAGTTACACTGAGTTGTTGATAGTTAGCTCTACCAGCAAACATTCAGTCCACATAGGTGGATACCAGTTTTGGTCCTTTGTTTATAGCTAGCAATGGCTGCCATAAGTTGTCAACAGTGTAGCAATTCTTTTACACAAATTGAGTAAATTATATATATTTTTCAAGTGCACTTCTATCAACTAATCTTTTGCCTGCCTCTCCAGATTCTTATGACAACAGATCACTTTGGCCAATTTTCACCCATTTGTCATTAGCAACAAGGACATAATATTTGGCTCCTTGGAATATAGCAGTTACCGACTCTCATCATTACAAAAAACACTGTCTATATGCCTCCATATGAGCTCTTATTTCCCTTATCTTGTTTTTTCAGTCCTTACATGAAATGTAAACTGGCAGCAGTATAGTTGTTTTATAGTAAACTGCAAACAAAGCTGATTCTATAAATTTTCTCATTAGTGTTTCATGAAAAGCATGTTGTTTCCCATCCAGAGATTTCCATTCAAGTTCACAGTGCTTGTCCAAAATACTTGTGTGTTGATAAAATCTACCAGTAACAAGTATAGCAGTACACCTCACAGTAGCTTTGATACCATCCTTTAATCCGACCTGGTGGGGATCCAAAACACTTAAGCAATTCTCTAGAAGGGGGGAAAAAAATTGAGCACATCTCATCTCCCATTGAAGTCCGCACTAAATTTTGAGCTTCTGTAAAAGATCACCAACCTCAGGGATTTGGCATCTGTTTAAATTTGGCCTGTTTGTTTCGTTGTTTCTGCAACAGTGTTCTGACCTGTTTTGTATAGCAAGGAGGATCAGTTCTATCATTTGTTAATTTATTTGGTATAAATCTCTCAATTGCTGCCAATACTATTTCTTTGAATTTAAGCCACATCTGGCATACACTTATATTGCTAATTTGTAAGCAGTAGAATTGTCTCTCAGGAAGGCATCAAGTTAATTTTTATCTACTTTTTTGAATAAGTATATTTTTCATTTATTTTTGGAGGATTTGGGGATTACAATATTCAATCTCGCTATGACAACTCTGTGTTCACTAATCACTGAATTGGGTTTGATGCTCACTATTAACTCAGGATTATTAATTGCTAAGAGGTCAAGTGTGTTTTCACAACCATTTACCATTCATGTGGGCACATGAACTAACTGCTAGAAATAATTTTCAGAGAATGTGTTTAGCACAATTTCGAATGATATTTTATGCATACCTCTGGAATTAAACATGTATTTTCACCAAGATATCAAGGGTAAATTAAAGTCAGCACCAACCATTATCATATGAGTCAGGTACGTGTTTCAAATCAAACTCAAGTTTTCTTTGAACCTTTCAGCAACTGTATCATCTGAATTGAGAGGTCGGTAAAAGGATCTAATTATTAGTTTATTCTAGTTGCCAATAATGACCTCTGCCCATACTAACTCACAGGAAGTATCTACTTCAATTTCGCAACAAGATAAACTACTTCTGATAGCAACGAACAGGCCACCAACAACCGTGTTTAGCCTATCCTTTCAGAACACTGTTAGGTTCTTCGCAAAAATTTCAGCTGAGCTTATATCTGGCTTTAGCCACCTTTCAGTGTCTATAGCGATTTGAGCATCAGTGCTTTCTATTAGCACTTGGAGCTCTGGTACTTTCCCAACACAGCTACAACAATTTACAACTGTTATACTAATGGTTCCTGTATCTACGTTCTTCCTGTGTTCAGCCTGCACCCCTTGTGACTGAAGCCCTTCTTGTGTTTTCCCGACACCTTCTAACCTAAAAAACCGCCCAGTCCACGCCACACAGCCCCTGCTACCCATGTAGCTGCCTCCTGTGTATAGTGGACACCTGACCTATTCAGCAGAACCCGAAACCCAACCACCCTTTGGTGCAAGTTGAGGAATATGCAGCCTACATGGTCACAGAACTGTCTGAGCCTCTGATTTCGACCCTCCACTCAGCTCTGTACCAGAGGTCTGCAATCAGTTCTGTTGACTATGCTGCAAATGGTCAGCTCTGCTTTCATCTTGCAAGCAAGACTGGCACTCTTTACCACTTCTGTTAGCTGCTCGAAACCAGAGAGAATCTTTTCTGATCCAAATCAACACACATCATTGGTACCGATGTGACCAACCACCTGCAGTTGGCTGCACCTTGTGCTCTTCATGGCATCCGGGAGGACCCTTTCCACATCTGGAATGACTCCACCCGGTATGCACACAGAGTGCACATTGGTTTTCTTACCCTTCTTTTCAGCCAAGTCCCTAAGGGACCCCATAACGTGCCTAACATTGGAGCTCCCAACTACCAATAATCCCACCCTCTGCAATTACCCGGATCTTGCAGGCTGAGGGGTTTCCTCTGAAACAGGACAGGTGACAGCATCTGGCTCAGCAACAGTGTCAGCCACAGACAGCACCTGGAACCTGTTTGTCAGACAAGCCGGCGAGGTCTTACATGCAGCTGCCTGGGAAGTCTTTCGCCACCTGCTTCACCCTGGGCCGACCTCCCACTTGACCACAAGTGAAGGGTCAGCCTCAGTGCGAGCAGTAACTGGGTTGGCCACCAGTGAGGACTCTGAAGTGTTGGATGCCTGTTGCATCCCCATGGCTGGCCCACAACAGTGGTGCTCATCCACTGCAGCCTCAAGCTGTGTAACCAAAGCCATCACAGCGTGAAGCTGAGAGCGAAGTGTCACCAACTTGGCTCACATCCGCACACATCCCTGTCCATACTAAAGACCATGGAAAGCTAAACTGTGCAGATAAATGGACCATCAGCACGTGCTGTGCAACTCTACTCTAGACCCTGACGGAAATGCACAAACTGTGTCTAGTTATATGCAGATATCTGAAGCCTAACACCGAAGCACTCGGGTGAAACTAAATAATTTGCCCCTGATTAGGAACTTTTAATATGTCACAAAATCAGTTTGCTTTCTGACACAAACAAAAAAGCAACAACTGTGGCTATTAGATATTAAATTTACATGCAGAAACTAAACTATTAAAGCCCACAGATGATACAATAAAATTCGCTCCTGGTTAGGAACTCATAAATGACACAAAAGCGGTTTCTTCCTTGTTGCTGCATCTGTCTCAGTCGGCTACTGCTGCCTGGTCAAATGGTGAAGCTGACTGTTATAAAGCACAGTTATTGAAATGATTCGCACACTTAATAGCAAACAACCACAATATGCCCAGGGAGGTGACAGTCATTCTGTTTCATACCAAATCACATGTTGGAAAGCAGGTGAATGAAACCTTGAAGGGACTTCAGTGGGATATCTTACTCCACCTGTCACATTCACCAAACATCGCTCAGTCTGATTACCATTCATTTCAGTCCACACAGTATGGCCTTTCTGTTCACATCTTTTAATGATCTCGAAAACTGGACCCAAGAGTGAGTCACCTCAAATGAAATTGAGTTCTTTTGTGCACTCCATTTGTTATCATCAACTCGGGAAAAGTTTGTACATGCCAAAGGACAATAATTTCAGTAATTTATCTTATACTACTGCACAAGGTGATTAAAAAGAACAGATTTCAATTGTTTATTGCACACAAACTGTAATATATAGAGACACATTGTGCATGTCACTGGACAGAGGAAGGTTCAAAGTTTTGACACAGGTGCAGTATTGTTTGTAGCAAGGTGGTGGCTACACCACAAGAGAGATCATTTTGTTCGTTGGAATTTGTGTGAAGTCAATCCCATTGTTCAAGTGAAACCATTCCACCATCAATTCAGCAAGAAGCTGCCTCTACACATGCAGCTATATGACTGGCATAACCAATTCTTGGAAGTTGGTTGCATATGCAAAGGGAAGAGCACTGGTTGGCCATGTAATTTTGATGGAAATGATGAGCATATACAAGATAGGTTCACACGAAGCCCTAGGAAGTCCACAAGGCAGGCAGGCCAGGAACTTTAACTTCCTCAAATAACAGTGAGGTGTGTTCTGAAATGTCATCAGCAAATGAAGCCTTAAAAGCTGTCGTTACTGCAGCAATTTCATCTCGGTGAAAATTTTGCATTTTATTTCTCCAGGATATGGCAGATGACACTTTTTCCGACAAAGCTTTTTCAGACATATCAACATTTCATTTTTTTGGTAAAGTAAACCACCATAACATATGAATTTGGGGGGGGGGGGGGGGTCACAAAATCCTGGCATCATCATTGAACAGGAATGAGTTTCATTGAAACTGAGTGTGTTTTGTGTTGTTTCTGTTTATAAAGTTTATGGACCCTTTGTTTTTGTAGAGGAAACTATGATAAGAATGTCTTCACGAAGACTCCAATGCAGGATGCCCCCCCCCCCCCCTTACTTTCACCTTCAGGTGTGGCATTATCTTAACACCACAATCCCACAACATTGGACTGGAAGAGGTGGATGACAAGGTCTTGTTGATTGCTTTTGGCCTCTCAGTTTACCAGACCTCACACCTTGTGTTTTTTTCTGCCAGCATACATAAAAGACACAGACTTTGTCTCACCTGTTGCAGAAAATCTTCAAGACGTGAGAAATCTCATTGTTGGAGCTATCAGTTCCATAAACAGGGACCTATTGATTCATATGTAGAAAATATTGATTTCCATTTCAATGTTTCTCGAGCAATGCATCGTGCTCATGTCGAGTGTATGGTATAGTGTCCATGCAAAACACAAACCTTTGAAGATTCCTCTATCCAGTGACATGCACAATGTTTTTCTGTCTTTCATAGTTTGTCTGTAATAAATAACTGAAATCTGTTCTTTCTTTTTGAATCACCCTGTATTAAAATAAACATGTGTTTTCTTCTGACAACATACAGTGAGAATTAATTCAAGTAACCAATAATCCAAAATATTTCTGTTACGTGTGGGTTGTCGCACTATCTGGAAGATATTTTTTTGAAAATGTGTTCAAAACTACTTCAGAAAACTGTTTGCACAACATGCAGTAAATCCTTAGACATCTTAGTCTATACTTGGTAGGCTAAAGTCATCTCCAAATAATACTGCATTATTGGGGTATTTCCATGTAATTTAGCGTAGAATTTCTCTGAATCATTCTACAACTGTTACAGCAGAATCATGTGGTTGCTAAAAACATGTGTTTAACTTGAGTTCACTCAGCCACTTTCCTGCAGCCAGATAACTTTGTTGTCAGGCTCAATTTTGACCTTAACAGACACAATATTTTTGTTGAGTACAATGAACACTCCAACTTCTAAGGTGTCTAACCCATATTTGTGACGTACATTTCATACCTCGTAAAATATTTCAGAGTTTTCTACCTTGGGTTTCACCAAGTTCCTGGTACTGAGTATAATATGAACGTGACAACTTTTCCAAATGTGGTAAATCCATGGACTTTGTTATAAATGCTCCAGCAATTTATTGTTAACATTTTGACATTCAAAATACCTTCACTTCATTTTTGATCTGGTTTCTCTTTCTGTGTATCAACAGGGAATCATTCATAATAGGAACTCAATCTATTACCTAGCCTAAAAGACCCCATGTGTACTCCACTTATACTCTGCAGCCCAAGTACCTCCTTGTAGTGCTTCCTTGACCTATCAAGTGGAATCCTACAATTCTTCACCCCACGATGCAGGTCCAGAAATCTGCAGTCAAGACTTCACAGAATCAATAGAGCTCCTGTTTGAGACCTTCCATCTGTCTCCAAACCAAGGACGCCAATCAATTCTGGGTATGATATTGCAAATTGTAAGTTCTGCTTGCACCACACGAGTGAGGCCAAAAGTCTTCACCACTTCCGCCAGCTGCCCATACAGAGAATGCCCTCAGAAACAAAGCAACAGGCATCATTGGTACCAACATGAGCCAAGCTTGGAGATGACTTCACACTCTGTCCTTGATAGCTGCAGGCAGGGCCTCCTCCACATTTCAGATGATGTTCCTGGCAGCCATATCAAGCACACATTGGACTTCTTTGCAATCCTGAATGCTGTTTCCCTAAGGGGCTCCATAACACAACTAACAATGCAGCTCCTGATGACAGGCAAACCCCTCCCCCTGTGTGTAATATCAAACAATCTAAAAATGGCAATCATTATCATTATTTAGTATAAAACACATAAATGTGAGGAAGACAATTAACAGCTGTGCATTTTGGGAGTCAACCTCCCATCACCTGGCTGTCTGCATTCGACCCTTCAACACGCACACTTTAAAAGGATGAAGTAGTCATAAAATGAAATGCATAGTTGTTGATTACATTCATCATGCCTGTCAACCTGTGCATTTTATGCTAAATAAAAACAACAGTTATCTTCTTAACCACTATCTCCAATCTGTAAGATGGATAACATTACAAAAAATAATGCCTGACACATGTTGCTACTCACGATATAGCAGAGATGCTGAGTCACAGATAGACAAAACAAAAAGAAGTAAGCTTTAGGCCAAAAAGGCCTTCATCAGAAACAGACAACACACATACACTCACTCATGCAAATGCAACTCACACACACGACCACAGTCTCTGCCTGCTGAGACTGTGGTCATGTATGTGTGAGTTGCATTTACGTGAGTGTGTTGTTGTGGTATCAGATGCCAAAACTCAGTGAGAACCTTCCAAATGATTTATTTGCTTCCACTGCAGTGCTCCGTTCACCTCGGTCTGCATCACAGGGCCCCACAATGCTGAGGACACCACCCCAGTGACCCAGTGCAATGCACTGTGTCAAGCTGGCCTTGTACGCCAGCTGCAGAGTTCCAATTACATCAGAATGGCTGCACCAGCAGCCAACTCAGCAGCCACTGTCCTCATCGTCCCCATGCTGCTCTGCTGGAAGCCATAGGCCGGCCCCGCTGCCGCTTCTTCCTCACTGGCCTAGCTGAGAACACGGTTGCAATGACCGCCCGTGATCCGGCGTCCGGCCCTTGCCTCGGAAGTCTCTAGCATGTGTTAGGAGCCAAGAAGACTGCCCGCGGTAGCGAGCCGAAGAGTAGCCTGCCCTGGCTGGCTGTGGACACCGTGTCAGCCTCAGAGTGTTATCGTAACTGCCATCTGCTTCACGTCTGCTGAGCAGCGAGCTACCTTAATTTAAGTATTAACTGTATTTTTCTTACTTGTCACTTCTTCTTCCGTGTGTTTTTGCTTTTAGGAAGCTTTAATTGTTGAGTGCTAGTAATAGTGTTCCATAGATTTCGTGTTTGTTTTGAATACAGTCAGAGAGAGTCCCTTTAGTCAACCATAGTGCCAGTAGTGCTAGTGTTTGTTTTCAATACAGTCCAGAGACAGGTAGTGCTATTTTCATTGTTTTCTACAAGAAGTGGCTAGCAACCACAGTTTAGTCAACAATCGGCCGCCTTTAGTAAATTAGCAGTCTAGTTAAAAGTTGATTAACTCTCTACTGTAAATTGATTTCTTAGGATGGCTAGGATGTGTGACTGCTGAGCACGGACGCAGGAGGAGCTGGCCACTGTTCGCGAACAGCTGAACGTGTTGATGGCCACGGTCAGCCGTCTTCAGGCTGCTGCCTCAGAGTGTAGCGGCAGTGGGGAGACTGGTGCGTCGCATGGTACACCCCAGGTGTTACATGCTTCACCCACTGTCCCTGCTGTCGAGACATCTTCACGGGTACCGGGTGCGGTTGGGCCACCCTCTCCCCAAGGGGAGTGGTGAGTTCAGCGGCGTTCACGGCGCACGAGGCGGAGGATCAATGTGGAGGCTGGCCGTGTGGCATCGCCCGCTCTGCCTGTGAGTGGATATGTGTCCGCTCCTTCAGCAAGGCCCGAGCAGGCACACGGGGGGAGAGGTTTATTAGTCATTGGGAGCGGGTGATGGAGTCCCTTAGGGAAATAGCGGAAAGGTCGGGTAAGAAGGCCAGTGTTCACTCTGTCTGCTTGCTGGGGAGTCTCATCCGAGATGTGGAGGAGGCCCTGCTGGCAGCGATAGAGAGCACTGGGTGCACCTGACTGCAAATTGTTGCTAATGTCGGCACCAATGACTCCTGCCGTCTGGGTTCAGAGGTCATCCTCAGTTCATACAGGCAGTTGATGGAATTGGTGAAGGCGGAAAGCCTTGCTTGTGGGGTGGAATCAGAGCTAACTATTTGTAGTATCGTTCCCAGAACCGATCGTGGTCCTCTGGTTTGGAGCCAAGTCGAAGG
This sequence comes from Schistocerca piceifrons, assembly GCF_021461385.2. Lineage (NCBI taxonomy): Eukaryota > Metazoa > Arthropoda > Insecta > Orthoptera > Acrididae > Schistocerca > Schistocerca piceifrons. The sequence continues at coordinate 93,969,065 of NC_060140.1, forward strand.
CTTAAACCAGAGGCTCAGACGATTCTGTGGAGATCTGGGGCGCAAATTTCTCGACCTCCAATATCGGGTGGAGAAATGTAGGGTCCCCCTGAATAGGTCAGGTGTGCACTACACGCCGGAAGCGGCTACAAGGGTAGTGGAGTATGTGTGGAGTGCACATGTGGGTTTTTTAGGTTAGAGAATTCCCTCCCTAGGCCCAACAAGACGCCTCCTGAGACGCGGCAAGGTAGGAGTAGGCAAAATGCAACAGGGAATAACAATTTTAAGGTGCTAATAGTAAACTGCAGGAGCGTCTATAGAAAGGTCCCAGAACTGCTCTCATTAATAAACGGTCACAATGCCCTAGGGACAGAAAGTTGGCTGAAACCAGATGTAAACAGTAATGAAATCCTAAACTCAGACTGGAATGTATACCGCAGAGACAGGCTGGACAGTGAAGGGGGAGGCGTGTTTATAGCAATAAGAAGTGCAATAGTATCGAAGGAAATTGACGGAGATCCGAAATGTGAAATGATTTGGGTGAAGGTCACGGTTAAAGCAGGCTCAGACATGGTAATTGGATGTCTCTATAGGCCCCCTGGCTCAGCAACTGTTGTGGCTGAGCACCTGAAGGATAATTTAGATAATATTTCGAGTAGATTTCCCCACCATGTTATAGTTCTGGGTGGAGATTTTAATTTGCCGGATATAGTCTGGGAGACTCAAATATTCATAACGGGTGGCAAGGACAAAGAATCCAGTAAAATTTTTTTAAGTGCTTTATCTGAAAACTACCTTGAGCAGTTAAACAGAGAACCGACTCATGGTGATAACATATTAGACCTTCTGGTGACAAACAGACCCGAACTATTTGAAACAGTTAACGCAGAACAGGGAATCAGTGATCATAAAGTGGTTACTGCATCGATGATTTCAGACGTAAATAGAAATATTAAAAAAGGTAGGAAGATTTTTCTGTTTAGCAAAAGTGACAAAAAGCAGATTACAGAGTACCTGACAGCTCAACACGAAAGTTTTGTCTCAAGTACAGATAGTGTTGAGGATCAGTGGACAAAGTTCAAAACCATCATACAAAATGCGTTAGATGAGTATGTGCCAAGCAAGATTGTAAGAGATGGAAAAGAGCCACTGTGGTACAACAGCCGAGTTAGAAAACTGCTGTGGAAGCAAAGGGAACTTCACAGCAAACATAAACGTAGTCAAAGCCTTGCAGACAAACAAAAATTACGTGAAGCGAAATGTAGTGTGAGGAGGGCTATGCAAGAGGCGTTCAATGAATTCGAAAGTAAAGTTCTATGTACTGACTTGGCAGAAAATCCTTAGAAATTTTGGTCTTATGTCAAAGCGGTGGGTGGATCAAAACAAAATGTTCAGACACTCTGTGACGAAAATGGTACTGAAACAGAGGATGACAGACTAAAGGCCAAAATACTAAACGTATTTTTCCAAAGTTGTTTCACAGAGGAAGACTGCACTGTAGTTCCTTCTCTAGATTATCGCACAGATGACAAAATGGTAGATATCGAAATAGATGACAGAAGGATAGAGAAACAATTAAAATCGCTCAAAAGAGGAAAGGTCACTGGACCTGATGGGATACCATTTCGATTTTACACAGAGTATGCAAAGGAACTTGCCCCCCTTCTTGCAGCGGTGTACCGTAGGTCTCTAGAAGAGCGTATCGTTCCAAAGGATTGGGGGGGGGGGGGGGGGGGGGCACAGGTCATCCCCGTTTTCAAGAAGGGACACCGAACAGATGTGCAGAACTATAGACCTATATCTCTAATGTCGATCGGTTATAGAATTTTGGAACACGTATTATGTTCGAGTATAATTACTTTCCTGGAGACTAGAAATGTACTCTGTAGGAATCAGCATGGGTTTCGTGTGAAACCCAGCTCGCACTATTCATCCACGAGACTCACATGGCCTTAGACATGGGTTCCCAGGTAGATGCCGTGTTTCTCGACTTCCGCAAGGCGTTCAATACAGATCCCCACAGTCGTTTAATGAACAAAGTAAGAGCGTATGGACTATCAGACCAGTTGTGTGATTGGATTGAAGTGTTCCTAGATAACAGAACGCAGCATGTCATTCTCAATGGAGAGAAGTCTTCTGAAGTAAGAGTGATTTCAGGTGTGCTGCAGGGGAGTGTCATAGGACCGTTGCTATTCACAATATACATAAATGACCTTGTGGATGACATCGGAAGTTCACTGAGGCTTTTTGCAGATGATGCTGTGGTGTATCGAGAAGTTGTAACAATGGAAAATTGTACTGAAATGCAGGAGGATCTGCAGCAAATTGACGCATGGTGCAGAGAATGGCAATTGAATCTCAATGTAGACAAGTGTAATGTGCTGCGAATACATAGAAAGATAGATCCCTTATCATTTAGCTACAAAATAGCAGGTCAGCAACTGGAAGCAGTTAATTCCATAAATTATCTGGGAGCACACATTAGGAGTGACTTAAATGGAATGATCATATAAAGTTGATTGTCGGTCAAGCCGGTGCCAGACTGAGGTTCATTGGAAGAATCCTAAGGAAATGCAATCCGAAAACAAAGGAAGTAGGTTACAGTATGCTTGTTCGCCCACTGCTTGAATACTGCTCAACAGTGTGGGATCTGTACCAGATAGAGTTGATAGAAGAGATAGAAAAGATCCAACAGAGCGCAGCCCGCTTCGTTACAGGATCATTTAGTAATCGCGAAAGCGTTATGGAGATGATAGATAAACTCCAGTGGAAGACTCTGCAGGAGAGACGCTCAGTAGCTCGGTGCAGGCTTTTGTTGAAGTTTCGAGAACATACCTTCACCAAAGAGACCATGAGGATAAAATCAGAAAATCAGAGAGATTAGAGCCCACACAGAAGCATACCGACAATCCTTCTTTCCATGAACAATACGAGACCGGAATAGAAGGGAGAACCGATAGAGGTACTCAGGGTACCCTCCGCCACACGCCGTCAGGTGGCTTGCGGAGTACAGATGTAGATGTAGAACCAACAACCCGCTGTGGACTGGGAAGCTGGTGCCCCATCTGTTGGTGCATGGAGCCTGGCGGTGTGACATACCTCGCTGTCCAGGAGAGCTGCCACACTTGAATGAATCTCATTAGAAAACAACACCCACTTATACTCGGCTATTTCCTAGGGGGCCGTAGTGTGGTGGAAGAAAGTGGAACAGCGGGTTGCTGCTAAAGAGCTTGCTTGGGTGCGGAGATTGGCCTGCTTAGCCATAATGGGCAGAATAGCAGCACACCAACCGCTGGAATGGAAGCCACACTGGACATGCCTCCACTTCACCTTTGGGTTAAGATGGAGGCAGCAGCTGGGGCATACAGACTTAAAACTGGCCAAAACTGGGTCTCATTTGGATATCCAGAATCACACACTAACATAGTGAGTGAGGTAAATATAGGTATGGCTGGGGAAATGCCCGCTGACTCCTAACTGCTTTGACAAGCCTTACAGCATAATAATTGGAAGTAGGGAGCGGTGGGAGAAAACAGTTCAACACCATACGGGGGACATTGTTTGGTTCACTGATGGGTCGAAAACAGATCAAGGTGTTGGGGCAGGGTTGTACGGGGCTCAGCCAAGACTGGAGAGCAGCATCTCTCTAAGGAAACTGGCCTCTGTATTCCAAGCCGAAATTACTGCAATCAGAGCATGTGTGCAGTAGAATATGAGTAGGTGCTACAATGATCGTAGCATCTACATCTATTCGGACAGCCAGACAGCCCTGAAATCATTGGCAGCTCCTGCAACACGATCTAAGATTGTTCCAGATTGCCACAGGGCTCTGGTGGAGCTAGAGGGAAGCAATAGGATGTACCTAGTGTGGGTCCCTGGCCACTCAGGGATCTGTAGCAATGAACAAACCGATAGATTGGCTAGGATGGGGGCAACAACTCCATTTATTGGACCGGAACCTGTCTTGACAATCACCAAGGCTATGATCAAATAAGAACTATGGAACTGGCTTAGGAAGCAGCACGTAGGATATTGGGCCAAGATCCATAAACAAAAACATGGTAAGGTAATCATGCCCAAGCTATGTTTAAAAGAAGCTCTGTAATCCTGGGACTGAATAGGAAAGAGATCATACTCATGACTGGACTGATGACCGGTCATGGGAACTTCAAAAAACACCTACACACAATGGGTATAATGGAAGAGGACCCTAAATGTAGGATCTGTGATGAGGGTGAAGAAACTGCATCACACCTAATCTTTGATAGCATGGCATTGGAGAGTAAAAGATGCAGAATCTTCGGGACAACTAGACCTGAAGAAATTGTGTCTAACAAACAACTGGTAGATGGACTCCTTGCATTATTCAAGGGCACTGGTTGGCTTTACTAGATATACAGGGATCAATACCACACAATAAAACTAGTTTCGGTGTGGGCAGTGGCGGCTTAAACCTAAGCTATTTTAGCTCTCCTGTTAAAATCAAATCAATACTCAGCTGTGTGCCTCTGTTTTGTTAATGCACCGCTTTGCGTCACATATGCATAGCACTTAGGTTGGCCAGTGGCCCTCTTCTGCCTGTGACTTGCACCATGGAAACTACTGTGTTCGCCCTCTCCAGCAGTTCTACACCCCTGTGGCCTCTATTTGCCTTTGCAACTGCTGGTATGCATAACTTACTGCAATCCGGCCTGCACCTGGCTGTAACTCATGCTCCGAATATTGCACGAAACTAACTTTCCCTATCCTAAACGGTGATGCCACTACAGTGCGTATGTATGTTGCCTGTTTCTGATGGAGGGCTTTCTTGGCCAAAAACTTACTTGCTGATAGTCTTTTTGTTGTGTCTGTATGTGACTCATCATCTCCACTATATGGTGAGTAGCACCTAATCTTTTCATAATACTGTCATTATTCCATCCATGTTCTCCCATTGTTTAATTTATAAGGGGCATTCAAAAATAAACAAGCTGGAGGCATAATTACAGAAACCAGTACCTGTAAGTTGGCCTTGGCTGTTGAGACACTTGTCCCACTGTGACACAAGGTGGTGAATGGCTGTCTCATAAAATTCCCGGATCTGCAATGTTAACCAGTTTCGCACGTACAGCTGGACATCGTCATCCAAGGTAAATCGTTTGCCCCTATGCTGACATTCTTCTTTGACCAAGATGGCCCCCTCCTATTCACTTCCTGCAGCATGGGGCAGCAGTAAATGTCCACTGTTACTCGCAAACCTTGACCATCCTTTGCCAAGCGATCAAATCAAAATGACCAGGCAATCTCACCCGTGGGGTCATTCTGCTCCACGACAATGCAAAGCCTCATACAGCCAACACAGTCATGGAACTCCTGCGAAATTCAAATGGGAGGTTCTTGGCCACCCTCCATACAATCCAGACCTCTCTCCCTGTGATTATCCCTTAGAAAGGCTCTGATGGCAAGCAATTCACCTCGGACGACAATGTCCAGCTGTACGTGTGGAACTGGTTAACATCGCAGCCCCAGGAATTTTATGAGACAGCCATTCACCACCTTGTATCGCAGTGTGACAATTGTCTCAACCACCAGGGTCAATACTTCTAACATACAGGTACCGGTTTCAGTAATTATGCCTCTGGCTCATTTCTTTTTGAACGTCCCTTATATATAGTATGGATTTTGTTATGTAAAACATTGAAATTTTTATGGCTTAAAATTAAATTATTCTACAGTAATTGTTAATGATTTTTTAAAATCTAATTATATATTTTATAGTCTTAGCTAACTATTATTTCTATATGCACATTACAGACATACTTCTTGTAATAGATAACCTGTTTTAATTTATATGAAGATGGTATCTGTTCTTTTGGACATGTCTGAAAGAACAGATACCATCTTCATATAGTTAAGGCTAACTGGCCATTGACCTTCTTCTTCTGTGCAAATGCACTCACATTGCCCAAACTCTTATGGGACTCAGTAAGATTGTCTGCTGCGAGTAATGAGTGTAATGGGCAGGGGCACTATGAATGTAGTGTGTGGACATTAAGTTGAGAATGTGGCTCTCACGGGGAGTGTGCAAGGGATAAATCCCTGCAGTTGCACTATACCTTGTGCCCTCGATGGCTGAGATGGATAGAGCATCTGCCACGTAAGCAGGAGATCCTGGGTTCGAGTCCTGGTTGGAGCATACATTTTCAACTGTCCCCATTGATGGATATCAATGCCTTTTGACAGCTTAGGGTATTGATTTAACTATCAGTTTATTGTTTTAATGTAGGTATTCCATTACCATGTAAAAACTTTTAATTTGTAGATAACCTTTTAGTTTTGTTTTGAAGGAGTAGATAGTATCTATGTCTTTTATATGCTTTAGTAATTTATTATATAATATGATGGCATTGAACAATAAACGATGCTGAATCTTAATTTTAATTTTTCTGTCCAGATGCAAATTGTAGCAGTTTCTGGTTTTATAATCATGTACTAATCAATTTTTAACATTGTGGTCAATACTTTTTTTTTTAATGCACATAACACTCCAAAAGATATATTCACAAGGTATAGTTAATATTCCCGGAATTTTAAAAATTTTTAGGCAGTGAAACATGTTTCCACTCTTGTCCATTATATACATTTCTCTTTTTTGCAGTCTGAATACAGCTTGAATATTTTTCTTATTCATTTCCTAAAAAATTATGCCATAGCTAATAACAGAATGAATATAAGCAAAATACAGTGATCAGATACATGAAATATCACATACTGATGCAATAATTTGGAGGGCATAGCTTGCTATAGAGATTCTATTACTAAGCACTTTTACAACTTTACAGCCAATGTGCGTTCCCACAAATTTTGTGCTTTCCACACATTTTATAGCTTCATTATTTAATTTCACATTGTTTTAATCTGACTTTTAGTTTGTGTAGAAGTTCACACTGCTTGTTTTCTTTGTATAAACAGTGACCTCATTATTTATTGTCCATTCATATACACTGCTAAGCATTTCTTCAGCTTTCTCTCTTAATGCCTCTAGAGATTTGTCAGTGATTGCTACATTAGAATCATCTGCAAACAATATTGTCTGTCCATACTTTATACTTTGTCATGGTCTATTTCTACTATTGAAACACACCTCAGACAGCCTAAATACAGGCACTGATGGCCAATGCATTCGCTGGTGCAAATGCTCATGGCAAAGAAACACAACCATGGACCAGTAAGATGCAAAATAAGGTTGATTGAATTAAAATTTGTTTACATTGAGCCATTACACTGGCATCTTGGTGTCTTCAGTGCCTGTATCAATTGCCATTACGCTGGCATCTTGGTGTCTTCAGTGCCTGTATCAGTTATCACTGATGCCAGCAAAATTGCTATATTTGTGGTTCTGCAGCAAATGGTTGTAGGTCAGCAACTTTCACCAAGGTTTTTCTGTCTAAAGCTCATGGCATCACAATGCAAGTGGTCAGCTTACAAATGAAAACTATTGGCACTTTACAAGAAGACACTGAAGAAAGATCACTCACAGTTTTTACAGACCATCAGCCAATAGTGCACTCCTCCTTAATGCAAGCAAGGACTGTACCCATCACCCTTTCTGTCACCATAATTTTATCAGCCAGTTTACACAGATGTTTAATGTCTTAAGGGTACAGACAACACTGTGGCTGATTTCTTCTCATGCATAAAGACAGTAACTGTCAATATCAATTATGAGGAGCTCTATGCAGCACAACAGCAAGACCAACAAATCAAAGAATTACTAAAATATACTACGAACAGACTTAAGTTAGAATGGACGATAATTGCCAGAACTGCTACTCAGTTATAACGCATCATTTCCCAAAACTCTTACATCGAATAGTGCTACAGGAATGTCAAAAAACCATTTTCGGCAATCTACATAACATGTCCTGTGCAAGGGTATGACCAACCACAAAATTAGTAAAGGAATACTTCACATGGCCCAAAGTGAAGGCAGATTGCAAGTCATAGACTCAAGCTTTCATTAGCTGTCAATGTAGTAACATAGGCTGCCACATGTATGCCAAGCAATGTAAATATGTCAAAAGGACTTCTGCAGAACATCAATTTTAACCTCGTAGGACCTCTACCAAGATCAGAACATTATCGCTATATTCTCTCAGCAGTAAATCATGATATCCACTGGTCAATATTACAACTGAAACTATGTTAAAAGCATTCCTGAAAAAAATGGATATTGAATCTCTGTTGTCCTGTAGCTATCACAATGGACTAAGGCCACCAATTTCAATTGTTTTCAGGGCTACACAACCTCTGTGGCATCCAATGTTTCAGAACAACTGCTTACACCTATAGAGCAATGGGCTCAAGGAACATTGGTACTGTAGCCTCAAAGCAACACTAATGTGCCACAAGCAACAATGGACTGAAGTGTTACCTTGGGTGCTCCTAAGTTTTAGGATGGTTCTCAAAGGTGACTTACAGGTGTCATTGATGGAAATTTTGTACAGTGAAAGCCCCAACCTATCAGCAGAGTTCATCACCTCTGTATCATTACCAACTGCTACAGGGTCCAGGGTGTGAAACAGCACATCACACATATGTGCACCCCACCTCAACAACCATATTATGAAAAAAATTTCATACTTAACACATTGGCAGATTGCAAAAAAATTATTCTCTGGGATGGCACAATTCACACCTCATTACAACCTTCTTGCATGGGACAGCACACAGTCCTTAAGTGAGGAGAGGATACCTTCTATATCCTGCTACAAGGTCTCTTTACAGTAAATAAAACCTGCCTGGATTCTGTTGATGTATCAAGCAATGATATGGAAAATGCAGCGTTGGTGAACATGAAAAGGAATGCAACACCACATTTCAAAAGTAAGTACGGTCACCAGAGAAAGACGATGAAGTACCACAGCTTATGAACACATCACAACACTAACTACAACCCTTGCTCTTGCCATGGGTGGGTTCTTAGGACCCCACACTACCTCCATTGATATCATCAGGGCTATAGGAACACAAAACCATCCAAAATGGCCAGTTGTTGCTCTTCAGAAATAGCCAACTACAACGACAACTTGTCATAAAAGGACAGTGCAGAAACGGTCCAGTCTTGCTTTACTTTGTAGCCTGTCACAGTATGACCAGTCACACTCAGGCGGCTGGGTGAAGAATTCCACCACTGTCGACAGTCTTACCTAACAATGCTCTCCACTAGAGAAAAGTGAAGAGGGGGGAGGGGGGGGGGGGGAGAAGACTTTGTGGGGACTACGCACCCAAGCAGTGTGCTATTGGCTATTGTGTGCCATTATAATTGACAGAGATGTTCTTTGATTTGGTTTAGGTCTATGGAGTGTGGCATGAATCTGATGTTTTTTGTATTTTGAATGTGTTAATGTATTTTACATGTGCTTAGCAATGTGACAAATATAAATGCTATCTATCTTTTCTGTGACTTACACAATTGTTACTTCTTGTACCAACCTATGTGAAATACCTACACATTGATGGAATCTTATTGGCAGCAAGAGTTCAATATTGAGAACTGTAGTAACATTCACAAACAGAATATCAACAGCTGTTTTTCATTGCTAAAAATACCATAAAGAAAATGATTTGTATTACCTTCTGCTGTGGGAAATAGTGGAATAATCATCTCTAAAACTCTTTTAATATATACATATCAAGGAAATATTTGATATGGGCAACAATAGCATTTTAAGTACAGATTAATGCTGTTTCTCCTTGACAATTTCTTCCACAGCATACAAGAATTTTTGCATAAAAATAGGCAGCCAGTCACATACTGTAACTGGTAAGTATGTAGTCACATAAAAGTTGTTGTTGTATAAATGACACATTGCATATCATAACATCAGTTGTGAATAGCAGAAAATATAAATATCTAATATGTTCCCACAATATTTCTTTCTTTGCACTATGTCACAGAACCAAAAAAAAGTGACAAATAAATATGCAGTTTACTAATTTGTTGAGGAATACACAACACCGCTACTGCTGAGCTATTGTTTACAACTGATCTCTCATTCTGGCCATGTAACTACTTGGAGTAAGTTGGAGATGACCTCTGTTTAAGTCATAACATTCCTGGTTGGTCTTTCAGCCAGTCAAAGTAGACCCTGAAAGGAAAAAAATTGATACTGAGAAAAAAACCTGAAACCATTAAAAAAACATATTCCAATAGCAACATTGTGTCTACAAATGAGTATACCAGGTGAATAATACAGTACATTAGCAACAGATGGGAAACATATCACACGTTTAAATGTGGAGAGCCACAAGAGAATGTAATTATGCTATGGAATGTGAAGTCAAAAATCATGGCAAAAATTGATAATAGCAGGGAAGACAATGGTGAGGAACACTGGTTTTGTGTAATCACTTATTTCACAGTACATACCATGAATCTACCTTACAGTATTTAATTTTACTTTATACACAGAAAAAGCCTTAATAATTTTATTATAGTGTTTATTCTTTATTTTACCTAACTGTGTGGTTATTTGATGACACTCATGCAGTATTGGATTTTATTTAGATGCAGCAATACAAATATGTTTGTAGTAAACATTGCTGTCTGTCATGTACTTAACATTGGCCTTCGATCCTAGCATGTAGGTAATTAAGCAATGCAGTTGGAATATGCTAATTAGATATATTTGAATTACCTTCTGGATTAGTATAGATTTAGAACTTGTTGATTTACTTCTGAAGTGAGCTTGGTGAAGACCTTTGTGAGAGAATACAGAAAATCATATTGAACCCTAAACAAGAAGACAAACTCCAGAAGAAATTTGCTTTTGTGTCTTGTGTTGGATTTAGAAAATAAAAATTTGTAAAGATAACAACTTAACATCATTTTGAGGAAATTCTTGCCATGCCTGAAACACATGTAATTCATAAAGATTGTTTGGTGGAGACTAGTATGAAATTATGTCTTTCCACTGGATCCCAGACATACTCTATGGGTGGTAAATCCAAGTACCAGGCAGGCCAGTCAACAATCCAGCATTACAACATTAATAAAGGTTGTTGAGGTGTGAACTGCTCCGTGGTGTCTTGTATTATCCTGCTGAAATACCTCATTTTGTAACCTGGCCATGAGGGGTGCGACATCAGGGTTTATCATTCCTGTGACATATCAAACACGTTGAGGAGAGGTCAAATGGTTCAAATGGCTCTGAGCACTATGGGACTTAACTGCTGAGGTCATGAGTCCCCTAGAACTTAGAACTACTTAAACCTAACTAACCTAAGGACACCACACACATCCATGCCTGAGGCAGGATTCGAACCTGCGACCGTAGCGGTTCCAGACTGTAGCGCCTAGAACCGCTTGGCCACACCGGCCGGCGAGGAGAGGTCAAACACAATTTTGCAACACAACTGTTTATTACAGTAACTAATCAATGTATGCTTCTGAGAGGGAATATCTTCACAAATTGATAAATGAAACCCATCTATTCTGTACAATATCTCAAGGAACAAGCAAGAGAATTTGGCACAGTCATATGAGATGAGAAGTTTGTCGGCACCCACTGGTAATCACTGTGAAGTGATGCCCTCAGGAGAGGCTGGTGGAAGCATAGTGGTGAATGTGGCTCACGGTGATGGTGGTACGACAACTTGGTAGGCAGCAAGAGTGGCAGTGACCACAGCAGGCAGGATCTGTTGTGAAGACTTGAAATGGTTCTTGATCTGTCAGAATCCAGAATATGTTTTGTCTCCTCAGGGCAGAGTCTGGCCTATGCAGTCACCTGCAGAAAGATATGGAGTGGTACCACATGAGCATGTGACTGTGCAAATGTGGGATAATGCCTGCTCCTTGCAGCATGCAGCACTGTGCGCTGTGACGCACACGCTATGTAGTGGCGAAGCTGGCACTCTAAGATATTGTGGCAGCTTGTGGTGGCTTGATTGCATACAATGCCTTGCCTTGTCTATTTCCTAATAACATTGTAGGTGAGGCAGGGGCTGTACCTGACCACCTAAACATAGATGGAAGTGTGGCAGTCGAATTATACAGGGTGCAGTCTACCATACACAATAGTAGGGGTCTCAAGAATTGATGCTTCCTCTGTTATTGAATGAAGTCATCTGTGGAAAGTGGGCTCAATCTGACCACCAAAAACAGGGGTTAGCATCAGCACCCATCACACACAATACCATGTATGTGTCTGTGTACTGCAGTATGGTGTCAGTGGTAAACAACACATGGCAACTCCAGTAATGGGCTGCTGACAGTTCGAGTGACATTCTTCCAGTAACTTCTACCCAATTTCAGATGTTCTCACTCATCTATTCCCCATAACCAATAGAATTATCCTAAGATTGTCTCATAGTGTAGTCCTCCTGGAAGTGCCTATGCCTACTTTTCTTCCCATGTTGTTGTACTGATTCCATCTTGTCGCCATTCATTCTGCACAACAGCCAACTGTCTGTGCTGTCTGTCAATATGGTGCCTTGTGTCAATGATTTGACCTTCCTCTAAGTTCAGAAATCGAGATATGCTGCATGTGCATGCCCTCTGAACCTTTTCTGTTGTGATCTCTCTATGGAAATTTCCTTTAACATTGGATACATGCATTAGCCATCACATATACACACAATTCTTCCTCTGTAGGAATGGCTTTTTTTGTATTGGAAATAAGCTTACATAACAATTAAATTTTAATCAGTACTTCCTACAACAATGTAACACTGGAATATCTGTTTGTTAGCATACATTCAAGGTTTTTGTAGTGTAACACTTTCCGTTTGCATCAGCATATATCAGAAAGGGAGAGAGACAGAGATTAGCTTGGAAGGCTATGTGGTTTCCTGACCTGTTGTGTGTCTATGTGAAATGCATTAGCATAGTAGCTACAGGTTTGTCCCTTAAACATACAAGGAACTCATAGTTCATTGTTTCCATAGCACAATTTATTTGCATTCTAACTACATTATTTTATCCAAAGTCTTTGGGCATATATCAATGGACACTAACACAAAGTTTGTCCACCCAATGCCGTTTTGATGGTTTGAACTCTGCTGGGGACACTTTCAAGACTGCCTGTTCTTCCTCAAGAGCCAAAATGAGAGAACATAGTGGGATCTTGAGAAAAATCGAAATTCTAACTCTTCTCAAAGGTGTTCCATTGGGTTGATGTTAGGGCTTTGGGCAAGCCAGTCCATTTCAGGAAAGTTATTGTCCATAAACCAATGCCTTACTTGTGCTGCTTTATAACAGGCTGAAATGTCATGGTGATATAAACACTCATCATCTTTAAACTGTCCCTCTACTGTAAGCAGTACACAATCCTGTGAAATGTGTTCATATCCCTCTGCAACTGCCATCTTCTTAGGTGCAATAAGGGGACCACACACTAACCATGAAAAATATCACCATACCGTAACACCACCTCCTACATATGTCACTGCTGGCATCACAAATTGTGGCAGGCAAGGTTCCCCAGGCATTCTCCAAACCCAAACCCTCCCATTGGATTGCCACAGGGTACAGTGTGCCTCATCATCAAAATTACTCGTTTCCCACCACCCACTGTCCAGTGCATCACTCTTTACACCACCTCAAGCATTGCTTATCATTGACTACAGGAATATCCCTTGAGCAAAATGTCATGTCCAGTTCTTGGAAGATAGCACAGGTCACAGTTCCCCCCAGGGGATCCACAACTCTTTTGTGGATACGTGCGTAGCGAGCATGGGGCCCCGAGCTAATGTGGCCTTCCTTCCTTTCCGGGCTGCATACCTTCCTTTTCCGCATCCTTCCCCATCCCCTGTCTTCACCCCCCCCCCCTCACCTCTGGCTCTTTCCTTGACTTTCTCCCCCTCTGGGAGTATGGTTTGCGCCTACGTCTGGAGACGGACGCTTGTAAATGTACCGCATTCTTCTTCTTCCTTGCTTGTATGTCTTCTTCCTTCCTTTGTCCTTCTCTTTTCCTTACCTCTTCTCTTTACCCTTTTCTCCGCTGCAGCGTTTGAGACCCCCTCTTCTTTCCTTTCCCTTTCTCTTTCTTCCTCCCTGTGCGTGTCTGAAGGCCGACCCACGCACTTCCATGCGTAGCCGGTGACGGGGTACCGCGTAATTCCCCGCCCCGGGTAGACAGGTAGGACACGTACGTACCCCCTGGTAAAGGCCAGGCCCAGGGAGGGGTGATTACCCGAGCTGATACCTTCCGAAAGTGCCGATTGGTCCCTCCGTCCGTTTGTCGGGAGGTGTGACCTGAGGTGTGAACAATCACCTAAGGCGGGTGTGCCCTCGGTGAGGGCCCCCACAAGGGAGGAGCGCGCCATCGGAGACGCCGGTAATCATGGGGGATTCTTCCGCAATGGTTTCCTCACCTTCCACTATGTCTGCTCACAAACGTAAGTTCACTGAGTCTCAGCCACAGACGGTTCTTCCATCGTTGCCACAGTTCCTTGTTGTTTCTCGGTCTGACGAAGGTCACGACTTTTCCACGGTCAACCCTTTCATTATTCAGAAAGGTGTCGACACAATTGCGGGTCCTGTAAAGTCTTGTTCCAGATTACGGAATGGTACCCTGTTGTTAGAAACACACAGTGCCCTCCAGGCTCAAAAATTGCTGCGTACTTCTCTGCTCCACACCTTCCCTGTCCGGGTGGAACCGCACCGTACCTTAAATTCCTCGCGTGGAGTCGTTTATACACGCTCCCTCGATGGATTGTCTGACGAAGAAATTCAGCACTACCTGTCTGACCAGGGCGTCACCGCTGTTCATCGGGTTATGAAAAGGGTTGACTCAAACATCATTCCAACCCGCACTGTCTTCTTGACATTTGACAAAGTTCAACTCCCATCAAAAATCAAAGCAGGCTATGAGATAATTTCCGTTCGCCCTTATGTCCCAAACCCTACGCGTTGCTATCGATGTCAGCGGTTTAATCACACCAGCCAGTCCTGTTCCAATCCGGCCAAATGTGTTACGTGTGGCAAGGATGCCCATGAGGGTGCTTGTCCACCTCCATCCCCTCACTGCATCAACTGTATGGGTGACCACGCTGCTTCCTCTCGAGATTGCCCCGTTTTTAAGGATGAAAAGCTCATCCAGGAAATAAGAGTGAAGGAAAAGGTGTCGACCTTTGCTGCTCGAAAGTTACTCGCCAGTCGACAGCCCACCGTGCCTCAGAAAGGAAAATACAGCACTGTCCTTGCTTCTCCTCGGCCAACAAAGGAGGTGGCCACGCAGACTTGCGACCTCACATTTAGTACCACGGTCGTCAGATCGGCCAGCGCAAAGATCGCCCGTTCAACCTCACCACTTTCGCCTGCCCACTCTATGGCTCACCCTTCGTCGGGTTCTGCTAAATCTCGAGCCCAAAAGTCAGACGCCAAGTCTTCGAAAAAAGAGCATTCTCGTGAAGAGTTTTTACGTACTGCAACTTCACAACCATCGGTTCCTCCTTCCTCTAAACATCATACCTCCAAGAAGGCTACGAAGAAACACAGTTCCTCTCCTTCTCCGCCGAGGCGTGTCCCAACTACAGCACCACCTGGCGGAAATCGCCCTCGGCCATCTTCCGTGTCGCCGAGGCGCACTGCTGGTGGCCGGTCAACTGGCCGATCGTTGGTGGCAGGAGCTGCTCCTGACCAACCTATGGATCAGGATCTTCTGCCTTCGACTGAATGCCATTCCATGCTGTCGGTCGCAAGCTCTGAGCAGTCGTTGAGTTGACAGCACCCTTGGTCACGTTTCTCCATTTTCTGTTCAACCTATGTCCATTATCCACTGGAATATCCGCGGCATTCGCGCCAATCGGGATGAATTGTCGATCCTCTTACGATCCTACTCGCCGGTCATCTTCTGTCTTCAGGAAACAAAGCTGCGTCCCCATGACCGCTTTGTTCTCCCTCATTTTCAGTCTGTCCGATATGACCTCCCCTCTGTTGAAGGCACTCCAGCCCATGGAGGACTCATGATTCTGCTCCATGATACTCTCCATTATCACCCAATCCCCTTAAACAGTTCCTTCCAAGCTGTCGCCGTCCGTCTTTCCCTTTCTGGATACACGTTCTCTCTTTGTATGGTATACATTCCATCGTCTACACCACTGGCACGAGCTGATCTCCTTCATCTTCTTGATCAGCTTCCACCCCCCTATTTGCTGGTTGGGGACTTCAATGCCCACCACCCGCTTTGGGGATCTCCACATCCTTGTCCACGTGGCTCACTATTGCTAGACGTCTTCCACCAAGCGGATCTAGTCTGCCTCAACACTGGGGTCCCCACATTTTTGTCTGCCTCCACGGCAAATTTATCTCATTTGGACCTTGCGGTCGGTACTGTTCCGCTAGCCCGGCGCTTCGAATGGTTCGCCCTTGATGATACACACTCGAGTGACCACTTTCCATGTGTCCTTCGACTGCAGCCTCAACTGCCATATATGCGCTCGCGACGCTGGAAGTTTGCCCAAGCCGATTTGACACTTTTTTCGTCTCTAGCGACATTCGATGACCGTCGCTTTCCCAGTGTCGACGATGAGGTCACACATTTTACCGACGTTATTCTCACAGCTGCGGAACGTTCAATACCACGCACCTCCGAATTGCCCCGGCGCCCCCCAGTTCCTTGGTGGAACGAGGCATGCCGTGACGCAATACGTGAGCGGCGACGTGCTCTTCGCATTTTCCGTCACCATCCAACCTTGGCCAACTGTATCCGATATAAGCAGCTCCGTGCGCGATGCCATCGCGTCATCCGCGATAGCAAGAAGGCAAGCTGGCAATTCTTTATTAGCTCATTTAACACCTTCACTCCCTCCTCGGAAGTTTGGAGTCGGCTTCGACGGTTCTCAGGCGCGCCTAGTTTCTCCCCGGTCTCTGGGCTCACTGTCGCGCATGATACCTTAGTGGACCCCGTCGCAATTTCTAACTCATTGGGTCAGCACTTTGCTGAGATTTCGAGCTCTTCAAATTACCCGCCAGCGTTTCTCCCGAAGAAACGTGCAGCGGAAGTGCGACATCTTGCTTTCTCCTCTCAAAATCGCGAAAGCTACAATACTGTTTTCTCCATGCGCGAACTCCAACATGCACTCTCTTCTTCTCGCTCCTCCGCCCCAGGACCGGATGGTATCCATGTCCAAATGTTGCTGCATTTATCAACCCATAGCCTGCGCTACCTCCTTCGCCTTTATAATCGAATTTGGACCGACAGTACCTTTCCCAGGCGATGGCGGGAAGCTATTGTCGTTCCCGTTCCGAAACCTGGAAAGGACAAACATCTCCCCTCTAGCTATCGCCCCATTTCTCTCACGAGTAGTGTCTGTAAGGTTTTGGAGCGTATGGTGAATTACCATTTAGCTTGGTGGCTGGAATCCCGCAGTCTTTTAACACCAGCCCAATGCGGATTCCGACAACATCGTTCTGCCGTTGACCATCTTGTTGCTCTCTCCACTTACATCATGAACAATTTCCGCCGGAAACGCCAAACGGTAGCAATATTTTTTGATCTGGAGAGAGCATACGATACCTGTTGGAGGACAGGCATCCTCCGCACACTGTTCTCTTGGGGCTTTCGAGGCCGGCTGCCCCTTTTTCTTCGCGAATTTATGGCAGAGCGCACATTTAGGGTGCGGGTTAACACTACTCTATCCCGTACTTTCTCCCAAGAAAACGAGGTACCCCAGGGCTCCGTGCTGAGTGTTGTACTGTTTGCCATTGCCATTAATCCAATTATGGATTGTCTCCTTCCTGATGTCTCGGGCTCCCTCTTTGTGGACGATTTTGCGATCTACTACAGCTCTCAACGGACCAGCCTTCTTGAAAGACGTCTTCAAGGATGTCTCGATCGCCTCCACTCGTGGAGCATCGAAACCGGCTTCCGTTTCTCAGCCAGTAAGACCGTTTGTGTTAATTTTTGGCGACGTAAGGAGTTTCTTCCGCCCTCCTTACATCTAGGTCCTGTCAACCTTCCGTTTTCCGACGTCGCTAAATTCTTGGGTCTTATGTTTGACAGAAAACTGTGCTGGTCCTCCCACGTTTCCTATCTTTCGGCTCGCTGTCTGCGTTCCCTTAACACCCTCCGTGTCCTGAATGGCACCTCTTGGGGAGCAGACCGAGTGGTCCTTCTCCGCCTCTATCGCGCCTTAGTGCGCTCGAAATTGGATTATGGAAGCATAGTCTACTCCTCTGCTCAGCCGTCTATTCTTCGGCGTCTCGACTCTATCCACCACCGTGGATTACGTTTAGTCTCTGGAGCTTTTTACACCAGCCCTGTGGAAAGCCTTTATGCTGAGACTGCTGAACCTCCGCTATCCAATCGGCGGGCAGTCCTTCTGAGTCGTTATGCTTGCCATTTGTCTTCCATGCCTGCTAATCCAGCCCATGACCTTTTTTTCGACGCCTCCCTTGATGTCGGGTATGCAGGCCGCTCCTCCTCCCTACTACCCCCGGGAGTCCGCTTCCGTCAACTGCTCCATTCTCTTTCCTTCCGCTTTCCTAAAACCTTCTTGACAACTTGGGGTACAGCACTGCCTTGGCTCCGTCCCCGGATCGACTTGCTCAGAGACCTACGTCAATTTCCCAAGGATGGTACCCCTACACTTGTTTACCGTCGGGCATTTGCTGCTCTATGTGCACAAATGACGGAAGCCACATTTATTTACACCGATGGCTCGAAAACATCGTTAGGTGTAGGGAGTGCCTATATTGTTGGCGACACCCCACATCACTTTCGGCTTCCCAACCAGTGTTCGGTTTATACTGCGGAGCTTTACGCTATTCTCCAGGCTGTCTACTACATCCGCCGCCATCAGCGGATACATTACGTAATCTGCTCAGATTCTCTCAGCTCTCTCCTAAGTCTCCAAGCTCTTTACCCTGTGCACCCTCTGGTCCACCGGATTCAGGACTGTCTGCGCTTCCTCCACCTGGGGGGCGTCTCAGTGGCGTTCCTCTGGCTCCCAGGACACGCTGGTATCTGTGGAAATGAGGCGGCCGATATAGCGGCCAAGGCTGCAGTCTCTCTTCCTCGGCCAGCTATTCAGTCTCTTCCGTTTACCGATCTACGGAGCGGTTTATGTCGCCAAGTTGCTCATTTATGGCATGCGCATTGGTCAACACTTCCCCATAATAAATTGCGGGAAGTGAAAGCCCTTCCTTGCGCATGGACCTCTTCCTCCCGATCGCGTCGTCGGGAGGAGGTAATTTTAGCTAGACTCCGGATAGGGCACTGTCTTTTTAGTCATCGACATCTTTTAAGCGGTGATCCTCCCCCACTCTGTCCCCACTGCTCTCAGCCATGGACGGTCAGACACCTTTTAATTGAATGCCCCTATTTTAATCCGTTCCGCTCCCGTCTACAGCTATCGCCTGATCTATCGTCGATTTTAGCAGATGACACGCGCTCAGCTGACCGCGTTCTACAGTTTATTAGTGACAGTGAAATGACGTCAGTCATTTGAAGCCTTTTTTTTGGGGGACAACCAACCCCTTTCTATAGTGGATTTTTAAGCATTCCTTCTGCCTTTAGTTTCTCAAATTTTATGACTTTGTTCCCATTGCTGCTGATTTTAAATTTCGTTTTTTTCCTGTTTTCTACGTCACGGGCTGGGCGCTAATGACCATAGAAGTTTTGCGCCCTAAAACCACAAAAAAAAAAAAAAAAAAAAAAAAAAAGGTCACAGTTGTCTACAAGAAGGGTACTAAAAATGATCCACAAAACTACTTCCAATATGCTTGACATCAATTTGTTGTAGGATCTTAGAATATATTCTGAGCTCAAACATAATGAGGTATCTTGAACAGAATGACCACCTCAAAGCCAATGAGCACAGATTCTGAAAACATCAATCATGTGAAATCCAAATCGCACTTTTCTCATGTGACATACTGAAATCTTTGTATCAAGGCAAGCAGGTAGATACAATATTTCTTGATTTCAAAAAAGCATTTTGACCCAGTACCAACCTATGCTTATTGTCAAAAGTATTATCATATGGGTATCAAGTGAAATTTATGACTGGATTAAGGACTTTATGCTAGGGAGGATGCAGCATGTTGTCTTGGATGGGAAGTCATCATCAGATGTAGAAGTAACTTTGGGTATGCCCCCAGGAAGTGTGTTGGAATCCTTGCTGTTCACATAGTATATTAATTACCTTGTAGACAATATTAATAGTAGCCTCAGACTTTTTGCAGATGATGCAGTTATCTATAATGAAGTGCTGATTGAAGTATTCAGTCAGATCTCAATAAGATTTCAAAGTGGTGCAAAGTTTGGCAACTTGTGTTAAATGTTCAGAAATGTAAAATTGTGCACTTTGAAAAATAAAAAAATGTGAGTCACTGAATGAATTGCCCAGATACCTCAGTGTAATACTTTGTAGGGGTAAGAAATGGATTGATCACATAAGTACAGTCATGGGTAAAGCAGGTGGTAGACTTTGGTTTATTGGTAGAAAACTGGGGAAGTGCAATCAGTCTACAAAGGAGATTGTCCAGAAATCACTCATGCAACTGGTTCTAGAATAGTGCGCAAGTGTTTGGGAGACATATCATAGGGGATATTGAACATACACAAAGAAGGGCAGCATGAATGGTCATGAGTTTGTTTGATCCATGGGAAAGTGTCACAGATATTCTGAAGGAACTGAACTGGAAGGCTCTTGAGATAGACATAAACTAGCCTCAGAAAGTCTATTAAAAAGGTTTCAAGAACTGGCTTTAAATGATGATTCTAAGAATACACTACAACCTCCGAAGTATCAACCACATAGGAATCATGAAGATAAGATTAGAATAATAACTGCACACACAGTGGCATTCAAAAAATCATTCTTCTCATGCTTCATACGTGAATGGAATACCAATAACTGGTACAATGGGACATACCCTCTTCCATGCACCTCATGGTGGTTTACAGGCTGTAGATGTAGATGTAGATGTAGATATAGAACATGTGACTTGTAAGGAGTTGCTCTACCATTGTACCCTGTTCTTTTTAGCTTCTTACACACAGTCATTGTGCTATCTGAACTATCTGTAGCACTTTGAAAATCACAACTGACCCCTTCCACTGATTTCAAGCAATATTTTACAACTGACCTCTGCAATGCTTGCAGTCCCTGTCTGTCAGTACATGGGGACTGCCTAGTCTTGGTTTAGCTGTGGTCGTTCCTTTTCATTCCCACTTCACAATCCCATTAATAACAGTCACTGTAGAAGGGGTGAAATATCCCTGATGGATTTGTTACTCGAGTGATTTCCAATGACTGGTCCACATTCAAAGTCACTGAACTCTCCTGATCAATGCATTCTACTTCTTTACTGACAAAATAAATTCCTTGTCTCCTTTTATAGTTGGTGAGAGCGATAGGGAAAGAGAGGGGGAAGGGGGGGGGGGGGGGTTCAACTCTCATGACATCTAGTGGCCAATTCTGCATTGCATAGAAATATTCAGACACTTCTGATCAACAAGTGTATTCACATCAGAATTTTCTATGGTTATTGTCTTACTTTCAGTTTTTGGTGGAATCACTCATATATTCAAGGTAAAATGTAGCGCTTTCCACAACACCTTGATATGTTGATGCCAAGTGTAAGTTCTCTGTACAGAAGGTCCATTAATAGATCTACATGTACATTTACATGGCCACTCTGCAATTCAGTCAAAAGTGGCTGGCAGAAGGTTCATCATACTACCTTCAGGCTATTTCTCTACTGCTCCACTCTCAAACAATGCATGAAAAAAATGAACATTTAAATCTTTCTGTGTAAGCTCTGATTTCTCTTGTTTTTCTTTCATCATCATTTCTCCCGATATATGTGGGCACCAACAAAATATTTTCGCATTTGGAGAAGAAAGTTGGTGAGTGATATTTCAGGATAAGATCTCACTGCAATGGAAAATGCCATTGTTTTAATGATTGCCACTTCAATTCCTGTACCATATCCATGATACTTTCTCCACTATTATGCAATAATACAAAATTAGCTGCTCTTCTTTCAACTTTTTGATAGCTTCCATCAATCCTATCTTGTAAATGTCCCATATTGTGCAGCAATAATACAGAAGACAGACAAGCATAATGTATGCAGTCCCTTTAGTAGGCCTGTCACAGCATCTAAGTGTTCTACCAATAAAATGCAGTCATTGGTTCACCTCCGCTACAACATTATCTACGTGATCATTCCAATTTAAGCTGTTCATAAGTGTAATCCCCAGATATTTAGTTGAATTTACAGCCTTCACATTTGTGTGATTCATTGTGTAACTGAAGTTTAACAGATAACAGATTCCTTCTAGTACTCATGTGGGTGATCTAACTTCTTTTCATTATTTACAGTCAATTTCAACCTTTTGCACCGCACAGATATAGTGTAGAAATCATATTGCAATTAATTTTGATCTTATTATGACTTTACTATCTACATCTACAGCTATACTCTGCAGACCACCATGAAGTCCACTGCAGAGGGTGCATCACATTGTACCACTTTTTAGGGTTTCTTCCCATTCCATTCACATGCAGAGCATGAGAGGAATGATTGTTTGACTCACTCTGTGTATACAGTAATTATTCTAATCTTATCTAGGCGGAGATTTCAATTTACCGGATATAGACTGGGACACTCAGATGTTTAGGATGGGTGGTAGGGACAGAGCATCAAGAGACTTTATACTGAGTGCACTATCCGAAAATTACCTCAAGCAATTAAACAGAGAACCGACTTGTGGAGATAACATCTTGGACCTACTGATAACAAACAGACCCAAACTTTTTGACTCTGTAAGTGCAGAACAGGGAATCAGTGATCATAAGGCCATTGCAGCATCCTTGAATATGGAAGTAAATAGGAATATAAAAAAGGGAGGAAGGTTTATCTGTTTAGCAAGAGTAATAGAAGGCAGATTTCAGACTACCTAACAGATCAAAATGAAAATTTCTGTTCCAACACTGAGGGACAGGAAAAACCCATTGTGGTTCAACAACAAAGTTAGGAAACTAGTGCAAAAGCAAAGAGAGCTTCACTGCAAATTTAAATGCAGCCAAAACCTCTCAAACAGAAGCTAAATGATGTCAAAGTTAGCATAAGGAGGGCTATGCGTGAAGCATTCAGTGAATTCGAAAGTAAAATTCTATGTACCGATTTGACAGAAAATCCTAGGATGTTCTGGTCTTAACGTTAAATCAGTAAGTGGATCGAAACAGCATATCCAGACACTCTGGGATGATAATGGCATTGAAACAGAGAGTGACACACATAAAGCTGAAATACTAAACACCTTTTTCAAAAGCTGTTTCAAAGTGGAAGACCACACTGCAGTTCCTTCTCTAAATCATCGCACAAACGAAAAAATGGATGACATCGAAATAAGTGTCCAAGGAATAGAAAAGCAACTGAAATCACTCAACAGAGGAAAGTCCACTGGACCTGACAGGATACCAGTTCAATTCTACACAGAGTATGTGAAAGAACTTGCCCCCCCTTCTAACAGCCATGTACTGCAAGTCTCTAGAGGAACGGAAGGTTCCAAATGATTGGAAAAGAGCACAGGTACTTCCAGTTTTCAAGAAGGGTTGTCGAGCAGATGTGCAGATCTCTGACATCAATCTGTTGTAGTATTTTAGAACATGTTTTTTGCTCACATATCATGTCATTTCTGGAAACCCAGAATCTACTCTCTAGGAATCAACATGGATTCCAGAAACAGTGATCGTGTGAGACCCAACTCGCTTTATTTGTTCATGAGACCCAGAAAACGTTAGATACAAGCTCTCACGTAGACGCCAGTTTCCTTGACTTCCAGAAGGTGTTCGATACAGTTCCGCACTGTTGCCTGATAAACAAAGTAAGAGCCTACAGAATATCAGACCAGCTGTGTGGCTGGATTGAAGAATTTTTAGGAAACAGAACACAACATGTTGTTCTCAATGGAGAGACGTCTACAGACGTTAAAGTACCCATATAACCTAGTAGATAGTGTTGGAAGTTCCATGCGGCTTTATATATATATATATATATATATATATATATATATATATATATATATATATATTTATTGTCGGAAGTTCCATGCGGCTTTTCGCGGGTGATGCTGTAGTATACAGAGAAGTTGCAGCATAGAAAATTACAGCAAAATGCAGGAAGATCTGCAGCGTATAGGCACTTGGTGCAGGGAGTGGCAACGGACCCTTAACATAGACAAATGTAATGTATTGTGAATATATAGAAAGAAGGATCCTTTATTGTATGATTATATGATAGCGGAACAAACACTGGTAGCAGTTACTTCTGTAAAATATCTGGGAGTATGCATACGGAATGATCTGAAGCTGAATGATCATATAAAATTAGTTGTTGGTAAGGCAGGTGCCAGGTTGAGATTCATTGGGAGAGTCCTTAGAAAATGTAGTCCATCAACAAAGGAGGTGGCTTATAAAACACTCGTTCGACCTATACTTGAGTATTGCTCATCAGTGTGGGATCCGTACCAGGTCGGGTTGACGGAGGAGATAGAGAAGATCCAAAGGAGAGCAGTGTGTCTCGTCACAGGGTTATTTGGTAAGCATGATAGCGTTACAGAGATGTTTAGTAAACTCAAGTGGCAGACTCTGCAAGAGAGGCGCTCTGTATCGCGGTGTAGCTTGCTGTCCAGGTTTCGAGAGGGTGCGTTTCTGGACGAGGTATCGAATATATTGCTTCCCCCTACTTATACCTCCTGAGGAGATCACAAATGTAAAATTAGAGAGATCTGAGCGCACACAGAGGCTTTCCGGCAGTCGTTCTTCCCGCAAACCATACACGAATAGAACAGGAAAGGGAGGCAATGACAGTGGCACATAAAGTGCTCTCCGCCACACACCATTGGGTGGCTCGCAGAGCATAAATGTAGATGTAGATGTAGATCTTCATGATCCCTATGTGAGTGATATGTAGGATGTTGTAGTATATTCCTTGAGTCATCATTTAAGGCCAGTTCTTGAAACTTTGTTAATACACTTTCTCTGGATAGTTTACATCTGTCTCCAAGAGTCTTCCAGTGCAGTTCACTCATTATCTGTGTGACACTTTTTGACCTGTGACCATCCATACTGCCCTTCTCTGTATACATTTATTATTCCCAATTAGTCCTATTTGGTACAGGCATCACACACTTAAGCAGTATTCTGGAACCAGTCACATGAGTGATTTGTAAGCAATCACCTTTGTAGATTGATTGCACTTTCCCAGTGTTCTACCAGTAAACTGAATTCTGCCACCTGCTCTACCCACAACTGAGCCTATGGGACTACTCCATTTCTTATCCCTACAAAGCATTATCCCCAGGTATTTGTATGAGTTTGCCAATTCAAACGGTGACATTGATATAATAGTCATAGGATACTATAGGATACTATGTTTGTTTTTTAATTTTGTGAAGTGCAAAATTTTACATTTTTGAGCATTTAATGGAAGTTGCCAGCCTTTGTACCTCTTTGAAATCTTATCAAGATCTGACTGAAAATTTATGCAGCTACTCTCAGATAGTACTGCATCATCTGCAAAAGTCTGAGGTTACTAGCAAAGTAACCTAAAAGGTCATTAATATAAAACATGAACACCTAGGGTCCCAACACACTTCCCTGGGGCACACACGAAGTTACTTCTACATCTGACTATTAGTCTTCATCCAAGATAACATGCTGTGTCCTCACTATCAAAAAGTCCTCAATCCAGTCACAAATTTCACTTGATACCGCATATGATCATACTTTTGACAATAAGCATAGATGTGGTACTGAGTCAAATGCTGTTTCAAAATCAAGGAATACTGCATTTGCCCACCTGACTTAATCCAAAGCTTTCAGTGTGAGAAAAGTGTGAGTTGAGTTTCACATAATCAATGTTTTTGGAATCCATACATAATAATTCCACACATAATAATTCCAATCCCAAAGAAAGCAGGTGTTGACAGATGTGAAAATTACTGAACTATCTGTTTAATAAGTCGTGGCTGCAAGATACTAATGCGAATTGTTTACAGACAAATGGAAAAACTGGTAGAAGACGACCTCGGGGAAGATCAGTTTGGATTCCATAGAAATGTTGGAACACGTGAGGCAATACTGACCCTATGGCTTATCTTAGAAGCTAGATTAAGAAAAGGCAAACCTACATTTCTAGCATTTGTAGACTTAGAGAAAGCTTTTGACAATGTTGATTGGAATACTCTCTTTCAAATTCTGAAGGTGGCAGGGGTAAAATACAGGGAGCGAAAGGCTATTTACAATTTGTACAGAAACCAGATGGCAGTTATAAGAGTCGAGGGACATGAAAGGGAAGCAGTGGTTGGGAAGGGAGTGAGACAGGGTTGTAGCCTCTCCCCAATGTTATTCAATCTGTATATTGAGCAAGCAGTAAAGGAAACAAAAGAAAAATTTGGAGTAGGTATTAAAATCCATGGAGAAGAAATAAAAACTTTGAGGTTTGCCGATGACATTGTAATTCTGTCAGAGACAGCAAAGGACTTGGAAGAGAAATTGAACAGAATGGACAGTGTCTTGAAAGGAGGATATAAGGTGAACATCAACAAAAGCAAAATGAGGATAATGGAATGTAGTCGAGTTAACTCGGGTCATGCTGAAGGAATTAGATTAGGAAATGAGACACTTAAAGTAGTAAAGGAGTTTTGCTATTTGGGGAGCAAAATAACTGATGATGGTCGAAGTAGAGAGGATATAAAATTTAGACTGGCAATGGCAAGGAAAGCATTTCTGAAGAAGAGAAATTTGTTAACATTGAGTATAGATTTAAGTGTCAGGAAGTCATTTCTGAAAGTATTTGTATGGAGTGTAGCCATGTATGGAAGTGAAACAAGGATGATAAATAGTTTGGACAAGAAGAGAATAGAAGATTTCAAAATGTGGTGCTACAGAAGAATGCTGAAGATTAGATGGGTAGATCACATAACTAATGAGGAAGTATTGAATAGAATTGGGGAGAAGAGGAGTTTGTGGCACAACTTGACTAGAAGAAGGGATTGGTTGGTAGGACATGTTCTGAGGCAGCAAGGGATCACCAGTTTAATATTGGAGGTAGCGTGGAGGGTAAACATCATAGAGGGAGACCAAGAGATGAATACACTAAGCAGATTCAGAAGGATGTAGGTTGCAGTAGGTACTGGGAGATGAAGCAGCTTGCTTGGGATGGAGTAGCATGGATAGCTGCATCAAACCAGTCTCAGGACTGAAGACCACAACAACAGCAACACTGGTTGGCATGGAGGACATCATCCTGTTTGAGATACCTCATTCCAGGACAATTCATTGTCAAGGATGTAGGATGGTAGTTTGGTGGATTACTTCTACTACCCTTCTTGTAGACAGATGTGACCTGTGCTTTCTTCCAAGAACTGGGGGCGGTTTTTTGTCCAAGGGAGCTATGAAAGATTTTAGTTAGAAGTGCGGCTAACTCAGCTGTAAAATTTGTTCAATTTTAACAATTTCAGCAGTTTCTCAACATCATTGACACTAATACTTATTTTTCTCATCTTTTCTGATGGTTAAACTGGGGCAGTTGTCCTAGGTTTTTCTTTGTAAAAGAACATTTAAATGTGGAGTTAAGCATTTCGGCTTTTCTTTTGCTAGCCTCATTTTGCTCCTGTCTCATTTTCTATGGAGTGGACACTGACTTTGGTGCCATTAATAGCCTTTACATACCACCAGAATTTCTTTGGGTTTTCTGAAAGATCATTTGACAGTATTCTGCTAAGGTTGCCATTCCTCTTCCTTGCATTTTTATCTACAAAACATCATGTTTCATCAAACAATATATTGATAGACACCCAGATACCTTATTAAAAAATGAAGATATACATGCGTACAATACAAGGCAAAAATCTGACCTTCATATGAAACAGGTGAGAATATCATTGTGCCAAAAAGGCACACTACATGCTGGGATAAAAATTTACAATAATCTGCCTAACCATATTAAATCAGTAGGTAAACTCAGTAGTTTTAAGGCTGAACTAAAGACATATTTAATTGATCATTGCTTTTACAGTCTGTCAGAGCACATAGAAGCCAAACAACAAAAATAAAGATGCATTATGAATATTAAATTTTGTATGTATGATTCTTTGCTAAATTACTTCAGTATCTAGTCCTTAGGAATGCAATACAAACTGCATTTTATCTTGTAAATACCTAACCATATCCAATATCCTTGTATACATTCTATACATGTAGGATTTGAAGGACTAAATAAACAAATAAATAAATAAATTTAAGGCTTAATGCATTACTCTCTTGACAGCCAAATGTGTTTCATTCAGCATCTCTCTATCTATAACCCTGTGGTTTGTTTTACACCTGTTATGCAGTAATCTCTGTTTCTTTAGACATTTCTTTACAGTGACTGCGTACCATGGAGGATTCGCCCTGTAATGAACTGTTATACTGGATACAATCTAGAGCTAGTGTGTGGTCAATTATTCTTTTAAATCTGCTCCATACTTCCTCTAATGCTCCTGCCCTGTGCTGAAAGTTCAAGTTCCTCATTGAAATATGACACTACTAATTTCATATCTAGTTTACTGGGCATATATAACTTTCTGCTTGATTTTGGTTGTCCTTTGTGTTTTGCAATCACTGTTGCCACAACCACGTCATGCTCATTGATACCATTTTCAAAGCTCTAAATGACACCATCTTCTGGAGATAATCTAAGCAGACTGCTCAGGCTGTCTCATTATTTAATTATATAGGTTAGAATCAGAAGTTAGAAGAGCTTTGAAAGACTTAAAACCAAATAAGGCAGAAGGGATAGTCCAGTATTTAGATGATCTTTGGAAGACTTAAGATCAAATAAGTCAATTCCATCAGAATTTCTAAAATTATTGGGAAGGGGGGGGGGGTGTTGCAACAAAACAATTATTCACACTGATGTGTAGAATATTTGAGATTGGTGACATATCATCAGACTTTTGAAAAAACATCATGTACACAATTTCCAAAATTGCAAGAGCTGACAAGTACAAGAATTATCACATAATCAGCTTAACAGCTCATGCATTCAAGTTTCTGACAAGAATAATATACAGAAAAATGGAAAACAAGCTGAGGATATGTTTGATGATCATCAGTTTAGCTTCAGGAAAGGTAGAGGCACCAGAGAGGCAGTTCTGTCATTGCAGTTGATGATGGAAACAAGACCATGGAAATATCAAGACACATGCACACAATTTGTCAACCTGGGAAAAAGCGTCTGATGATGTAAAATGGTGCAAGATGTTGGAAATCTTGAGAAAAATAGGGGTAGGCTATAGGGAAGACAGGTAATATACAGTATGTACAAGAACCAAAAGGTAACAATAAGAGTGGAAGACCAAGAACAAAATGCATGGATTGAAAAGGGTGTAAGATAGGGATGTAGTCTTTTGCACCTCCTGTTCAATTTATATGTCAAAGAAGCAATGACAAAAATAAAAGAAAGTTCAAGAGTAGGATTAAAACACAGAGCGAAAGGATATCAATGTTACAATTCACTGAGGACATTGCTATCTTCAGTGAAACTTATAAAGAATTACCAGGATCTGTTAAACGCAATGAACAGTCTAATGAATACAGAATATGGATTGCAAATAAATCATAGAAATATAAAAGTAATGAGGAGTAGCTCAAATGAGAACAATGAGAAACTTAACTTTAGAAGTGGTTACCATGAAGTAGATGAAGTTAAGGAATTCTGCTACCTAGGCAGCAAAATAACCTGTGATAGATGGAGCAAGGAAGACATAAAAAGCACACTCGCAGTGGCAAAGTGGGCCTTCCTGGCCAAGAGAAGTCTACAAATATCAAATAGAAATATCTGAGAATGTACTTTTTGAGCCCAGCATCATATGGAAGTGAGACAAAAACTCTGGCAAAACTGGAACAGAAGAGAATTGAAGCATTTGAGATGTGGTGCTACAGATGAATGTTGAAGATTAGGTAAACTGTTAAGGTGAGTAATGAGAAGAGTCTCTGTAGAATCAATGAGAAAAGGCCTATATGGAAAACACTGACAAGATGATAGGTCATCCATTAAGAGATCAGATAATAACTTTCATGGTACTAGAAGAAGTTGTAGAGGGTAAAAACCATAGAGGGAGACAGAGATTGGGATACATCCAGCAAATAATTAAGGACATAGGTTGCAAATTCTACTCTGAGATGAAAAGATTAGCACAAGAGAGGAATTCATGGCAAGTTGCACCACGTCAGTCAGAAGACTGATGACTCAAAAAGGTTAGGAACAGCAGAGAGCCTACAACAGTTCCTTGTGGAGCACCAGATATCACTTCTGTTTTACTTGATGACTTTCAGTCAATGACTAGAAGCTGTGACCTTTCTGACAGGAAATTATTAATATAGTCACATGACTGAGACAATACACCATAGGCACACAATTTGATTAGAAGTTGCTTGTGAGGAACATTGTCAAAAGCCTCCTGGAAATCTAGAATAGTGGAATCAATTTGTGATCCACTGTTGATAGCATTCATTACTTTGTGTGTGAATAAAGAGCTATTTGTGGGCCATGAGAATGATAGTTTCTGAATCTATGCTGAATATTTTTCAATAAATCATTTTCTTTGAGGTAATTCATTATGTTCAAATGCAAGGTATGTTCCAAAATCCTACTGTAAATCAGTATCAGTGATAGGGATCTGTAATTCAGTGGGTTTCTCCCATTTCCTTTCTTGAATATTGGTGGGTCATGAACAATTCTCCAGTCTTTAGGTATAGGTCTTTTGTGAAGTGAGCAACTGTATATGATAGCTAAGAATGGAACTATTATATCAGCATACTCTGGAAGGACTGGCAATGGCAAGGAAAGCGTTTCTGAAGAAGAGAAATTTGTTAACATCGAGTATAGATTTAAGTGTCAGGAAGTCATTTCTGAAAGTATTTGTATTGAGTGTAGCCATGTATGGAAGTGAAACATGGACGATAAATAGTTTAGACAAGAAGAGAATAGAAGCTTTCGAAATGTGGTGCTACAGAAGAATGCTGAAGATTAGATGGGTAGATCACATAACTAATGAGGAAGTATTGAATAGGACTGGGAAGAAGAGAAGTTTGTGGCACAACTTGACCAGAAGAAGGGATCGGTTGGTAGGACATGTTCTGAGGCATCAAGGGATCGTCAATTTAGTATTGGAGGGCAGCGTGGAGGGTAAAAATCGTAGAGGGAGACCAAGAGATGAATACACTAAGCAGATTCAGAAGGATGTAGGTTGCAGTAGGTACTGGGAGATGAAAAAGCTTGCACAGGATGGAGTAGCATGTAGAGCTGCATCAAACCAGTCTCAGGACTGAAGACCACAACAACAACAACTCTGGAAGGAACCTAATTTGTTCACAATCTGAGTTAGAAGATTTGCTTTTATCAAGTTATCTAAGCTGATTCATTACACTGAGGATATCTACTTCCAAGTTACTCATGTTGGCAGCTGTTCTTGATTCAAATTCAACAATCTGCCACATACTTTTAAAACTTGTGAAGCAAAGCTGTTCCTAGTTTAAAGCTTGCCTAGTAAATAAGTGTTTGTATTGACTTAAATAATTCTAAGCAACATGACTGCTGTTGGGACATGTTATACGTTAATATAATATAATGAATGTATGTATGATACTATATGTAGGTATTAATATTCATTGCACAGACATTATTGCTTTAACCTAAGCATGGTATCTGCAAAACTTATCAGCTTCATGGGTACATGCAAATAAATAAATAAATATATAAACAAACAAAAACCGTTCAAACAGAATTACACATAATTCTGTTATAAGTGTCATTGTTTATCTGCTCAAATCACCTGTTGTACCAATGGCGAAGCACAAGAGCTAATTCCATATCATGTCCTCACAAATTTTAGTCTTAGGATAATCTGCAAAAATTCTGGGATTATTATAAATATAGTCACATGATAATTAATCTACGTACTTCCCTGGGGCAGGCCCAAAGTCACTTCTACATCTGTTGATGATTTTCCATCAAGATAACATGCTGGATGCTCCTTACCAAGAAGTTCTCAGTTCAGTCACACTTCCATCTGATTCACTATATGGTCAGACTTTCGTTACTGAGCACTGGTGTGGTACTGGGTCAAATGCTTTTGAAAGGCAGAAATACTGCATATATTTGGCTGCCATGATCTGCAGCTTTGACAATACCATATGTGAAAAGTGCATGCTGGTTTTCACATTATCATTGTTTGTGAAATTCACACTGCTTGGTGTGGAGGAGTGAGGCAATTCTGTTTGACATACCACATTATATTTTAGCTCTGAATACATTCTCAGACTCTACAACATATGAATGTCAAGGACATTAGACTGTAGTTTCGTGGATCAGCATTCTTGTAGAAAGGTGTGTCCTATTCTTTCTTCCAACAAATGGGCACAGTTTTTTTATTTGAGAAATCTACACAATATTACAGACAAAAGAAGGGCTGAGATGCAAATTTTTGTACAGGGTGTAACAAAAATGTGAGATACAGATTGCAGGACACATTCCTCACACACAGATGAAGAAATTATCTTATATGAACATGGGCATGGAAACACTTTGTTTCCATGTTACAACTCATTTTCTCCAACTCCATAATCATGGGAAACACACAAGAACAGAATGTTAGAATCATGGGGAACATGGGACATCTGGTGTCATTGTACACTGCCAGTGTTTTGCTTCACATGTCCCTGTTGCCGTGTGATGTGCATCATTGCTTGTTTACAGGTAACATCAACTGTTCCAGCAATCAGTTTGACCATTGTAAGCACAAAGGTTACTACATAGAGTTAGTCATAGAGTTAACTCATTCAATAGCAGTATACACAAACACAGAGATGGCAGATGCCCATTTGATATATGGATTAACTGATGGCAATAGCACTCACACTCAATGTTTGTACCAGGAGAGATTTCTTGGACAAAGGTGTACCAACAGGAAAACATTAAACATTGTCTTAGGGATCATGGGACATTTAAGCATGATACTTGCAACTGGGGGAGGCCAAGAAGGATGAGGACACCTTAACAGGAGGTGGCAATCTTCATGCAGTTGACGCTAATCCTGGTATCAGTACGAGACATGTAGCAGCAACACCATATGTTGGCCCCAAGACTGTCTTATGAGTGTTATATGAGGATTGGCTGCATCCATGACATTTACAGCATGTGCAGGCACTATCAGCAGCTGATTTTCCTACACAGGTACTCTTCTGCAAATTCAACAAAGTGTCAATCCTAATTTTGGTGCAACAGTGCTGCTCACAGATGAGGAGTCATTTCAGCAGGATCAGATTGTAAATTTTCACAATCAACATGCATGGGCAGACATCAATTCTCACATAACATAACATAAGATGTACTTCATGCATGGTCATGATGGAGCACCTCCTCATTTTAGTGTTATATGTTCATATGTTTATTTATTAGCCGTTCAGCATGTTTACCACACAATTGGCTTTGCAAAATATATTTTACATATTTCAGATAAGTATAGTTGTTACTAATTTTTACATTATACATTATGCATACATATACATACATCTTTTTAGTAGTTAGTAAATTGTACATTTTACTCACATAACTTTACATATACATAAATACATAAACTTCTTACTAATCAGACAATTCCAGCGATAATTATTATACAGTTTACATTCAAGAATTAATTACACAATTTTACACATTTAGTTAATTATAGTTACATTATTTCATTGTTTAGACATTACTATCAAATTACTTCCAAGATATTCTTCAAATGAGTAATATGCTTTATTTTTGAGCCATGTATCTAATACCTCCTTAAATTTAAAGTGGGTGAGGGTTTTGACGGATTGTGGCAGTTTATTATATAACTTTAGACTTAGGTGTTTATGACTGTTGTGCGTCAGTGACAGCGTAGAATACAGTATATCAAGCATGCAGTTGTTTCGAGTGCTGTGAAATGTAAATTCTTTTTCTGTGTAAATTGTTGTATATTTTCTTTTATGTATATTAAGCAGTTATACATATAGAGACATGGATGTGTCATTATGTTTAATACACTGAAGTGCTCCTTACAGCTTTCTCTTGGACCCAATCCTTGTAAACATCTAATTGCTTTTTTTTTGCCATTTGAATACACAGTTTGTGCCTGGTGAATTACCCCATAACAGAATCCCATATTGTAGCTGTGACTGAAAGAATGCATAGTAGCAAAGCATCAATAAACTTTTACTGACAGAATTTCTTAATTTATACAGCAGGAATACTACGCGTGCAAGTTTGCCTGTCAGACAGCTTATATGGTCATCCCATGAGAGCCTTTGGTCTAATTTTAGTCCCAGTCATTTGACACTGTGATTGTTAATGTCTGTCAGCTTCTAAATAACAGATGGATAGACAAATAGACCAATTGCCTGGCCTCCTCACTCTCCAGATCTAAACACACTGGACTTTTATTTGTGGGGGAATTTGATAGCTTCTGTGTATGGAACTCTAGTACAAGATATTCAGCCTCTATGCTCATATTATGGAAGGCTGCAAAACCATATGCAATACTCCAGGGATACAACAGTGCATACGAGATTTCCTACAATGGTGGGCTGATGCACATATCAATATCAATGCCCATAGAGGGTATACTGAACATTTCCTGTGTGCTGGTGTGTTCTGTTTGTGTGTGGTTCCCATGATTAATTAGTTGGAGAAAATGAGTTGTAACACAGAAACAAAGTGTTTCCAGACACATGTTCATATTGCACAATTTCTTCGTCTATGTGTGAGGAATGTGTCTTGCAGTTTGTGCCATACATTTTTGTTACACATTGTAGAGTCTGATAGAGACTGTATCTGGTCCAGTGGCCTTGTTATTTCAGCAGTTTCTGAATGCCACTTATAACTACTATATATATGACTCATCTCTACAATGGTTTGAGAAGTAAACTGCGACAGTACACTTGTAAAGCTACATTTTATAATGGAGTTCAGCATCTCTGATTTTGCTTTTCTACTTTCATTATCAGTTATAGCTTTAATGTATGACCAGAATTTCTTTGGGTTTTGTGGGAGATCTTTTAATATGGTTATGTCACTTTTGCTAAGCAAAAATATTTTCTTCCCTTTCTTAACATTTCTTGTAATACCCAGAGTCTTGCACTTTCTGATACCTTACTCTACGTTAATTGATTCAATAAGTTCAGGTCTGTTTGTTGCTAGTTGATCTAAAACATTTCCATCACAAGTTTGTTCTCTAATTATCTGCTTGAAGTAATTTTCGGACAAGACATTCAGAATAATTTCACAAACCCCTGTCTCTGGCACCAGTTTTGATGGAATGAGTCCCCCCTCATCTATACTTGGCAACTTGAAGTCACCCTTTACTACAATGATGTGTACATCTAAACTTTTCTATATGTTTTAGTGTGTAATTTGGTAATCATTGTTGCTACAGTTGCCTCATGGTCAGCGCAAACAGTTTCAAAGTGGACATCCCCAAATGCAAATACATCACCATTTATTTGTTGCCATTAGGTGTGTGTACACTAATGAGCTTAAAATATTATGATAATCTGCTTAACAGTGTGTTGGTCCTCCTTTAGAACTCAATACAGCAGCAATTCAGCATGTGGGGCTAGGTTTCTGGAGATACGTGGCAGCACACATCTATGTACAGGTCATACAATTACAGTAAATTATGTTCTTGCAGTTTGTGAACATGAAGATGGTGCCTGATAGCATCCCAATGAGGGTCAGATCTGGCAAATCTTGTGGCCATTCTGACATCAACCTGAGTTCACTATTAAGATCCTGAAACTGTATTATTTCTAGGGACTGTATTTGATTATTCGATGTTGAATAAATATTATTATTATTATGCCACTGTAGTGCAATTCTGGTCCTGTGACATTAATGAACAGTTACTGTGTTGGAAGCTGATATCACCATGAAGGAAGACATCCAGCATGAACGGATGCAGGCAGTCTGCAACAACGTTCATGTAACCTACAGGTGTCACGCTGCTTTTGATTACCACGACAGGTTCCATGGAAGACCAAGTGAATGTCACCCATGGCATAATACACTGTCCTGTTACATTAATGTATCTTCTGCCTATGTTTATAATAATAATAATAATAATAATAAAGTACACAAAGCAATCACTCATATAAATACATCGGCTATGCCATCGCAATTTCATAAACACTTCTACTACCCTTTAGATCACATAACATCAACAGATACGAAGAAAGTAAATTGGAAAAAGAAAGCACTACATGGCAAGTACCCATATCATCTAACACAGCCACACATGGATCAAGACGCATCAAATACATGGCTAAGAAAAGGCAATATATACAGTGAGGTGGAAGGATTCATGATTGCAATACAGGATCAAACAATAAACACCAGATATTACAGCAAGCATATTATTAAAGATCCCAATACCACAACAGATAAATGCAAACAACAAACAGAAACAGTAGATCACATCACAAGCAGATGTACAATACTAGCAAATACAGAATACCCCAGAAGACATGACAATTTAGCAAAAATAATACATCAGCAACTTGCCATACAACATAAACTGATAAAACAACACATTCCCACATACAAGTCTGTACCACAAAATGTACTGGAGAATGATGAATACAAATTATACTGGAACAAAATCATTATAACAGATAAAACAACACCACATAACAAACCTGACATCATACTCACCAATAAAAAGAAGAAATTAACACAACTAATAGAAATATCCATACCTAATACAACAAATATACAGAAGAAAACAGGAGAAAAAATTGAAAAATACGTCCAACTGGCTGAGGAAGTCAAGGACATATGCCATCAGGATAAAGTTGGCATTATACCAATTATACTTTCAACTACAGGAGTCATACCACGCAACATCCAGCGCTACATCAACACAATACAGCTACATCCAAACTTGTATATACAACTACAGAAATCGGTAATTATTGATACATATTCAATTACTCAAAAGTTCCTAAATGCAATGTAACATATACCGTACAGATAAAAGGAAGTCATTCTTGATTAAGGTCTGCATCACTTTCCATTTTTAACCAGACATAACATCTGAGAAAAGGATAATAATAACAATAATAATAGCTTTATTCAACATCGAATGGTACACTGCACATGTACAAATAAACTGTAATGATTAAAGTTATTTGTACAATACACAAGACACATTCTTCTGAATATGTCATTAATTTACAACAAAATTACAGTAACATGTTTACTTATTTCTATTCACATAATTTCACAAATCATTTGTTGTTCTTCATATAAGTATGGTACTCTTCTAATGTGTAGAAAGGGTGTTTTACTAAAAATTTCTAAAGCTGATGTTTCAGTTTAAATGTAGGAAGAGCCATGACTGCACTAGGCAGTGCATTAGCTGATTTTATACCTGCGTACTGAGGCCCCTTTTCGTAAAGTGCTGTTCTGTGGCTGCCAATGTAAAATCTTTCTTTATTTCTAGTATTCTACTGGTGGAAATCTGAATAAGTGTTTGTGTGCAATCTTTTCACAAGCAATATGGCTTTTAGAATGTATGTGTTTACAACAGTTAACACCTCTGTTTTTGGAAACAAGTTGCGACAAGATTCCCTATATTTTGCTCCACAGATTATTCCCACATCTCTTTTTTGAAGAATGAGTAGCTTACCTAGATTAGCTTTGGTTGTTGCCCCCCAAATTTCAATACCATAGTCAAGTGAGAGGAGAAAAGAGAATGGTATGCAGTCTTTAGGACTACAGTGTCTCTACTGAACTGGCTAATAGTACTGATTACAAATATATTTTTTGACAACTTAGTTGCTAGGGAGTCAATATATGTGTCCCATTTCAGGTTGCTTTGGATTGTTATGCCAAGGAATTTTACACTAGACTCTTTCTTTACCAATTTGTTGCCAATGTATAATTTAATTTCATTATTCAAACTACTTTTGTTAAACTCCATCAAACATGTTTTACTGGTGCTTACATTTAAGTGGCTTTCATTAAAAAACTGAACAACTTCTTTTGTCACATTATTACACTCGGCCTCTAGTTCATTACATGATTCCTTTTTACACACAATGGACATCAACATGCAATAACCACTCAATGAATGGCAGCTGGCAGCACTAGCAGTGAAGGGTATGTAAAGTGGGTTGGGGGGATGTTGAAAACAGTGGAGTCATCATAATACGGAAATGAAGCAATTTATCTGTCGTCCCAAAGGCCATGAACATTGGCTTTTGGGCCAAGTGTGGAAGCACTTCCAAAATGGCTATGTATGTGAACTGGTCACATGCCACTGTGGGTAAAGTATAAATGGCACGGTTCAAAACTGGTGCCAAGGCAACTGTGGTGCACCACAGGCCATAGATCACAGGAGTGAATGATGGCTGTGGAGATATGTAAGGGTGAATCAAAATGTAATTGTCGAGCAACTGCCAGCCCAGATGAACCAACAGAGCCTCCTCAATGACCATTCAGCAAATGTTGTTGCATAAGGGCCTCTGCAGCAGGAGCCTGGTTCCTGCAGCCGTGCTGACTGCTGTTCATCAGCAATGAAGGCTAGAATTTGCACACCAATACCACAACTGCACATACACTGTTTTGTAAACCCTCGTCACCAGTTTTGTAATGGACTCATCGCTACTGCTGATGATGCTGAGCTGTCACAGTTGTTACAGTAGGCCCAGTTTGTGTGTCCGTGAAACAGCTTCTGGTGCAGTACACTGCTAAGACAATTTCTCGCTCCCACTATTTCACAGCTATGCCCCAAAGTCAGGTAACAGGATAGGAGAATGAAGGTCCTACAACACTCTAACAAATTAGTGTCAAAGCCACAAAAATGTGTTAAAAAAGGTTTATTTATCTTTCTGACTTGTTGAATAATGAAGTCTGCAACACTTGGTGTAATATAACACAAAAAAGGCCCTCAATGTCTAAGTGCAAATAGTCATAGGTAAACATCACAGTACATAGCAAATGCAATTTACAACAACTGTCTGATCACTTCTAAGATTTCATAAAACTACGTTCCCTATCTAAGTCAGCCCTGGACAATGATCTATAACCAAGTGGGCAAGAGCTGCTCTTCTATCTTCTGAGTAAGCTTCTGTTCATTGTCATCTGGTCATTGGTGGATTGTACTCCACCAGCAATTGGCCGAGGCAAAGTAGATATCCTCATCCTCAGTACCACCTGCAGTGCTGCTGGAACTCACACAAGCGGCGAGTCTCTGTGGCTTTGGAATCTGCTTGCATCTCCGTGTCTATTGTGCTTTTGCCCTGGCTGTGTCTTGTTCAGATGACACAGCATTCTGACTGGTGAAATGTGGCCTTTTCATATAAATCATGTTTTATGTTTATTGGACAACAGCGTGAAACAAGCAAGCAAGGAGGGAGTTTTATGGTCTGGGGAATGTTTTATTGCAGTCACTGGGTGATCTTGTCATTCTGGAGGGTGTAATGCAGGCTGTTCCAGCTCATGGGCTCCACGGTGAGCCGCGGAGCGCTCGCTGTGACCATTCAAGTGGGCCTGCACGCCGGCACGTGGCACGGCTGGCTGAGGCAGGCGGCAAGGCGAGCGTTTTGATGTGCCAGTTGCGTCTTACAAGATCGACAACCTCATGCTCTTAGCTGCTAAGACGTGGTGACATGCTACACCAGGAAATATGATCTTCAGGAAATAAATAAGAAACAAATGTTTTACAAGAAATTGCATACTAAATTTATTGGGCCTCTGTAGCTTGAAATTTTCTTTTCATTGCAAGATCGGAAATATCAGGCATCAAAGTGTTCACAGCATTAATGCGGAGGATGGCCTTCACTGTTGCATCCTGAAGAAGTGATCGTTCCTTACTTTTTACTCTTTTCATTGCTCAGAAAAGCTGCTCACATCAAAACGTAGATACAAACAAGCACATTATCTGAGCGTCATTGTTGTGAAGCTTGGGAAATGTTTTTTTTCTGTAATGAATGATACCATCATGACAAATCCAACATGTTGTAGTACCTCTCTTTCAACAAAGTTGAATTTTGCAAATCTATAATCTCCAAATGAAGTGATGATGACATGTCATCGGTGGAAACTGAAAAAGGATTGCTGAACACCTTAAGTTCCATTTCCAAACTAGTGAGGTCTCGGAATCATGTTTCAAACGATGTGATGAGATGCTTTAAGTTTGCTTGGTAATCACCAAAAGTAGTACCTTCAGGTAGTTTTCAAGAAGCAAGACGATTGAAGAATGTTAAATGTCCATTACTCATCTGCCTGTCAAATAAAAATAACTTTTCCATGAACACTTTGATCTGGTCATGCATGTCAACTATTAGCTGCCCTTTGCCCTGCAATGACACATTTAAATTGTTCAGATGCATAGTTATGTCAGCTAGGAACGCCAGGTCTGATATCCATTTTATATCTTTCAGACAACGCATTTCTTCCCCTTTCATTTCCAGAAAAAGGGATATTTCCTCACTAATGGCAAAGAAAACATCAAGAACTTTTCCCCGACTCAGCCAACGAACTGTACTGTGGTAAGACATATCCCCATACACCGCTTCCACATCTTTCAGGAATCCTGTGATGCTGCACAAAATTCACACGCTTCACGACATCTTTCATTACACCACCTAGCTCTACTGTTTCAGCACACAGTGCCTCTTGGTGAATAAAACAATGAAGAGTCAAAATGTCTTTCCTGAATTCGTCCCTGAGTTTATTTTTCAAACGAGAAGCAAATCCTAGGTGACGCCCGATCATTTGTGGTGCACCGTCTGTCGCTACAGAATGGAGCTTACCCCACGGCAAATTCATATTGTCCACTGATTCACAAACAGCTTCAAAAACGTCATGTCCTGTTGCGGTGTAATCGAGTGGTACCACATCCAAGAGTTATTCAGTTACTTGCAGCTCCATGTCGACACCACGCACAAAGACTGCAAGCTGAGCACAGTCCGATATGTTGGTGCTTTCGTCAAGCGCTAGCGAAAATGCAACAAAGCTCTCCACATATTTTCCTGACCTGTGTCTTTAAATCCGCTGCCATGTCCAGGATTCGACGAGACATTGTTTGCTTCAACAGGCAAACCCCTTCAATTGCTTGCCCCTCCTTTGGAAACAAACATTCTGCAACTGCTACCATGCACAATTTTAAAGTGGTCCCACCGAAAACGGCTTGCCACTCATCGCAATGATGTGAGCGACCCTGTAGCTTGCTCGAATTGCAGATTCAGTAGTGTTTTCTCTGCTCTCATTCACCTGAAAATTATAAACACATTACAGAACACGAACTATGTTGCATGTTTTGATACCCTCCATATTACGAAACCATTTTTAAACTTATGTCTACTGGTATGTCATTCTTAAGCCTGGCTACCACTTCTCTGCGTTCAATGCCTTCTACCTGACTAGTGCTCTGCATGAAGATGTGTGTAATGTCATTGTATATCGTACCTCTTTGCAGCATTAAATACTTTATGACATACAAAACACTGCGGTCGACCATTCCTCTCAATGAATAGAAAGGTATCCTCCAATAGAGGTTCAGAGTCCCCGCGGCTAGTCATAGCTTTCATTGAACATGGATTATTGCGCCAGTTGCGGTTGCATGTGGCCAGGGGGGAGTGGGTTCGCTTTCCCCCTCCACGCGGGCTCCAAGCTGCCAAAGTGAGTGCTCCAGAGTGCTCCAGCTCCCTGCAGCTCTGTTGGAACAGCCTGGTGCAATGGATCAACACACATACACATTTTTCCTTGGGTACCATGTCCACCCCTACATGCATTCTGTTTTGGCACAATGGCAACTAGCAGCAAGACAATGCAGCATGTCTGCCACCTCACAGTGTATGTGCGTGGTTCAAAGAGCACCAGGATGAGTTTATGATACTCCCCTGGCCACCAAACTACCCATATTTAAGCCCAATTGAGAATCTGTGGAACCACCTTAATTGGGCTGTTTGCACCATGGACTCTCAACCAAGAAACCTAACACAGCTGGCCACACCACTGGAATTTGCATGGTTCCACACCTCTCTCGGTACCTTCCAGAACCTCACCAACTCTCTTCCTGCTCATCTTGCAGCCGTTCATGCTGCAAAAGGTTGTTATTCAGGCTTTGACAGATGGTCATATTAATGCGACTGGAGGGTACACTTTATTGGTACTTCATAAACAAGACTGATTTTCTCAACTCTCTCTGCCAGTCACTGGAATGATCCTAGTACGATCTTGGAACCTAGACAACAATCTGCAATTGCTTGTACCCTGTC
This sequence comes from Schistocerca piceifrons, assembly GCF_021461385.2. Taxonomy (NCBI): domain Eukaryota; kingdom Metazoa; phylum Arthropoda; class Insecta; order Orthoptera; family Acrididae; genus Schistocerca; species Schistocerca piceifrons. The sequence goes on from NC_060140.1 coordinate 94,011,341, forward strand.
CCATCAATGGCTTCTTCAACACCAGTAACCCCCCTCCCCACACACACACAAATCACCATCATTAATTCTTTAAAGAATCAAACTCTCAAATGTAAAATGTCATATCTCCCAAATTACAAGCTGTACAATGATACCATGCAGTTTATGCCATTTAGTATTATACAGAGTGTGCACAAGGTGATCCTTCCAAACCCTTATTGCCATTCTCTTGAGGGTACATATTAGCACTATGTTCGAACTGCCAATGATTAACAGATCCCTCCCCCTTTAGATTTGTCTCTCCTTTATGCAGGACACAGCAGGTTTCTCAACAGGTGATGTGTATCCCACAGGCTCTGTTACAGTTTCAGTGAAAGACAGCTCCTCAAACTTGTCGGTTAGGGGAATGGATCTAATACCCTGAGCTCTTCTTGTTCCCTGCCTCCTCTGTACAGGGCCCCTAAATCTACCACTGACACACAACTCACTGTCAAGAGGATGAGTGATGATAGATTCTGCACTTCCTGCAGAGGATAAAGCATCCATTGAGGAGGATAGTACTTGAGGCACTTATAGCATCTCTGGTACATGACTCTCAGCAATTCACTCAACACATCCATTCCAATCAGCTTCTAATAGCTTGATAGCAGTCAGAGTCATTTTCCTATACTTACTCAGACCCCAGGATGAGAGGTAGCCAACCCATCCTGGGGTCTGACTGCCCTACCCTTACTTCTAGCCTTCTTCAAATATCCCTCTCTCCTCCTTCATAAAGGAAAAATTAGTTCCCAAAGCTAGGAAGTGTCTCATTTTTTATTTTATGTGTGTGTATTGCCATTACTACACATCCCCAGAAGGTATGTACTGCCCATTAATTCTGTCTCTGAATTTAAAAAATTTATAACCACATTGTAATCATACTGCAGGTGTACACATTGTATTCATACTTGTAATAATTTATCACAGCTCAGATAAAAAAATAAATATGTCAAATCACAAAGTTTACACCGCTTAACAGAAACAATTTCATGACACAGTCTAAAGGAATATGTCATACTGCACAATGTTGCGGTACACCAGTTGAGAATGCCTGATCTGTGTTGCCTTTCAATGGAAGCGTGAAACCTAACAATGTGACATTTGGCATGAGAGAATGGGCACACTGGTACATCTGAATGGGTAAAACATTAAAGCATGCATGGAAACTTTACAGAAATGCTTTTAAGCAAGGTAGATTAACGTACTGTAAAGGCACACTGTGGGTGAACTGATAAGTAGTGAAAGAAATGTGAAACAGGAATGCAGATGTAGCACCAAATTAACTGCAGTACTACTAATATTAATTGAATGAATAGATGTCAGACTTTGAGAGTATTCTCTTTGTGGCCTACATCACTTGTGCACGGGCATCCCAAAATATGATATTTCATTGACTGACTGTTTTGTCAGTTCTCACTAGGATATTTGTAAATTATGGATGAAAACACACACAACACTCGTGTAATATTCTACATTATTTATATGAATATAATAGAGGGAAACATTCCACGTGGGAAAAATATATCTAAAAACAAAGATGATGTAACTTACCAAACGAAAGCGTTGGCATGTTGATAGACACACAAACAAACACAAACACACACAAAATTCAAGCTTTCGCAACCAATGGTTGCTTCATCAGGAAAGAGGGAAGGAGAGGGAAAGACGAAAGGATGTGGGTTTTAAGGACGAGGGTAAGGAGTCATTCCAATCCCGGGAGCAGAAAGACTTACTTTAGGGGGAAAAAAGGACAGGTATACACTCGCACACACACACATATCCATCCGCACATATACAGACACAAGCAGACATTTGTAAAGGCAAGGAGTTTGGGCAGAGATGTCAGTCGAGGCGGAAGTACAGAGGCAAAGATGTGTGGCTCCTACCCTTGTAACCGACCCCAGTGTAAAACCTGTCCCATGCACCCCCTCCCACCACCACCTACTCCAGTCCTGTAACCCGGAAGGTGTACACGATCAAAGGCAAAGGCACGTGTGAAAGCACCCACGTGATTTACCAACTGACCTGCCTACACTGTGAAACTTTCTATGTGGGAATGACCAGCAACGAACTGTCCATTCGCATGAATGGACACAGACAGACAGTGTTTGTTGGTAATGAGGATCACCCTGTGGCTAAACATGCCTTGGTGCATGGCCAGCACATCTTGGCACAGTGTTACACCGTCTGGGTTATCTGGATACTTCCCACTAACACCAACCTGTCAGAACTCCGGAGATGGGAACTTGCCCTTTTGTGTGTGTGTGTGTGTGTGTGTGTGTGTGTGTGTGTGTGTGTGTGTGTGTGTGAACCCAACATGCCAATGCTTTCATTTGGTAAGTTACATCATCTTCGTTTTTAGATATATTCTACATTATTTATTTCACAAACCAACTTTTGACTGTTATGCCATCATCAGGAACACTCACAAAACTGGGGTAATATTCTACAATATTTATCATTTATTTCATAAATCAGTTTGTGAAATAAATAATCAATAATGTAGAATATTACACCAGTGTTACATAAGTTTTGTTAACTATGTAAGGTGAACAATCTCTGTTTTCAATAGCATGGTGCAAGTTCGTAACAATGCACAGCAGACCAGAATGGAATAGAGCATGCATATAAAGTTCTTGTGCCAACTTTCAATATCTAAACTTCTTTCAATAAGGTGAATTACAAAGCATTTCATGTTTGAAAATATACACAATTTTACGTCAATGATTTTTTATTTTCAGTGCTTTAAAAATACTGCACAGTCATCTACACATAATCGTAAATGGAAGTGTTCTTATCAAACCAACATTGTTAATCATTAGTTTGATGTAAAAATAATTGTGTCTTGCTATGTATGGCATAAATAACTCCCTGGTGAAATGCTTTGTTACTGCTTTAAGATATTACATCTGTGCAATTAACAGAGCAAACATAGTACAGTTCTTCATAATATGCTACAGGCCTTAAAAGGAGCAGACTTTGAGGATACTTCACTGCTCAAGGTCCCATCCAAAATGCCCCAGACCATCTGCATTCTGCAAGGAAGGGACTCAATGCAGTGGTAATAAATCTCTCATTTTTGTCACCTCCTCATAGTAGCAAGGGTGATGCTGCAGAGGTCATCTTGGGCTCTTGGTGCAAGGTCACACCAGTTTCCTGTGCTGGCCATTTCATTTCTACCCATTGTATTTGCTGGAGTTATGGTCAGAAAAAAAGTAAGCTCATTCTCTTTTGCAAAACAATCCTTGCACCATCACCAAAATGTAATGGCGCAGTCAATTGTCATCAATAATGCTACATTATTTTTGTTTTCTAAATTGTTGTAAATTTTGCTATGAACCATTTCAGTATATGCACCAATGTACAGTCAATTAGCAATCATGCTCCACCTGTGAATGGAATGTAAAGCTATTCAAGTTTGTCTGTAGCCTGAACAAATAATAATGTTCTATTTTATCCATTTGTTCTACTTAGTATTTCCTTGTAATGTAACTAGTATAATGTTTAGAGTGGACAGAAAATCAATTTATGAAATTTCTGTAAGCATTCGAGTGAGATGTGCTTAAGCTGGTACATATGCCAAAATTAAATTCTGATGTTGAGAATGGGAACGGCAGAGTAGAAGTAAAAAAGTCACTCTTGAATGGCACTGATTGATGGCGGATGTGTGGCATGGTGGCTTCTGGAGTATGGTATGCCACAGTATCATGAATCAGCATCATATTCTAGGGAGGTGGCTAATTAAATGTGTTGTTAACATCTGCAGAGTTATTGACAATGCTGCAAGAGAGTTATCTGTCAGTATGACAGCAAAAACTTAGTTGTGAACAGTGCACTGAACTGTACAACAGTTAAGTAATAATCTGTAAAGTCAGCTCTTCTCTTAAGTTTCATTTGCTCACAAATGAATACACTACTAAAATGTACTGGTATTTTAGACTTTTAAGTGGTTGACTACCTCTGTTTCAATCTATAATTTTGTAGAAAAAAAGAGTGTGCAATTGTACTTAGATACGTAATATATTGTTTCAGAGTGAATCATAATAAACCAAATCAAAACAAATCAACCTTGTTACACACAGGTAACAAGATTATTTTATCAAAAAGAATGCACTTCCAGCAAAGATGGTTAGAGCTATTGTAATTTTGAGGAGAGCCCATTAAGTGGAATTAACTGACAGATCAGTGATTGTTCAGTCACTGTGAGAAATATTGAAAATATTGCAAATATTGAATAGATTCCATATGAGTATTTAAAAAGAGCAGGAATAAAATTTTTTAGTATACTCTTGTATTCAATACCTAATTATAACTATAACCACTAGAATTCACTGTTTTTGTTTCACATAAAAGATACGGCATTAATCTCAATCTGAGGGTTACAATGGACACTGCTCTCCACAAACGCTAGCTGACAGAGTCAGTGTTTATCATGGAGCCATTCCTTGAAATCCATTGCTTGCATTCTGGCTTAGCCTTCCAAAACCAGTGGCTCAGAAAAGGCAGTAGCATGTTTCAATTTTACTGCAAATAAAAATAAATGTTGTCATGAAGTCATCACTTCACTACTTTCCACATCTGTGTCCATGTTCTACAAACCATCATGACATGTAAGGCAAAGGGAACTTGCCTTCATGCTAGTTATTAGGGCATCTTCCCATTCCATTCACATATGGAGTGTGGGGAGAATGAATGTTTAAATTCCTCTTTGTCCACTGTAATTGATGTAATATCATCCACATGATCAGGCCATTAGTGATATGTAGCGGGTTATAGTGTAGTCCTAGAGTCATCATTAAAAAGTTTTAATGCTCTTTAAACTTTATTAGAAGGCTTTCTCAGGGAATTTTTCCTCTATATTCAAGTGTCTGCCAGTTCAGATGCTTCAGCATCTCTGTGACACTCTGCCATGGGTCAAACAAACCTGTGACCATTTGTGCTGCCCTTCTCTGTGTATGTTCAACATCAGCTGTTGGTCCTATTTGGTATAGGTCCTACACACTTGAGCAATATTCTATAACTGGTCACATAAGTGATTTCCTTTGTAGAGTGATTGCTTTCCTCAATATTCTACCAATAAACTGAAGTCTGATACCGGCTTTACCCCCAACTGAGCCTAAGTGATTGTTCCATTTCATTACCGTTTGTTGTATGAAGTGTGCACTTTTAAATTTTTCAACATTAAAAGCAAGTTGCCAACCTTTGCACGAATTTGAAACCTTATCAAGATCTGACTGAATGTTTGTGCAGCTTTTTTTTCTGACAGTACTTCATTATAGATAACTGCATCATCTGTGAAAATAGTGACATTAATATCAATATTGTCTGCAAGATCAATAATATAAAAATGAACAACAAGGGTCACAACACACTTTCCCTGTGGCACACCCGAAGTTACTTCTACATCTGTCATTGACTCTCCATCCAAGAAAACTTGCTGTGTCCCATCTAAAATAAATCCACAATCCAGTCACAAATTTCACTTGATACCTCATATCATTATAATTTTGATAATTAGTGTAGATGTGGTACTGAGTGAAATTCTTTTTAGAAATCAAGAAAGACTGCATCTACTTGACTGTCTTGATCCATAGCTTTCAGAATGTCATGTGAGAAAAGTGGGAACTGGGTTTCATATGATCGATGTTTTTGGAATCCATGCCAGTTGGCATGAAGGAGGTTATTCTGTTTGAGATACCGCGCTGTGTTTGAGCTCAGAATACGTTCTTAGGTTCTACAAAAAATCGACATCAAGGATTTCGGATGGCAGTTTTGTGGATCACTTGTGCTACCCTTCTTGTATACAGGTGTGATTTATGCTTTCTTCCATCTAGTGCGCACAGTTTTTTATTCAAGGGATCTGTGGTAGATTATTGTTGATGAGCTGATGTTGAAATCTGGTGCAGTCCACCTCCTGTACACCTACAAGAATCTCAAGTTTCCCAATAACACTGTTTCCACAGTTATGCAGTGCAGTCATGAATGCTGTACTGTAACCCAGCCTCCAACACCAACAGATTATACTCTTCCACAAGAGAAATGGCATAATTATGGATAGCCCATTGGCAGTAACACGTAGCTCATGACTAAACTGGTTCAAGTATCTGACTTTGAGCCCTGTGATGCCTATTGAAAATATTTTATTAAGTCACTGATCACAAGATAATATGTGTTGCAATAACTGTTCTCAGATAAAGTTACTTTAAATCACTGATCTGCAGACAGGTATACAATGTGCTGTCTTAAATTACAGGCTGCTATATCCTGTGGCTGACTTCTCGCTGCTGTGGGCTTCTGTTTGAAGACCAGCTTGATGCAGCTCTTCATGCTAGTCTATCCTTCACAAGCCTCTTTACCTCTCGATGTTACTGTGTATCCCTGTGTAACCTGCTTACTGTAGCCAAGTCTTCATCACTACAATTTTATTTCTCAGATGTTGGTTGATGAGCTTATCTAATATCAAATGTTAAAGGAAAAGGAGTGGAGATAAACCACCACTTTGTCTTACATCCTGTTTTATTTCAGGGGATCCTGAGATTTCACCTATAGATTTTACTTTAAAGGTTGTATTTGTTGAAGTCTGTTAGGTTGAGATAGCTGATCTGATTGTTATCCACACCATATTGTGTAGCACACTGTAACAGAGCAGATTCAGTCAAGTCATATGCTTTATTTACATTTAAAGGCAACTGTGTGAATTGACTGGTGGTGCTGGGGTATCACCTTGATGTTTTGTATTTGTTCTGCACAATATTGGTGTGTCAAAAGCCCACCTGGTATTCATCTAGTTTCCATTCTGCCAGTTGCTCTTATTTGGTGAGGATGGCACAACAGAGTTAGAAAAGATGGCGGCTAGTGTTAAAGTAAATCGTGTATCTCCGCAAAAAAAAGTAAAATTCGATGGAAAAAAGAAATCGTGTATGAGTTGTAAGGACGAGATATCAAAGCTAAATGAACGTATAAGAAGTCTACAATTCATAATCGGTACTCTAAAACAGGATATAAAAGAACTTCAATCGGGAAAATACGGGAAGCAAGAAGACACGGCCTCCACAGGAAAATGGGAATCAGTGACCGAAGAAAACTCTATCCGGGAAGATAAATCTCAAAGAAGCAGTGTAACTTTAATACAAAAAAACAGTGTGCAAAAATCGAGTGTAGTAAATCATGGAATACAGCCATCTGAAGAAAAACTGTTGCAAGGAACTGAAAGTAAACAAAAACGTGTGCAAACAAACAACTATAGCATGGTAGCGGAAAAGCATGAAAACAGATCAAACTTTCCTCGAAATCGCGAACTTCCAAACATACCGGTCGTGAAAAGTAAACTGTCAAATTCTCAAAGAAAGTTATTGACTGATTCTAATATCGTGTGCAAAAACAGATTCAGTGTGCTATCAGAAAAAACGAACAGACAAAGTGAAGCAGATATACAAACGAAAGTTTCGGAACCGAAAACAACAAACGAAAACAGTCAACGTAAAAAACAAGATGCTGGCATTATTTATTTATTTTCTGATAGTCATGGAAAAGGACTGGCAAAGATCATGAACGAAAAACTAATAAATGAAAGTGTTATTGGATTTGTGAAGCCAGGTGCTCCACTGCGAGAAGTTACTCAGCATATTGAAACACACAGTAACCATGGAAGTTGTAACTCTTGCATTATTTTAGCTGGCGCAAACGATGTCTACAAGAACGAGGCAAAATTCGCTTTGCGATCTTTAAGGGAAACATTGGCAAAAGTTATGGACATGAAAGTTTTCGTAATAAGCATCCCTATGAGACATGATCTCATCAAAACATCGTGTGTGAATGCAGAAATCGAAGCAACAAACCGAAAGTTAGAGAAAATATGTAAGCTCTTCAGCAATGTGACATATATTAATGCAGACAGTCAAAAAAGAGAGAATTTCACTACCCATGGATTGCACAGAAACAAGAAAGGGAAAGTAGCACTGTGCGATGCAATCATGGAACAATTAAACCGAAATCAGCCAGGGTTAGTGCAGCCTCCAATTACAGCAGCAGCAACGGAATCACCAATTTCAAATGAAGAGAATATTACTCCAATGACTTCAGGAAGTCTTGAAGCGGCAAGAAGAGGATCCCCATCTAGCCTGGTTGCGGTTCCTCAAATTACAACTCCAAAAATTACAGCAGAAACGCCATCACACTACAAGTCAACTCGCCCAACACGAAACAGGAAAGAACCACAACGTTTTTTATGGCAAGTGATTCCAGAGAAATGTTGATTTCATCTTCTAAAACATCGCTCTGGAAAGAAAACTTCAATTGTAAAAGTGTTAAAAATGATATGTCATGTGCAGCTGTCGAACATAAGGTAGGCCAAAACAACCTAGTAAATAAGTCACCGTCGAAATTTATGCTCCTGCACCAAAATGTACAATCCTTATCAAATAAAGTTAGTGAGATAGAAATATTGTTATCGGATGAACTAAAAGAAGTGACTGTTATATGTGTTAGTGAGCACTGGTTATCCGAAAATACGTTACATCACACAAGGATAGAGGGCTTTACCCTTTCATCTTTTTTTTGTAGGAAAACCTCCATGCATGGAGGAACATGCATATATGTTAGAGAGGACGTCAAACACGAAAATTTAAAGTTCACTAACCAGCTAGGGGAAGAGCAAAACTTCGAAATTTCTGCTACAGAACTGACAAATTTAAATATAATTGTTATTTGCATATATAGAAGCCCAGATGGAAACGTAACTACTTTCGTTGAAAATCTTGAGAAGGCACTTAACAGTATAAAAATAGTTAGTAAAACAACCATCATATGTGGTGATTTTAATATAGATTTCAACAAGAACTCAAAAGACAGATTAAACCTTGAGGCCTTATTAAAAACCTACAACATACAAACAACTATCAAATCCCCCACCAGAGTCACCAAATCGTCAAGCAGTGCTATAGATCAGATACTAATAAATACAGATAAATATTTATACAAATCTGGAAATATGAATACAGGCTTCAGTGATCATTATGCGCAGTTTATTGAATTCCCAGTAGACACTGCAGGAAATACTGAACAACAAATGACAAGAAAAGGTAGAAATTTTAGCAAGCACAACCTAGAACACTTCAGGCATTTACTGAAAAAAGAAACATGGAATGATATAGACAACTATGAGGACACATGTAAAAAGTTTGACAAGTTCATGGAAATATTCTCCCATTATTTCAATATTTCTTTTCCAGTTAAAAACCAAACATTAAAAACTAAAAAAAGAAATGTTACATGGCTGACGAAAGGCATTAAAATATCATGTGCTGAAAAGAGGAGACTTTATGAAATCTCAAAAACACAAAATGTTACAGAAGAATTTCTGGTGCATTTCAAGAATTATAAGAGAGTGCTTCACAAAGTCATAAAAGAATCTAAAAAAACAACAAATGATCACCATATAAAAATGGCCAGGAACAAAATGAAAGCCATGTGGAAGATAGTCAGAGAACAAGTAGGAAACGATACCTCCCAAAATGGAAATCTCCAGGTAATCCAAGATGGCAAAAAAATTACAAATCCAGAAGAAGTAGCCAATGCTTTTAATACATACTTTGCAAATATTAGTGAAAAATTACTATCTGACATAAAATCTTCAAATAAAAATCCTGCTACAACACCATCCAATCAAAATAGAAACTGCAACTTGTGATGTTACAAAATAGAAGTGACGTGGTGCTATTCGATGGAAAGTTGGAAATTGAGATTTAACTAACTGTTTTATCAATCACAATTGGCGTAAGAATCATGGATTGACCATTGCCATAAAATATTGCATTATGAGATGTGAATAGTTTTTACTTGCGGTTTCGCGTGGCTTGAGGCAGTCACAACTAGCGTGCTATTGATTAAGAAGTTGCGTTATCGTCTTTCTAATTACTTCATGATCGTAGATACGATCATACCCGGTTGTGAAGTTATTGTTATGACAAAACAATTTCCTAAGGGACCAGAAAGTTCTTAAGGGCGCAAAAACAACTGTAACATCACACAAAAGGGAAATTCGATATTAAAGCTGATGCAAGAAGACGATAAAACAGTTTTCTTTTTATCAATGTAACACGCACATTGGACTGCTGATCTTGGCGTCTGTAATATTAGCAAAATGCATAATTAAAATGAAAATAATACTGAGGAGATAATAGGAATGAGCACTGCTAAATGATTCAGTATTCCCAGAACAAATATTTATTATAACTAAAACATATATCGTACCTTAAGCTTAATACAACAATGACGGTAGATTTTTATGTCCGTATCATGTCCATTTAGCGCTCTTTTATATAGCCATTGTCTTCTTTGAGTCGCTCGTGCGTCGTCACGGTAAGTTATAACAGTTCTTTACACTTCACTCAACTCAGACATACACGTTTTTATACATTTAGTAAAAATTAGATCAGACTGCCACAAATCTGCGTCCGTCTTACTCGAGAAAAACAGTAAAAGTCTTCTTAGCGCTCCAGGCTTCATTTGTTCTCCAGCGAACAAAATAGTGAAGGATCGTATATCTATCCGTATTTTTCTGTTTTTATTGCCGCCCAAAGACGACGAATTACATTATCTAGAAAATTCCACCGTCGCCATGCGACGCCTTCTTATATATTAATCATTCTTTATAAACAAGTATTTGCCTTCTGGCTGAATTTGCTGTTTTAATTAAGCCAAAAATAGCGAATATCACATTGCCTCCCATGAGGAGAGAGGGAATGCCGAAGGATTACCTCGATCCTCATGTCCTCATGAGATATTCGTGATTTTTGGTGTGACATTTACATAACGTTACTGGCGTACAAAGTACATAAATTGAAATCACATTTATAAACATATATCAGATATTTATCATTTTTCAAAATAAAGTTTTTCATTCTTTGTTCATCAGTCACTTCATTCCATAATACCAAGACTAACATTTATGTGCATATTTAAGTTTGGTCCATATTTGCTTATAACAATAAGTGAACGTTCATTTCGCACTTCAGGGGATAGAATTCAGGAATTACTTTCTCTTGAGCTTAACAACTAATACATGAGTACAGTGAGTGCTTATTTTCACTAAACTAGAGTGGACAATGTTCGAGCATCTGTTGACTCCTTGTGGTTCAATTACAGTTTAATAACGTAGCACTACACTTCGTGATGCTTTCACTTTCTGTGTTAGCTGTCTACGGCGTTCATCATGCAGTACATCTGTCCTTTCCACTGTGGTGCCAGGAATTCAAGTGGCTTCCCGGGTTTTTATTTACAATATGAAACAGAAGAAGTGGAAAATTATTAGTATGACTTACAAGCTACTGGATACATTTGTTAAGGGTCGGGACTGGTCTGGAGTTTAGGGTCTTCCTATAGTGCACATTGATTTTCTTTGTCCATCAAGAGACAGGATTATAATTCATTTTAGCAGTGTTCAGGAGTGCCGGTATTAATGGCTTTAAGGTCTGAGTAATCTAACAATCTACTTCTCACTCATCTTAACTTTAACTCAAGAAAATTGCATAATTTACATATGAAAATGTAGTCACACAAGTGTACAAATGTCTTTCCTCCAGTATGTACGATGGAAGTCATGGCGGTTAGCAGTTTAAAGTTTGGATTGTTTCGTCACCCACACGTCAGCCACTCACAGCAGCTGCACAGTGTTGCGTGAGCTCCAACACTCAGTATCCGTTCGCGCTCAGGCTGTAACAGAGCTAGTGGTCGTCGAGTGCTCCTTTTTTTTGTGAACTTCGTATCACACGAGTGCATCGATACAAACACCTCGCGCGCGTTTTCCATCGGAGGAGCCAGACACTGAAGCTGCCTCCATACTTCTCTGTCAACTGCCTCCCATGAGGCTCACAGGTAAGTGACGACGAATGTTTTAGCTGTCGCTGCACTTAGAACAACACTGAACTTTGCGTTGCACCTGTTGTCGTAGCCTTGACTTCTTTTTACACTTGCAGTACAACACTACCACTAATATACACTGAACAGTTATTTTTATTATGCACGTCGCACTTTAGTGTGCATCTTCACACAGCATTCGTGCTTAGTTCCTTCGCCGATAGAGTTCATTTACAAAACAATCAATTTTGCAGGTTTCCTCCATTGGTACAGAAAGACTTATATTCTACTATTTACAAAATATCACTTACGAGCTAATATTTACAATTAATGGTCACTCCTTTTGTTAAGTCCAGTGAACAACTGCTTTATGAATGGACTCTTTATATCTCAAGATTTGCTTTCACTAGTGAACCTAAAAATATTCTTTCAAACTTTCTTTTAAGTGCTCATCTCCTCATTATGAAAACTACAGGTTTCGCAACACTCGTTGCATTTATTCTTTAGTGCACCCAAGATCATTTTCTACTGCCACGCAGCATATCTACTACTTAACGAGTATGCATTTAACGCTGAATCCTTTTTTTTTTGCTTGCCAAATTTGTTTTTATATTTGAGGGCAGACTGGATAACAATAGGTCTCCCTCTTCGCTTCATGTACTCAGCAATCGTTCTCTGTTAAAAAAAAATAGGGTAACGCGTGTCTACTATTTTTTTTTGCATGAATGGAATTACCGACAGTTCACTGGGTTTACGCAACCGGTCCATAACAAACATTACCAAAGCTAGCGAAGTTCATCACGCTACGTGTCTCATTTCTCATAAGCACTGCTTTGCTTCGAAGCACACGTGCCTTTTACAAGTCGACCCTTGGTCTGGGTTAATGAACCAGGATCAAAAGGAACGGGCAGAAGGAAAATGGATTTCATAAGAGGAGTGTCTTAGGAGACATTTTTGCAATAAAATCTGCATGTAAATAAAATTATCTTAATAAACATAGGCACATATATAAACTTCAACCTCCTTCCTTACAGCATGCTTTGCTACTTCTACGTCTTACTCAGGTTATAGTCAATATTAAGTTTAAATATCACTGCATTGCTTGTTCTTTAGATTAGCCTTCAATTAGGGTATTGAATGGTCGCTAGATTACACTACAGATCTTCTGAAGATCTTTACTTGGACTTATTTATGATACAGGGGGCTTGCTGTGTGGTTATTTAGTACCTCGATTCTACTGAAATCAATTCGTCAGCTAACATTCCTCATATACTCTTTACATTGGGCTCAGATCACAGGGAAATAGTTTACTTTCATAGCAATTAGTGGCCTCGTGGAGTACTTACGCTACATTATTGATGCTTCATGGTTTGCCTCCATTTGTACTGTATTTCACCTTACTTAGTTTACTACAGCTTTTTGTCTCCTTGCGTGAACACATGCGGGTTACCACTTGTTTTTTCCATTTAACAGCACGCTTTAACTGAACTTTAAGCTATTTCTTCTACTCCTGTCCACTGTCTGGACTGTTTGACCATGTACCTTTTTTTTTAAGCAGGTAATTTGGGCTTTTACTACAGAACTTCAAGTACTTACATTACTAAAAATAAATCTATAAATATTCTTGTACCTTGAGAGAAGTGCTTATTTACGCATCCTTCTCCATTTCTCACCTTTACATATTTATATAGCTCCGGGCAATCGCCTCGCAAGCACTTTTTTTCTTATTACTAACTTAAAATTAAATTGAAATTCTTGGTGCAACCTCAATTCCCTGCTTCAGCTTGTTGAAGAAATATCAGTTCATGTCCATCACTATAAACAATTTTTCCATACATAGCATTTAATACTTAAAGTTTACATATAGTAGCTTTTACCATGTAGTCAGTGCGCTGTTCAACACAATACTTATCATTAACAGTTCACACAAGGAAATTTCCAGTAAGCAAGAATTCATTTCCACGACAGTATTTAACCACTACCATTATAAAATTTCTTTAAGTCTTGATGGTGAAATAAGCCTTTTACTCTCCCCGTAGCCGGGTCAGTTAACAAATAACTCCCTATGTGCGGTTTCCTTAAAATAAGGTAAGGACCTTGGTACATATGTTGCCACTTGCGATTTTTCTTACATATTAATGATGGCTTGAAATGAGTCTTAAGTAATACCTTTTCACCTACATGGTAATTTACAACTTTGTTTACTTTTTTATCATAGCCTTTCTTCCTTAATTGAGCATTGGTGGTAATGGAACTTAAAGCTTCTCGAATTTTGACATCTAGATCTACCTCAGGGCTAGGTATCTTGGGAAGAGGATCAACCCACTCATTCTGTTCCTTCTTTCGAGATATCAACTCGTGTGGAGTAAAACCTGTGGAAGTGTGTGGCAAATTATTAACTATCTCCTCAAAAGGTGTCACAAAATCAACCCAACGAGTTTGCTTGTCTGGAATGTACGTCCGAACAAATCTGTTAAACTCCTTGAAGATCCGCTCAGTCAAATTCGACTGAGGCCTAAAACGTGATATTAAGATCTGCTTGACATTGTGATGGGCCAAAAACTCACGCCATTTGCGGCAAGTAAAGTTGGATGCATTATCTGAAAGTATAGATTCGGGGACTCCGAATCGAGGGAAATAGTCATTTTCAAGACAGTGTATAATAGGCGGAGCACAAGATGTCTTCATAACATACATTCGAACGTATTTAGTGAAGTTGTCGAGAACAGCAACGAGGTATTTGACACCTCCCCTACCCATCGGTAGAGGGCCAGCCAGGTCAATGCTAATGAGCTGATTAGGTCTTTCTGCGATGATCGGATTCAATGGAATTAAAGTAGGAATATTCAGAGCTTTCGCCTTTTGGCAGATGACACAGAATTTTAGCAACTTGTGTATCCGACGATGTAGGTTGGGCACATAACAGTAAGTAGCAATCTTCTTTTTACACTTCTCTGGACCATAGTGGCCCCAAGAAATGTGGGTATACCACAAAAGATGTTCGACAAAACTGCTAGGTATACAAACAAGCCAGTTGTCTGATGACACAGAGGTACGATGAAATAATACCTGATTATGAATCTTGAAGAATTTGGACAACTTATGGTTTGGATTTTCTTGAAGAAGTCTGATTACTTTTCCCCACTTAGGATCTGTGGTCTGTAGTGTCTGGATTTGCTTGCACAGTTCCAAGAAATATTTTCTATGAATGGGATCCTGCATAAGAAGAACTTTGTAATTCGACATCTGTTCTACCAACTCACTTGTCTCAGGCAGACCTTCTGGTGAACGAGAAAGTGCGTCTGCAATAATGTTATCCTTGCCCTTTATATACACAATATCAAAATCGTATTCTTGCAGAAATAAACACCACCTGGTCAGACGCGGATGTTGTAATTTACAGGTCAAAAGATACGAAAGTGCTTGATGGTCCGTAAACACTTTTATCTTTCTGCCAAAAATGTAATAATTAAACCTCTTGAAGGACCAAATAACTGCAAGTGCCTCCAGCTCAGTAACTGAATAGGACTTTTCACATTCTGTTAAGACCCTACTCGCAAAACTAATCACTCTGATCTGCTCTGTTTCGTCTACTAATTCAATCTGAAACAAACAAGATCCAATTCCAACAAACGAAGCGTCTGAGGTGATACAAAATTCTTTGTCCATTTGTGGATGACAGAGAATGTTATTGTTTACAAGACCATCTTTAATTGCCTGAAAAGCTTTCTGACACTCTGGTGTCCAAATCCAATGCGTACTTTTCTTCAGAAGATTGTGCAAAGCGGGATTGTTCATTACTTGACCAGACAGAAATCGTCGAAAGAAAGACGAAAGACCGAGAAATCCTCTTAGTTGCCTCTTAGTTACCGGCGTAGGGAAATTCTTAATCGCAGACAACTTTTCCGGGTCGGGTTTAATCCCTTCAGGTGTAATCACATGACCTAAAAACTTTACCTCACGTTTTCCAAATTTTGACTTTTTCAGATTCGCTGTAACACCATGTTCTTGAAATCTCTGAAACACCTTTCGTAGAATAGCTAAATGATCTTCCCAGTTCTTAGTGGCTATCAACACGTCATCTACATAAACAGTTACCTCATCCAGAAGTTCAGGTCCTAACACAAAATCGAGAGCAGAAATAAATATTCCCGAGCTTACATTTAAACCAAAAGGCATGACCTTAAACTGATATGAGCGGCCGGCAAATATAAAAGCAGTATATTTTCTGGATTCCTTGGCCAATTTCACCTGCCAATAGCTACTTCTTAAATCGAGTGTACTCAAAAATCTAATGCCATGAAATTTTTGCAAGTGCTCCTCAAGTGCTTCAGGCCGAGTCCTTATCGGTACAATTATTTTGTTTATTGATCTGGCGTCCAGTACTAGTCTGACACTACCGTCCTGTTTAAGTACGGACAACAAGGGACTTGAGTACGGCGAATTCGATAACTCGATAACATCCCAACACAGCATTTTCCTAATCTCATGCTTTACAGCTTCTCGTCGGGCGTAGGGTACTGAATAGCTTGCTTTGCAGAACGTTGAGTGGGGAAGCACTTCCATTTTATACTCGAACCCTTTTATTACTCCTGGTTTCTTTGAAAAGATTTTCTTGTAACTTACTAATAAATGGAACAACTCATATTTCTGCTCCCCCCTGAGTTCAGTCGATTCCTTGGCTTTAGCATCGATCTCGTCTGTGTCAGGAAGTAAGTCTTCATACTCATTGTCATTTATGTCATCCCATTTACTCAGGTCATTTGTCTGATCAAAGCACGGTTTGGGGGTCCTCTGTCGTCTCCAAACCTGATGCAATGTCAACACTGCCTTCACTTTACTCCTTAACAAGTTAACAACAACTTGTTGTTGATTTACGATAAAGGTACACATTCCAGATTCAATATCTATCACTGCTTTTGTTTGTCGAAGAAACTCCATCCCCAAGAGACATGGAACTGACAAGTTCTTTACTATTAGAAAGTGGCAAAAAACCAAAACAGATTCTATCTGCAGTTGAAGCTGCGTCTGTAAACTAACTCTCTGTTTCAATGGACCAATCGCTCCCGATATGGAGCAGCCCTGAATCGGCAATGATAAAACTTTTGAAACAGAAGACACCTGTCTGAAGAGACATGATGACATCACATTGATGTTTGCTCCTGTATCAACAATGGCTGTGACAGGAATGTTGGCAATAGAAATCTTAATCGAAGCCTGGACCTGTTCATCATAAATGTCATTAATGTCTTGAGCTTCTAGGTCAGGTGCAAGGTCATCTCGTAAGTCGGTCTCATGGTCGTACCGTATCGCATTAACATACTCAGAATCAGAGTATTCGTTAGTACCCCCACTGGAACCGGCAGCGACCTCTAGGAGGCTGAAAGGTGTTGCCTCTAATTTTCCGCAGGATGTTTAACCTGTTTGTCATTCATGGCCTTAAGTGTTTGTTCCGTTTCATATTGGTGCTGGTTATGTGGTACAAATGCCGGTGTAGAGGGGTAAAATCCACTGGGTGCATTCAGTTGTGAATAGAATACTTGAGAAGTCTGATATCGCCCGATCTTTTGGTTGCCGGCAAAACCATTTCCTTGTGAAGGAAAGTTCGCATTTGGTGCCATTTGAAA
Source organism: Schistocerca piceifrons (assembly GCF_021461385.2). Classification (NCBI taxonomy): domain Eukaryota; kingdom Metazoa; phylum Arthropoda; class Insecta; order Orthoptera; family Acrididae; genus Schistocerca; species Schistocerca piceifrons. The sequence continues at coordinate 94,028,842 of NC_060140.1, forward strand.
ATTGTTCCGCGGTCCTCTATCCTGTGAATAGTTGTTCTTATGTTGTGCTGGGTGGCCTCCGCCTTGCCCATGCCACTTGCTATATTTCGACCTATAACTTTGATTGTACACTGGTCCATTTGAAAAATTACCACTAGTTTGTGGAGAATTTCCATGCTGCTCAGGCGCAGAATTAAAGGGTGGGTTTCCGTACTGATGTTGTACCTGGTGGTTGTAAATTGGGTGGTATCTCTGCTGATTACTGTTATTGGTTTTCTGCTTCCGTTTAAAGTTATTGCCGTTTGCGTTTTGATAACCGCTGGCAGGTTGGCAACAGCGGTCGCAGTAGCTCGCTCTCTCCTTGGGCGCATTGTTGTCCGCGTGCGATGCATTCTGCTGGCTGCCAGGGAAGAATTTGCCGCTGCCAACCTTGGAGCGCACATCCTCGCTAATTAAATCTAAGGAATCCAGCACAGAAAGGAATACATCCGTGTCTTCTTCGGACACATTTACTAATTTCTCTCTAATAGACACAGGGAGTTTGCTTTTGAGAATCATAATTACGTCCTTGGAAGAAATCGGAGAATCCCAGAATTTAATTTTTGCTAGATACTTCTCAAAGTATCGCCGGAGACTTCCATGCTTCTCATTGAAAATTTCCGCACCATACACCTCCTTCCTTAATCTTTGCTGTACCCCATTACTCCAAAATTTTGCCAAGAACATTTTCTCAAACTCTTCATAATTCCTACACGTGTCTACCATTTCCGTTCCCCATAATGCTGCATCACCAGAAATAAAGCCATTGACGAACTGAATACGCTGTCTGTCTGTCCAGCTCCTGGGAAATATGCCGGAAAAATTCTTTAGGAACACGATGGGGTGTATTTCTCGCTTCTGCGGATGAAAAACAGGAAAAGTGCGATGCTTAATCACACTTTCCTCTTGCATTAAACTCACAATTGTGGGCAGATCATTTAGTTTCCCTACTCGGGACTCAACAGGACAGTTGTTTTGCATGTAATCAGGCGGTGAACAATAAGGAGTTGACTGACATTCGTCACCGTCTAAAGAGTTGTTCCCTATAGTTTGCGTATGCGTGTGCGGATTTTCTACACAGTTTCTCAGCATTCTGACTTCGTCCACTACTTGCTGCTTCCACTCAGGAAGATCCCGTGTGAGTGTCCTCCGAATCTGTCCCAATTCAGAAACCACTGTGTCTCCAGACTTACCAGGAGCAGCTAAGATTTCATAAGTTACATCCTTGACAGTCTCCCTAAGCTCCTCCCTGACCTTCTTTTCGATAAAAATATCTTTACCCTTTATCCATTCACTGTAGTGTTCCGACAATGCCTCCGCGTGTGCTTTCACGGTGCTCTTAACCTGTTCTTCAATATTGATTGAGTCTATCTGCCTCGACAGATCCTCCACTACACCTTCAATGTCAGATACTGCATTTCTAACTGAGTTTATTTCTTTGGTAGCTGCCTGAATTTTTGTGTTTAATGTTCCAGATACTTCAGCTATTTCACTTTTCACCTGTTTCTGCATTTTCTGAATTTGATCACTGATCTTAGTTTGCACCTCACCCAAATGGGTATTTAATTCAGCCGTAATTTCTTTATGCAGATCTGTTTTGATTGTGCCTAGCTGTGTTTTTAATGATTCGCTTACAGCATCTAATCGGGCGTTAACAGTCTCATTTTGTGTTTTTATAGTCTCATTTTGTGTTTTTACTGATTCGCTTACAGCATCTAATCGGGCGTTAACAGTCTCATTTTGTGTTTTTACTGATTCGCTTACAGCAGCTAATCGGGCGTTAACAGTCTCATTTTGTGTTTTTATAGTCTCATTTACTGCGTCAAACTGTTGTTTCAGCATTTCCATTAACGCACCGAGGTCATTTGTAGCTGCAGCGGGAAGAATTTGGACTTTAGGGTCACTTTCCCCTGTTACAGACATGGTTAGTTCAGTTTCCACACGGGAACCTACCGTTCGCGATCGTAAAGGGTATGGAATACTATTAGCGTCTTCACTCCCGTCTCCTGTTGTCACCTGTCTCTGTTTACTATCTGCCATTTTCGTTAGTAAATCACGTGCTACGTAAGGCTTTCGTCGTTTGTCAGTGACGTGGTGAGTCCGCTAAGAGCACCACTCTCGCGTGAGCAACAAATGAAATTCTATCTGGCAAGAAGACAAGATGGAACCTAACCGTTTCAGACAAATGAATGAAGATGCTCTTCACTGCAAATTGCGCACACTATCCACCATGTTGAAAATGCAATACAGGTATACTAACAATGGGGAGAAATAATTTCTATTATCAGACTACGAAGAATTTTACTTTGAAAGATAAAATAAAGCAGATTTTCTATAGCGGGAAGGAGATAGAAAGGATGTGGATCGACTTGGAAAAGCAACGTTGCTACTGAAGCACTACACTGCGTATGCAAAATTCTGACTTACTTTTTGATGGCTTGATTACCGCTATGTTGTCTCAGCAAATTCACGTCTCTTTTCTTTTCTTTTCTTTTCTCTCGGTAATTAAACTGCATTATTGACCGTTATTCTCACAGAGAGACGATGTGTACATGAAACGACAGAACATTTATTAACACAAGCACATAGAAAATTTTCCAAGAATTTGATCTAATTTTTGGTCAGGTCCCTGTTCGGGCGCCAAGTGTGATGTTACAAAATAGAAGTGACGTGGTGCTATTCGATGGAAAGTTGGAAATTGAGATTTAACTAACTGTTTTATCAATCACAATTGGCGTAAGAATCATGGATTGACCATTGCCATAAAATATTGCATTATGAGATGTGAATAGTTTTTACTTGCGGTTTCGCGTGGCTTGAGGCAGTCACAACTAGCGTGCTATTGATTAAGAAGTTGCGTTATCGTCTTTCTAATTACTTCATGATCGTAGATACGATCATACCCGGTTGTGAAGTTATTGTTATGACAAAACAATTTCCTAAGGGACCAGAAAGTTCTTAAGGGCGCAAAAACAACTGTAACATCACACAAAAGGGAAATTCGATATTAAAGCTGATGCAAGAAGACGATAAAACAGTTTTCTTTTTATCAATGTAACACGCACATTGGACTGCTGATCTTGGCGTCTGTAATATTAGCAAAATGCATAATTAAAATGAAAATAATACTGAGGAGATAATAGGAATGAGCACTGCTAAATGATTCAGTATTCCCAGAACAAATATTTATTATAACTAAAACATATATCGTACCTTAAGCTTAATACAACAATGACGGTAGATTTTTATGTCCGTATCATGTCCATTTAGCGCTCTTTTATATAGCCATTGTCTTCTTTGAGTCGCTCGTGCGTCGTCACGGTAAGTTATAACAGTTCTTTACACTTCACTCAACTCAGACATACACGTTTTTATACATTTAGTAAAAATTAGATCAGACTGCCACAAATCTGCGTCCGTCTTACTCGAGAAAAACAGTAAAAGTCTTCTTAGCGCTCCAGGCTTCATTTGTTCTCCAGAGAACAAAATAGTGAAGGATCGTATATCTATCCGTATTTTTCTGTTTTTATTGCCGCCCAAAGACGACGAATTACATTATCTAGAAAATTCCACCGTCGCCATGCGACGCCTTCTTATATATTAATCATTCTTTATAAACAAGTATTTGCCTTCTGGCTGAATTTGCTGTTTTAATTAAGCCAAAAATAGCGAATATCACAAACTCCCTATTTCTTACTCCAACCAACTCTAAGGAAATTATACTATCAATAAGAGAGTTAAAAACAAAATTTTCAACAGGTGTGGATGAGATTCCAGATTATGTCATTAAAAATGTGGGGGACCTCATTGCAATACCATTAGCCCACATTTTCAACAGTTCATTAACAAATGGAGTCTTTCCTTCCTGCTTAAAGACAGTGAAACTAAAACCACTGTTCAAAAAGGGTAAGAAAGAAGACATAGCCAATTATAGACCTATTGCCTTGCTATCTACATTTTCTAAAATACTAGAAAAAATTTTTCATAAGAGGTTGCTAGATTTTCTAGAAAAGTGCAAAATATTATCCATAACCCAACATGGCTTCCGGAAAGGCCGATCAACAGAAACAGCAATATATGAATTTCTGGGTGAAGTACTTGAAAAAATTGATAGTGGACAAAAAGTAACTGGCATATGCCTTGATCTGTCTAAGGCTTTCGACATCATAGACCACACTCTATTGCTGCAGAAGCTTGAAAGAATTGGTATCAGAGGTATGCCTAACAGCTGGCTTAGATCATATCTTACTGACCGCAAGCAAGTAGTAGAAATACATTTTCACAAAGAAAATAAATCAACAAGACATTATTCTGATTATAAAGCAGTAAAATATGGAGTACCTCAGGGCTCGGTACTTGGCCCCATCCTATTTTTGATATATATAAATGACCTAACATCAGCCAACCAGTACCATAGCACTATCCAGTTTGCAGATGACACAAGCATATTAGTCAGCGGGAAGACTGCAGAGATACTACAGACAAGACTGTCTGAGGCATTAACAAATGTTGTAAACTGGTTCAACCAAAACAAACTAATAATAAATAAAAGCAAAACAGTAGCATTAAATTTTCATAATATCAAGAGAAACATTGAAGAGGATATAAGAATTCAGATGTCAGACACGGATATTGCAAGTGTGCCTAATACAAAATTTCTGGGGATCTGGCTACAGGATAATCTTAGATGGGAAACTCACATTGACAACATATTAAAGAAGCTAAGTACCATGTGTTATTTAATGAGAGTGCTAGAAAACTGCTGTCATAAGGACTGTATAATGACAGTTTACTATTCTAATATACATTCTGTCCTAAAATATGGGATCACTTTTTGGGGTAACTCGCCATCCTGCCTAAAACTATTCAGGATGCAAAAAAGAATAGTGAGAATCATGGCTGGAATAAAAAGGAACAAACCATGTAGACCATTATTTAAAAGGATGGGGATTCTTCCCCTTCCTTGCATTTTCCTATTTGAAAGTGCAATGTTTATAAAGAAATATACAATAACAAATCCTAGTATCCTCCCCGAAAATGAAAATGTTCATCATCATAATACAAGACAGAAAACTGACTTTCATGTACTCCATACAAAAACCAGTTTGTGCCAAAAAGGAACATTACACCATGGAAAAATTATCTACAATAAATTGCCAAGAGAAATTAAAGTAATGACAGATATAAAAATTTTTAAAGCAGCATTAAAAGAATATCTGTTGACACATTGCTTTTATAGTGTGGAAGAGTTCCTCCAAAATCCTCGAGAGTCTAAGTGATGATTATGCAAATACTGTAACCATTAATATTGGCCTATAAATACATTCAGATGTAATTCTCAAGTTTATAATGGGGTTCAAGTATAAGTTGTATAGCGACTTGCCCAGTATATGAAGTAAAATTCTGTGAATGTAATTCTCTAGTGTACATGTCAGTTCATAGTGTAGAAGAGTTCCTCAAAAATCCTTAGAGCTTAAGAGAGGATCATGCAAATACTTTAATCGTTAATATTGGCTTATACATGTATTCAGTTGTAAACTTCAAGTTTCTAATGTGGTTTAATTATAACTTACACATTGACTTGCCCAGTATATGAAGTGCTGTAAAATTTTGTGAACATAATTTTCTAGTTTCTAAAGTGTTTTAATTGTAAGATATACTTTGACCTGTCCAATATCTGATGTGCTGTACTGTACATGTAAGATTTACTGGACCAATAAATACAATACAATACGATTACTTTGTAAGTGACTGGTCCATCCTATCACCTTTTTTGTATAGCAGGGGAATCAAAGCAGTTTTCCAATCAGCAGGTATAACAGGGTTGCCACAAGTTTCCCCAAGTGAAATTCCCTGATTTCCAGACAAGCTATAGCATTTTTCCCTGACAAATTTTGAAATCTCAAGGGTAAGTAAAGACATAAGTTGACAAAAAATGTAAGGACTTCTGTATTTCTAAATGTGTGACCAAAAATCTTAACTACTAACATCAACATATTTCGGAATGAACTGTTTCCGGATAAAGAAAGAAAGTTGAATGGTATATATGTTTCATTAAGACCACTGACTTTCTTTTATTTCAGTAAAATGAAACACATTTTGTGACAAAAATACGCGTTTCATTGGAGTGTAAGACAGATTTAAAATACCTTCAGTGATTTCAGAAATAACCACAGAAAAAACTGGGCCTCTTGAGAGAAGTGCATAAGGTGGGGAAGAGTTGTGTAAACCAACACTATAGGCGACCCCCTATAAAATGTTGGCCCCACCATGTTTGTAACTGTTGGTTATTACCTACTTTGTTATATCTATTATTTTACAGGTATTGTGTGATTTTTCTTTGAAGAAATACATGAGTACATAGCATACAAATTGCCAGCGACTGCCACAATTTTCTTCTTCTTACCATCCATACTTTCAAATATATAAACTACTTTCGAAATGCCAAAATGTACTAGAATAAATAAAATGTCTATAAAATTCTGCACTGTCCAATGTACTTGCAGGGAGACAGTCGCAGTTCCTGAAATCCATCGCCCGTGGCGAGGAGCACCATAGTCCTGAGTCCGCGGGTAAACCATGAAAATCCGCCACATTATGCCACACACAAACAGACCTGTTAGAGATACCCACAGAAAAGGCCTGCAGTTTTGGCCCATCTTGGAAGTCTACTCATGTGGCCAGCTACTCACGTGTCACAGACAGTATGCTGATGAAATGAGACCACGGTGATCTATCCACACAGCAGATAACTTGTGCAAATACTCTGAGAATCAACATTAATGAGGACAAGTAGCAACTTATCGTAAAGATGATTGCTGAGCCACAGACAGGCACACAGAAAAGACAATCACTTTCTCACAACTAAATTTTTGGCCATAACCTTTGTCAGAAAATGAGAGTGCACATGCGTTCACACAAGCCCTCAGACACAACTCATGCACACATGACCATCGCCTCCGGCTGATGCGTCAACAGTCTCTGAGAATCAGTTCCAAACAAATCAGTTCTCATGCCTTCTTGCCTCTTGATGGCACCTGCTAGGCTAGCAACAAAAAGTGGTGGCAGCACTGACTGCAAGCTGAGGGGAGTGGTAGAAAGGGGAGAAGCAGTAGTAATCAGGGACTAGGGAAGCAGAGCACATACTCAGCTGCACCCAGCCATCGGCGATGTGTGACATCTCAGTAAACAAGCCATCTACTGCGACAAAAATGAGGTTTTTCCAGTGTTTTTTTTTTCCAAATTTACCTGATACATTTCAAATTCCCTGCTTTCCAGAACTTGTGGCAATGCTGTATAACTTCACTCCACCCATATTCAAAATGATGGCTTGTAACTGGTTAGTACGAAGTTTGTGACTGATCTTGAGCATCTCAGCAATTAAGCCACATTTACACTGTGCTCTGTTATTTCTTGTGTAAATGGAACTGAGCCTCAGTTCAGGATATCATATTTGTAATTTTGCTGTAGGTGTGTAGTTTATGCAAGTAATGCTTTAGGATGTCACAATTAGAGCCTTCGTGTTTGCCTTGAGTGCTCTGTCCGGGTGACGGAAACAAGTACTAGACGGCTCATAGTTCTTTCCTACAGGTCCTGTAGAATTATGCACATTGTTCTATTTGAAGTTGTTATCAATTTCATCCATTCTATGAGGTCTGTTCAAAAAACTCCAGAATATTTGTAATTTTGCACCAATGGTGTGTTGGAGCAGAGTGTGGTTGGCATCCTTGCACACACCAGTGTTTAATGTTTAACTGCCGGAAATTTCATTGTTGTATGTCTGTTAGTTATTTTTCTGTGCTGTATTGAGCAGAACATGTGTCGCACAGTTTGTGAATTTCAAGACGGCAGAGGAGCAATGCGTCTACATTAAATATTGCGTCAAACTCAAGAAAACCTTTACGGAGAAACACCAAATGATGAAGGAACCCTACGGTGATGAGTGCTTAAGCCATACTTGTTACAAATGATTCACATGGTTTAGAAATTGCCAGATGGAAGTTAAAGATGACCCCCGTTCAGGCCACCCTTCAATGTCTACCGACAACGCTCATGTCAGGAACCTCAACGAAAACGTGTGTGCAATTGAGGACTGGCTGTCTGAGAGATTTCAGATGAAAGTAACATTTCAGTTGGATCATTTCATGAAATCCTGACACAGCATCTTGAAATGCATCATGTTGCTGCCAAGTTTGTCCAATAGCTCATGAGTCAAGACCAGAAAGACCTTTACCTCATGACCTGTGAAGAGCTTTCGGATTGCGCAAATGAGAATGAGAATCATGACTGGTGACGAGATGTGGGTTTATGGTTACGATGTTGAGACCAAGGTTCAGTCTTCACAATGGGTCAGGAAAGGTTCTCCAAAGACCAAAAAAGCTCATCAGGTCAGGCCAAATCTCAAAGCAATGCTGATAGTTTTCTTTGACTCTGAAGGGTTAGTTCATAATGAATTCATGCCGCAGGGACAAACTGTTAGGGATGGTAATATTGGTATGTGTTGCAATGCCTACGGGAAAATGTGAGAAGTAAATGGACTGAAATGTCCTGAGACAATTCATGGCTCTTGCATAATGATAATGCACCAGCACATTCACCCCTGTTGGTGCGTGACTACTGCATAAAACACATAATCACTGCGCTGCCTCATCCCACGTACTCTCCAGACCTGGCCCCAGCAGACTTTATTTTTATTTCCAAAGTTGAAAACCCCTTTGAAAGGATGAAGATTTGCAATGATTGACAAGATAAAAGAAAATATGCAGACAGTGCTTCGCACAATCCACCAACAGGCTGCTTCTGGAAATGGAAACGGCACTGGAAGCAGTGTGTCAGTTGAAGAGGAGAGTATTTCAAAGGAGACCATGCACAACAAGTAAAAGGTAAGAATAGAAAAATTTTGTGGACAAAGTTCTGGAATTTTTTGAACAAACCTCATATTGAAGTCATACATGTGTTATTTTGCCTGATTGATTTGGATGCTTTCTTCTGCATTTCTGATAAGTTTTTTCAAGTGCCTGGACTTTAGTGGCTATTCCAGTTTGCCCAGCCTCTGATGTGGAATGCCAGAGCTCTATTGCATTCTGGTATCCATCACCTGATGATATATTTTCGTGGAGGCATGGCGAGTTTTCTTGCCGGTACTTGAACGGTCTCAAAAAGTGCATTTCACGTTTATATACTTTGTCTGTGTAAATCCCTGTGCATTTCTGAACCGGTGCATTGTATTTTATGTTTCTAATACTTTTTTTTTGTTTCAGTTGTGCCTGAAGCATATTTTAATTTGTGTGAAATGGCGGTCAGAGTACATAACGTTCACATAATCACGCATTTATGATTTACAGCTAAAATTTTCAAATTTTCTACTGATTGCTACATGGTCAATCTAGTATTTGCCTTTTAGCCAATTGGGGATTTCCATGGAGTCAGTTTCTATGAGGATTCTTACAAGTTTATGGGTATTAACACAAACCTCGCCCATCTACATGTATTTTTCGCATACCATCCTTTGGCACTTTTATTCTTATATAGTGAAAAATTCCCTGTGATGTGTCTGCATTCCCACTCTGAATAATTTGTGCACTAAAAGCTCCCAGTTAAGGTCTTACAATTAGCACAGTGCTGGCAGATCACTGACAATGATCTTTCTTTCACATTCTGACCGGAACTTCTCAACTTTGTTTTTGTCAGGTTTAGTGTTCACTTGATCATGTGTGATTTCCAAGTGTGTATGCATAGTTGATGCAGTTAATGGTGAGAAGTGAGAGGCATTCTGAAGGTAATGTGAAATCTGTCATTGAGTACTGGATACTATTATGTGCTGCAAATGCACATACATTACTGTCTGTGAGTTTTACAGAAGGTTTTCTTTTGTGCATGCAATATCCATCTGAAAGAAGAATCTACTTGAATCTGTGGTATTATTATTAGTTCCAAACAATGACATGGATATTGCAATGAAGAGTTCTTAGTTCACCAATATTTTAGTGTTCCTATAGTTTTGAGGAACTAGGAGCATAGCATCACGAGCCGAACCACATATGTGGGCTATAGCAGATGATGCAGCTGAGTTTCCATGTTGCTGTTAGCTTTATGATACCCGTTATCTGGGATAGGAAGTGACTCTTTTCAATTTCTAATACATTACTGCTTCCACCCTCTGAAAATATCTGTACCGTTTTTTATCATGGCTGGACACTAGTGTGATTGTTCAGAGCTGATCAACAACTTGATAATAAACTAAAAGAATTCTGAAATTCAGTAATCTGTAGAAGCTACCAACACAGAAGGTAGTGGAAGTATGTACAGGGTGTTATCTACCATTCAAACAGTATGTTGCCATTAATATAAAGCTCTCTGGCTACCAGCCACATAAGTATGTCAGAACTCACTCACCTAAAAAATTCAACCATTGTAAGTGTTACCTTCACAGAGAAAGACAAATTCATAGTATGTTGTCACATTTAACACTGGTGTAGTGGTGAACGTCAAGCATACTAACACAAATATCTGGTGTTAGAGACCATTCATTCTCAAATATTCACATACTGTATTTCACTTGCTTGCAGGAAGAATATTTCTAAATTAAGCACAGTTACAGTTTTTTTTTTCTGTTTCTGAGAAATAAGTAGCAATGACTCCACCCAAACATATTCTTGCAATAGATGTGTTGGCTGGCCGTCCATCTCTGAAAACCTCACACTCTACAATTATCCAGGTCATTTATTGTCTCAAGCATTCTCTATGTATTGCAGCAAGCAACTGGTCCCCAGTACTTCAGTTCATCAATCAGATAAGTAAACTGTTCTATTCTTGTATAATCTTTTATGGAAAATGTCTATTATAAACCTAATAATACTGTACAGGGGATATCTGAAATAAATCCATACAAAGTATTCACTTTCAAGATGCATGAATTGCTTCCTTTAAGGACTTACGTTAATCAATGTAATATAGTAGGTGTTGAAATAGATTTTCTACAGAACTATTTCAGAAGCTGTCCACTGCAAAAGAGTGCAGAACCTTGGTAGCCAGTAATGCCAATGTCAACAGATTTTGACACATAGTCGGAAAATAAAGGGATATGTCAATTTCTCAGGGAAGTTTAGTGGAAGAAATTTGAAATTATATGTGTAATCGGCAACCATGACTAAAATTTACATGAAACTTTTAATGACTCACACATTTATTATTGTCATCTCACACTAAAAGTGGCTGCAAAATGGGCTTACCGAATTTGTCACACAACAGCAAGATATTGCGCACCCTCGGCTTCACCAACAGATTACATTCCATTCACTTCTTGTTTTGTGTCATTCATATAGAGGGAAACATTCCACGTGGGAAAAATATATCTAAAAACAAAGATGATGTAACTTACCAAATGAAAGCATTGGTGTGTTGATAGACACACAAACAAACAGAAACACACACACAAAATTCAAGCTTTCGCAACCCACGGTTGCTTCATCAGGAAAGAGGGAAGGAGAGGGAAAGACAAAAGGATGTGGGTTTTAAGGGAGAGGGTAAGGAGTCATTCCAATCCCGGGAGTGGAAAGACTTACCTTAGGGGGGAAAAAAGGACAGGTATACACTCGCGCACACACCCATATCCAACCATACACAGACGCAGACACAAGCAGACATTTTTCAAAAGCTAGAATTTTGTGTGTATGATTGTGTTTGTTTGTGTGTCTATCGACCTGCCAGCGCTTTTGTTTGGTAAGTCTCATCATCTTTGTTTTTAGATATATTTTTCCCATGTGGAATGTTTCCCTCTATTATATATATACAAAGCAACATTCTGTAATTTTGCTACTACTGTTCATTTCTTAACTGAACAAAACTAAAATGAAAGTCATTAACTGTGCCCTAGGAGTAGTCAAGGAGAAACTTTTTCAGATTGTTTTCAAATTTTTTAGTTTGCTGTCTGTCAGACATTTTATATCACTGAGTAAGTGATCAAAAATTTTTGTTGCAGCATTGTGCACACTTTCTTATGCTAAAGACAACTTTAATGTTGAGTAATGAACGTCATTTTTCCTTCTGGTATTATAATTGTATACATTACTGTCCCTTTTGAAATGTAGTCAGAATGTCCAACTCTTTCAACAGATGTCTAAAAGACGATTGTGAGTGAGCACCATACATTATTCTTACAGCACATTTCTGAGCAATTGAAAATTTTCTTTCTTTAGGGGCATAGGACGTCAAACGAGCTGACTTGGAGCAGGAGAGGCACCACAGGACATTTTAATTTCCACTGTCTATACTTTTACAAATAAATTCATAAAACTTTGTCAGCATGACCAGGAAGGATTCAGAATTCACACTCACAGCAGTGGAAGTTCAAAAACATAATGAAGTAATTTTTTTTACATGTGAAATTTCATCTTTTTTTCACTTACTAATGGCAGCATTTGTTGCTGTAGGTACACTTTTCTTCATAAGTAAGAGAGATGGTTCGATGAATTTTGCACAGCATACAAACCACAGTTAAAGGTGTATGAAACTCTAGAATTTCCCAAATCTATTAAAAACTATGGTAAAAATTGAGGTAATTAACTACAAAATTTGTGTATTTTCTAAACATGAAGTTTAAAATACAACAGATCATTCATTTTTTCATAAATTAAATAAATTCTAGAGTTTCATACACCCGTAGGTATGGTATGTATGCTGTGCAAAATTCATCGAAGAATCTCTCTAACTTATGAAGAAAAGTGTACCTATAGCAACAAATGCAGCCATTAGTAAGTGAAAAAATTGTGAAATTTCACACGTAAAAAAAATTATTTTGTTATGTTTTCGAACTTCCACTGCAATGATTGTGAATCCTGAATCCTTCCTGGTGATGCTGACAGTTTTATGAATTTATTTGAAAAGTATAGACACTGGAAATTAAGATTTCCTGTGATGCCTCTCCTGTTTCAAGTTGGCCCATTTGACGTCCTACCCCCTTAAAGATGAGTTATCCCAACATTATTACAGAGGGCATTATTGAATGAAAATACATCAACTTACTGATTTCTCTCTCCCTAAGATTTGCACTGTCTCTAAGTGCAAAAGTGGCTGAACTAAGTTGTATGAGGAGTTCCATCAAAAAGGACTGCTATTTATTATTTCATCACCATGTGTCACACTATCATTGATGTAATACCTCTAGAACTGAGTACGCTGTGTCTTTCAAGAATTATTCACAGAAAACCAGTCAATGATACTTTTGCACACATTATTTACCGTGTTTCCGTATGTATGTTTAGACTGATTACAATAGTAGTGCCATCCGCAAAAAGAACTAATTCTGCTTGTTGTATATTAGATGGAAGATCATTTGCAGATATGAGGAACAGTGGGCCTACAATGGAGCTTGGGGAACCCCATAAGTGATTACATTCCAGTCAGAATTACATCCCAAGACTATATTGGTTGAATTACTATTTAGTAGTTTTATTTAAATACAACTTTCTGCATTATTTTGGTTGGATATATTATACTTCCCCCCCCACCCCCCCCCCCCCCCCCCACCCCATGAACCATGGACCGTGCCGTTGGTGGGAAGGCTTGCATGCCTCAGCGATACAGATAGCCGTACCGTAGGTGCAACCACAACGGAGGGGTATCTGTTGAGAGGCCAGACAAACATGTGGTTCCTGAAGAAGGGCAGCAGCCTTTTCAGTAGTTGTATGGGCAACAGTCTGGATGATTGACTGATCTGGCCTTGTAACACTAACCAAAACGGCCTTGCTGTTGTGGTACTGTGAAAGGCTGAAACCAATAGGAAACTACGGCCGTCATTTTTCCCGAGGGCATGCAGCTTTCCTGTATGGTTAAATGATGATGGGGTCCCCTTGGGTAAAATATTCTGGAGGTAAAATAGTCCCCCATTCGGACCTCTGGCCGGGGACCCACTCAGGAGGACGTTGTTATCAGGAGAAAGAAAGCTGGCGTTTTACGGGTCGGAGCGTGGAATGTCAGATCCCTTAATCGGGCAGGTAGGTTAGAAAATTTAAAAAGGGAAATGGATAGGTTAAAGTTAGATATAGTGGGAATTAGTGAAGTTTGTTGGCAGGAGGAACAAGACTTCTGGTCAGGTGAATACATGGTTATAAACACAAAATCAAATAGGGGTAAGGCAGGAGTAGTTTTAATAATGAATAAAAAAATAGGAATGTGGGTAAGCTACTACAAAAAGCATAGTGAACACGTTATTGTGGCCAAGATAGATACGAAGCTCGTGACTACCAAATTAGTACAAGTTATGTGCCAACTAGCTCTGCAGATGACGAAGAGATTGATGAAATGTGTGATGAGATAAAAGAAATTATTCAGATAGTGAAGGGCGACGAAAATTTAATAGTCATGGGTGACTGGAATTCGATAGTAGGAAAAGGAAGAGAAGGAAATGTAGTAGGTGAATATGGAATGGTGGTAAGGAATGCAAGACGAAGCTGCCTGGTAGAATTTTGCACAGAGCGTAACTTAATCATAGCTAACACTTGGTTCAAGAATCATAAAAGAAGGTTGTATACAAGGAAGAAGCCTGGAGATACTAAAAGGTTTCACATAAATTATATAATGGTAAGACAGAGGTTTAGGAACCAGGTTTTAAATTGTAAGACATTTCCAGGGGCAGACGTGGACTCTGACCACAATCTATTGATTATGAACTGCAGATTAAAACTGAAGAAACTGCAAAAAGGTGGAAGTTTAAGGAGATGGGACCCGGATAACTGACAGAACCAGAGGTTGTAGAGAGTTTCAGGGAGAGCATTAGGGAACGATTGACAAGAATGGGGGAAAGAAATACAGTAGAAGAAGAATGGGTGGCTTTGAGAGATGAAATAGTGAAGGCAGCAGAGGAGCAAGTAGGTAAAAAGACGAGGGCTAATAGAAATCCTTGGGTAACAGAAGAGATACTGAATTTAATTGATGAAAGGAGAAAACACAAAAATGCAGTAAATGAAGCAGGCAAAAAGGAATACAAACGTCTCAAGGAAGATTGACAGGAAGTGCTAAATGGCTACGCAGGGATGGCTAGAGGACAAATGTAAGGATGTAGAGGCTAATCTCACTAGTGGTAAGATAGATACTGCCTACAGGAAAATTAGAGAGACCTTTGGAGGAAAGAGAACCACTAGCATGTATATCAAGGTCTCAGATGGAAACCCAGTTCTAAGCAAAGAAGGGAAAGCAGAAAGGTGGAAGGAGTATATAGAGGGCCTATACAAGCGCGATGTTCTTGAGGACAATATTATGGAAATAGAAGAGGATGTAGATGAAGATGAAATGGGAGATATGATACTGCATGAAGAGTTTGACAGAGCACTGAAAGACCTATGTCGAAACAAGGCCCCGGGAGTGGACAACATTCCATTAGAACTACTGATAGCCTTGGGAGAGCCAGTCCTGACGAAACTCTACCATCTGGTGAGCAAGATGTATGAGACAGGCGAAATACCCTCAGACTTCAAGAAGAGTATAATAATTCCAATCCCAAAGAAAGGAGGGGTTGACAGACAGGAAAATTACCGAACTATCGGTTTAATAAGCCACAGTTGCAAAATACTAACACAAATTCTTTACAAACGAATGGAAAAACTGGTAGAAGCCGTCCTCGGGGAAGATCAGTTTGGATTCCATAGAAATGTTGGAACACATGAGGCAATACTGACCTTACGACTTATCTTAGAAAATTGATTAAGGAAAGGCAAACCTATGTTTCCAGGATTTGTAGACTGAAACCCAAACTGTGATTTTTCTGAGGATATTACTGTTGCAAATTTGAGATACTATTTTAGAATACATCAACTTCTCAAAAATTTTTTGAAATGATGGAAGCAGTGAAACAGTTCAGTAGATATTGACATCACTCACATCACCTTTCTTAAAGAGGGGTTTCACAACGGCATATTCGTCCTCTGATATAACATCTTAATATTATACTGGTAGAGAAAGAATCAGACTGAGGAACAAAAGCACTATCTAATTCTCCTGTGAACTGAGGAGGTTGTACACAACAAAAACATTTTTAAAAAGTTGAAAAAAAATGGCAATTAATTCCATTTGAATGCGAATTTTTTGAGCAGATCGTTACTGCCTTTAAATGGCACTGGAAAATCCTGGCTAGAATACACACAATAGAATGAATAAAGACAAACACTCATTTGATTGTGAACACACAGAGTGAGTGACAGGCACAAGAATTCGATCATAGTAGGGCACCTAACAAACCTGCAAGAAAAATGTGTTTTCTTTACATATCAAAATTAACTAACAAAATAGCAAGTAATGATAACATGATTAATTGAAAATGTGACTAGTTTACCACATCCTTGCATCCTCCTCGCCTACCTCTTTTTTCTCTTATTTTATTTTACATGTCTAGCTCCATTGGACCAAATGGAAGAGTAAATCCCCAATGCCATGGAACATGCCAGTACATGAAATTACAACATAAAAGTAGTAACAGATGAAATAAAATGTTCTTGAACCCAAAAGAAAAGAGAGACAAGCCCAATCAACAATACAGCACAGGAATCAGCTTATTTTTTCAGGGAACTTCTCAACAAAATAGGAGTGACCCTTCAATTTGAAACCGCTAAGATTTTTGAATCCTAGTGGTAGCTTATTGAAAATGGATGCAGCAGTATACTGCACATCTTTCTGCACAAGTGTCAAGGGAGTGTGATCCAAATGCAGATGGGTTTGTGGCCTAGCATTAAATGAGTGAAAGCTGCTAACTCTTGAGACTAAGCCGACATTGTTAACAAAAGACAGTGAAGAATATATATATTGAGAGGCCAATGTCAGAATGCCCGGACTAGTGAACAGGGATTGACAATAGGTTTGCAAACTTATACCACTTATTGCCCGAACTGCCTGTTTCTGAGCCAAAAATATCCTTTGAGAATGTGAAGAGATACCCCAAAATATAATACCATACTGCTTACAGCAAAAATCCGTTAACTCCAATTTTTTACATTTTCGAGTTACGTACACAGATAGTATCAGAAAACGAGTATCTTTCGTCTGGAGAAACCAGTTAAAGAGTATTCATCATTCTAAGCAGTTAGAGAGATACGCCAAGATTCCACTAAGTACATAAGTGATTGTTTTGTACAGCAAAAATCATTCAGGTGCACTTCAATATGCTTGATGAAATAATTTGAACAACGAGAATCCTTCAATTTTACTTAAAGGATTTCAGCAGAAAAAGAAACCACAATTTACTGGATTTAAATTTTATATGTCGACTGATGCAAGCTTGTATTTCTTACATCAGCTTCGTTTATCAGACTGTGGTAAATCTGTGTACTGTATTTCCAACAGCCAACAACAATGCACGTGATTCCACATAGGCTGTAATAATGTCATTATACTACAATACGTGAACAATGCAAGAACAGCATTATTGTCGATTATTTCAGTTTGCTTGAATAAGAGCCTATTGTCGCAGTAGCTGCTGTTAGTTCAGTGAGTGCAGTAGCATTTTGCCGTTTGCCTAGAGTGTGTTTATTTCTAAAATGTATTCAGGACGCGCCCCGACTGTATCATTGACCAAGAAAACGATATTCACAGCAGATGGTATTGGAGATAAGCATTAAAATAATACAATACAGTAAACATGAACTGAACTGTTACAGTATACTGCCATTTTAAAATTAATAAATTAATTTTATTTCACATTTTTACTTTAAGGTAATGAATATGTATCTCCAAGTGTGTCAACTGGAAGCAGAATTCATGATGCACGCAGAGTATTCAATGAAGTCCTCATAGAGTCAATTGGGGAAGATAAACTGAAGCAGGAACTGTATCACGTGAGTTCACAGGGGACTCACTTAAGTGAAAGTGTCAATCAAAGTGTAGAGGCAGTTGATTTTGACTCAGATTGCTCCATCAAGGGTCCTAACTACGAACCAGATTCGAGTAATACAGATAGTACGGATCTCCTGAGCAAAGAAATCAGTGCTGTAAAGGAAACTACTAGTGGTAAATGATCAAGATGGAAGAAAAGTGATCCCAAAAATTGGAAGAAGAATGTAATTAGGAAGTGTAAAATTGAAAACAAAAAGCCAAAGTCAGTTAACTGTGAAAGATGTAGATTAAAGTGCAACAAAAATTTCTCTGATGAAATTAGGTACTCTATTTGTAGAAGCTTCTGGGACTGTGATTTTTAAAAGGATTTTATTCTTTGCAACACACTGAGTTTAACTCCAGCACAAAGATGAAGTATTGCTCAGCCACTGCAAATACATAAAGATTCTAAGGTATACTACCTGAATAAAGACTATAAAAAAGTCAGAGTATGTAAGAAATTCTTTATCAAAACTCTTTGAATTTTGGCTGATGTAATAGGCACTGCATATAAGGGAAAAGGTGAGAGTGGTCTGTTTGTAGGAAGTGATAAGAGAGGCAAAGAAACCCCTCATAATAAAACTAAACCTCCTGAAGTGCAGAAAGTTAAAGACCACATAGAAAAGTTTCCTACAATGGAATCTCACTACTCAAGGAAATCCACAAAAAGAGTGTATTTAGACTCCAAACTAAGTATATCCAAAATGTATAGTCTATACAAAGAAGAATGTAATGATTCCGAACCAGTCAGTGAAATAACTTATAGAATATTTTGTCAGGACTATAATCTGGCCTTCTATAAGCTAAAAAAAGATCAGTGTAAAAAATGAGTGAGTTGTGAGAAATCAAAAAGTAATGATGAAAAGAAAGCTTTAGAAGCAGAGTATAATGAGCATATTGCAAGGAAATATGAATGCAACCAAGCAAAAGCAGTCAATACAGCAAAATGTAAGGTAGAAAAGACATTTATGTGTTACACATTTGATTTGAAATCTGTCTTGCATATACCTGCAAGTGACGTCAGCCCGATGTACTACAGCCTGAAAATCTGTACATACAATTTAACTGTCTGCGAACTATCTGAGCCAAATGATGTGTTCTGCTATGCTTGGACTGAGCTAAACGGAAAGAGAGGTAGCTCCAAAATTGGTTCCTGCATCACGAAGTATATTAAACAGCTTTGACCAGGTATAAAGCACATTTCATTTTTCTCTGACACCTGTGGTGGTCAAAATAGGAATCAAAACATAGCTGCATTGTTTCTGTACTTGGTTCAGACAGCAAATTTAGACATTATTGAAAACAAATTCCTCAAATCTGGCCACACCTTCATGGAAGTGGATAGCATGCACAGTGCAATTGAATGTGCAAAAAAATATGTACCTGTTTATACTATTCAGGATTGGCTTAATATATTCAGACTTGCAAGATCTAATAGAGTTCAAAACAAGAAAAGTTCTCCTTATGCAGTACATGAAATGAAAACTGTAGAATTCAAGGATTTATCTAACCTTTCAACATCTATCATTAAAAACAGAAGTACTGACATTCACAGAAATAAAGTTAACTGGTTAAAAATGAAATGTTTTCGCTACCAGAGAACCAATCCAGGAGTGATCGAATACAGATATGGCCACACATCGGATTATAAAGATATACATACGTTTGGGGAAGGACGTCCTTTGAATATGGCAAATATTCACTCAGATCTTTATCCCAACATTCTGCCAAAAAGCAAAAAGAAAGAGATCTGCCTGATACAGTTATGCAAAAATGGTGTCACTTCTGAAGAATTTCACTCTTGGTATAAATATCTTCCTACATCAGCTGCAGCCATTGACACAGTTCCTGAGCCAGGTGTAGAAGACAGTGACAGCAGCGAAGCAGATGCATAGAGTGTAGAAGAAAAGAACCTTCTACAGTGTTTTTCAATTGTTAAGTGATATTATAAAATGACTCATTATTGTGATTCAAATTATTCAGTAATGTGTTTTTTTATGTAACTTCACTCAAATTGATAAATAATTACTATGTTGACTACCAAAACCAATTATGTGATGCAATATTTGTATTTCATGTTAATTAATAAAAAGTTATAAAGCATTAACAAGCTATTTATGCATTAACCTTTACTAGATATCGCCATTAGTTAGTTATTGCATTGCAACAATTCATTTGTTGATTTAATTATTGGCCGGCCAGAGTAGCTGAGCGGTTCTAGGTGCTACAGTCCGGAACCGCACAACCGCTACGGTCGCAGGTTTGAATCCTACCTTGGGCATGGATGTGTGTGATGTCCTTAGATTAGTTAGGTTTAAATAGTTCTAAGTTCTAGGGGACTGATGACCTCTGATGGTAAGTCCCATACTGCTCAGAGCCATTTAATTATTTATGGCTCACTAAGGAATATAAAAATCCATTTTTCTCGAAACTAGCTAAAATGGAGTAAGTGGGTTTTTGCAGTAAGCCTATGATAAGCAAATGAAAATAAGCAAAGTAGACTGTTTTTCATATCAAACTATCACTTACTTCACACACCATTCAAATAGTACAAATGGGAGCATTAAGTCTTTGAACAAAGGCCTGAACATGGGCTTTCCGTGACAGTTTACTATCTATCTGAACACCTAGAAATTTGGCCTGTTCCATTTTAATAATCGTATCACCATTCTGTGAAACTAAAACGTCAGGTTACTTTGAATTCTGTGTTAGAAATTGTAAAAACTGAGTCTTACTGTGATTTAGCATTAGTTTATTTTCTACAAGCCCTGAACTTATGTCATGAACTGCACTATTTGGAACAGTGCCAATGTTGCACACAACGCCCTTTACTACCAAGATAGTGTCATCAGCAAACGGAAATATTTCAGAATCATAGTGTCATCAGCAAACAGAAATAGGCCTATTTAAGAATCACCTCTAATACTAGAGAGCATATCATTTATATAAATAAGGAACAGGAGTAGCCCCAGCAATTATCCCTGGGGACCAACACATTAAACTGTGCCCCACTCAGACCCCACATCATAGCCATTCTCAACACTGTGAGGAATAACCTTTTGCTGTGTGTTATTAAAGTAAGAGGTGAACCAACTGTGAGCTACGCCCCATATTCCATAATGGTCCAGCTTCTAGAGCAATATTTTGTTATCAACTCAATCAAATGCCTTGTGCTAAAGCACTTCTAAAACCACCTGATAGTAAATTATATTGAATAAAATGATCAATTACCCTTACATACACAGCCTTTTCAATAACTTTAGAAAACACTGATGGCGTACAAATAGGTCTAAAACTGTTTACATTATCCCTTTTTATAAAGCAGCTTTACTACTGAGAACTTTAATTGTTCAGGAAACTGACCATCCTTAAACAAAAAATTATATATATCCATGTCTAAGTACATGGCTAACTGTGCAGCACAGTATTTTAATTTTCTGCTAGGTAATCCATCATATACATGAGAGTCCTTAGTCTTGAGTGATTTAATTATTGACTCAATCTCCCCCTTGTCAGTATCACAGAGGAGTATTTCTGACATCAGCCTTGAGAAGGCATTTTCCAATAGAGTTATACGATTCCCTGCAGAAAGTAAGTTTTTATTTCATTCACTAGCAATGCTCAGAAAATGACTGTTAAACGCTGTACAATATCTGACTTATCAGTAACAGAAAAATTTTCACTGCGAACAGACCTTATATCATCAATCTTGTACTGCTGACCAGACACCTCCTTCACGAATGACCATATGCTTTTAATTTTATCCTGTGAATTAGCTACTCTATTTGCATACCACATACTCTGCCTTCCTAATAACATTTTAAGCACCTTACAATACTGTTTATAATGGACTACTGTAGCTCTATTGTGACTACTTCTAAAATTTTGATATAATTCCCACTTTGTTCTACACAATATCCTTATACCACCCAGGCTGCCGTTTACCACTAGCACCCTGTTTAGAACATTCTAACGGACGGCAACTTTCAAAGAGCATGAGAAATATTTTAAGAAAAGCATTATATTTGTAATCTATGTTATCAGCATTATAAATATCCTGCCACTCTTGTTCTGCTTCCATTCTACTATCCCATTTTGTTCACTACATAAGATTACCTCCCATAATATCGTGCCTCGAATCTCTCTTCGACCTATACAACCAATTATCATCTTGAGACAAATTTGGCAGATTTAGATTTGTGTCAGTCTGATTTGTCCTCTTCTATGCACCGTTTCTAACTACCTATCAGCTAACATCTCACTGGTTACAGAAAAAATACTATTTATAGCATTTGTATGCACTGCTGTTAATAATCTGGATTACGGCCATGCGTGTTGTATGTAGTGTGCATCAAATCAGGAAATTGGCCCAGATTTGAACTGTTCCGCATGTCCACTTCCACCAGCACAAGCAGCCAATAAAGCTGAGTCTCCTTTGGGCTCCTTGTCATGAAGAATGCAGAATAATCTCTCTCTCTCTCTCTCTATATATATATATATATATATATAAACCACTACATGACTTCTTGTATGCTACAGTTTCAGTTAAGTAAATGACAATGTCAAACTGGATCAGGCAATCAAGAGAACAAATAAACAACTAAAAAAATGTTTATGAACACAGGTGGCAAACATTAAGATAACTGTGTTACAGAATTTTCAGACAATACAAATGAAATTATTCACTAAAATAGTGCATTTATAGGCTGGAATCACTTAACAGGCAAAAATTTTATTAACAATCAGTTTTTATTATTTCACACTCGCATCTCCCTTTACACTCCATTCTTTTTTAAAAATTAATGAACAAATGTCATACGCAACTGTAGAACAATGTATTCAACATTTCTGTCTTCAGTTTTATGAACACGCAGACAAGTTAAGTTTGTCATTTTTCACGATATTTGAAATTTTCCTTAACTTTATTTATGGGTATCAGGTACACAAGTACAGGTATGCAGGCTCAACAGGGAGCAAAGTAGATCCGCACTCAAGACACGATCAACAAAAGAACTATTCTTCAATGTCTTCTATTAATACCACTTTGAAATACACAATCATTTATTACACTGGAAAAAAATAATTGAAAAGGTTATAAAATACTGCTCTACTTCAAAAGACATTATCTAATGTAACTGAACAAATATAATAGGCCTATCAATATTTTACACAGAAAAAACATAACAAAGTCATTATGGAAAACTATCCACACTATTAGATTCCCAAAAAGCAATAATCTCTATTCCACTAGAGAAATTAAATGCACAATTAAACACCATGATGCATACACAAAAACAATCAACAGACTGCACTCTACTCAAATACAAAAGTGCTATTGTAAGTCTGGTTTATCCAAAACACAAGGATCTTCCACAGAACACAGGGAATGAAACTATTGCTTCAAAATCATTTTGTACTTACAACAGAAAACTGGACAGTTTCATAACAAGTAGAAAATTTAAAAATCCTCAAATTTAAGACTTAACAGACTTTAAATAATTGACAGTCTTGTTCCCTAATCTTAAAAATTGTTTCTTTCTCTCTCTCCTCACACACACACACACACACACACAGAGCAACTGTTTCTCGCTCTCTCTCCTCACACACACACACACACACACACACACAGGTTTGAATTAAAAACCATTCAGTTTCAAAGGTCACTGTTCAGCCAGTGTATACAACAATACAACAGCTACATTATTTACAGTCACAACTGCTACTCTCTCTCTTTGATAGTATTCGAAGAGTTGATCTCACCCTTCCTCGTAAATTTATCAGGATACCTCTTATCTTTTTTCTTTGCAACGAGCATGGACATTTCAGAACCGGCAGGGAGGAACATAATCTTAGAGGGTCTACAAAATATGTTGCCATTTGACACAGGTATGTTCCCATGCTGTACTGTCTGCTTCATCATATGCTGCTTTTCTGTCTGTGAATGAATGGGATATCGACTATCATCCATTTTGGATTTCTTTCCATCTTCTGCCAACACATTTCTATTAAAAAATTGTTTCCCTGTGTATCCAAGGCTTTTGTTTCCATTTACTGACATATTAGACAGTCCATGGACCAACAAATCATTATCTTCAAATTGATCTCTAGCCTCATCGCTGGATGACCTATTACAACCATCTCCGCCAGGTTTCTTCCCAGCAGACAACTTCTGTAACATTTGGAGTCTCTCCCCTCTACCAATGCCAGGATAGTGTCTTTTTCGGGCTGTCTGTGTGGTATCCTCGTCTTTATCTGACTTAATTCTGCGATCTAATGCCACTTGATGTCTATCTGCCTCCCGCATTTCTTCATAGTACCGCTGGAGAGCTGATTTTCTTCTTTGGTTTCCTTCACTTTTATTCCGACTGGACAGAGCACTCTCACTTTCCACAGATTTATTTTCTCTGCTGTGTTCTGAAGAAGTTTGTCCACAGTCGCTATACGGATTTGCACTCTCATTTTCGTCTTGGAAACTGCAAGTTTCATTAGCAGCCTGATTAGCCTTTATGTAGTCTGATATGGAGCGATTTTCTTTATTGCTATTCGCAGAAAAACCCTGTTGGCATGACATGTATGGCGCTGTTTCCATCATAAGATCAAAACTATTGGTATTAAACACAGCAAATTTACGGTTACACAAATAATTTGCCAAATGAATAAATCCACAATCAGATTTAAGATATATGTCACCATATACCGTTCTTCGTGCCACTTTTGGGGTGAAATAAAGTGCTTCGCAATTGCCCAGCAACTTTTTCACATCAGTAACAGACTCAGGCAACCAGGCCTGCAGTTCAATGTTACCCGGCGATGCGATGGCGTTACGGGGTGAGATTGGAATAATACCATATAGCTGAATATGATAACAACGAAACTGTAGTGTGCTTGCTTCTGGTGGAAGATCTTTAATATTCGTAGGATCTGAAGTTATGGAATATCCACGATCAACCAGAAAAACACTGTAAACGTATTTCGCCAATTTTTGATAAATATCGCATATTTTGGCCCTGCACCACGCACTTGACACCGGGTCATAAACAGCAACAATATCTCCAACGTTTAACATTCTGTTGCAGTATTGCGGGTTTTCTCTCTCCAATACTTGTTTCAAACGCTCCTCAATTTCATAGAATTTTTTTGATATCTGTTTATTTATCACATCAACCAACCACATAGTTGACGGATTCTGCATTTCAACCAGGCACATTTCAATACTGTCACTGGGTAATTCTGATACAACAGAATCCATATCACTTTTATTGAGTAAACAAACACTATTCAAAATCCGTACACACTCTTCGGGGAACTATAACCAGCTGTTTAACACAGATATTCCTCACCACACATACCAAAGAGGACAATACTAGAAGTAATGTCACTTATTCTGGACGCTACCAATACCTCAAATTGGCACGAAACTTTCTTGAATACCGCATACCGGCGCCAGCTGGAGAACAGGTACGTGCATAAGCAACGACTTGTCTATGCTGATAACTGTGCAAACGTCTGTACAATAAAAACTGCAAAAATGATGTTTTCAAAAGAAATAAGTTCCAATCTGCCGCTCGTAGGCCATTTGTCGGCCCATAAAAGAAACTTCAGTGTGACAGACGACCACGTCTTCGCAACCTCAAAATATATTTAATTTATTCAGACATTTGTAATGGAGGAAGTTCTATTATGGTCTGTGTCCACAACTTCTGTTGCAAAAAATACAAACACAAACAAAATGCGAGAAACAGAAAAACCGATCAAAATCGCTGCTTAAGCGAAGGCTGTTTTCGCACATACATTCAATTCAAGAGTTGTTGGGCGTACTCGACAACTGCCGCAATTATTTTCACATGGATTAGGAAATATATAATTTCCTACTGACGCTCAAAACACCTCGTACAATTTGGCAAAATACTTGTACGAGGAGAGCAATTTCACACATACCACATACCATGCCTTAGAGACATTCAGGTTTAATCCCACGGATGGCAGCTTCATGCCTCTGGCCGCTTGGGCGAGAGGTGAAGCAAATATCCGAACCTGCGGTTCCTTTCGTACTGAGCAGGATTACTACCGCAAAGACACAATGATCAGTAGGGTAAAATTAAGCTGTCTCCCTACGTTAAGATTCCTGGTAACAGGAAGAAGCTAGAAGGATATGGAATGTTCTACTGCAGTTTTGAAAAAAGCATTGAGTGAAATCATAACTAACACAATGCGAAACTATTACGACGTCCTGAAGGAGGATATCATGAAAGTGCATAAGTACCTCAGTTCTGTAATATATCAATTCTTACAATTTGTGGATAATATTTTTACAGTTTTAGACGCCTCTGGAACTCAGTATGTTCTTATAAATTATAGGCTTGCCCACTGATCTAAAGTTTATTTCTGAGTAAGGATGTTCAATTCATAACCTGCAATATGCTATAGATTTTTTCACCAAAATATAAAACTCTAGCCTGAACTCTAGATAGGGCTTCATAACCCATCTGAGAAGTTGTACTTCTAGTATTGTGGTAGTAAATTCTAAAGTTCACCACTAATTCATCCTTTTTATGAGCCACATATTACATTAGAAAGTAAAATAAGTTTATGATTCGCTATGTCTTTGAAGGCACTGCTGAAAGGTCTTCATTATCTGCTTAACAAAATATTCTGCCTGCACTTCTCATTAGAATAAATAGGGCCTACTTTTTTGCTGCGCACAAGGTTAGGTTTGTACACATATCATATTTGTGCAAATCTCCTGACCACACACAACGATCTATCTGCACATATATGATGCATGCAGACGTTTGTGCACACAGATCGTTGCGTATGAAAGGGCCTAGATCAACTGTATTCAGATTTATACATTTAGAAAGTT
Source organism: Schistocerca piceifrons (assembly GCF_021461385.2). NCBI lineage: Eukaryota > Metazoa > Arthropoda > Insecta > Orthoptera > Acrididae > Schistocerca > Schistocerca piceifrons. Next base: position 94,055,582 of record NC_060140.1, read on the forward strand.
CAGTAATAAGTCAAATAAAATTCATCTCATGGCGTCTCTATGATGCTAAGCAGATACATACATTACCATGAGAAAGGGAAAGTATATGCTTGCCATCACACATATGTGCTCATGATTTCTGTGACAGAATTTGCCATTTCACTACTGAAGAGTTTAGAAAACATTTATTTATTGCAAGATTAAATATAACAGAGATACAGGTCATAGTCTGCTAGGAAATAGTAGCTTCACAACGGCACATTCCTTGAACAAATGTAACTTAAAAACTGCTAAGATGCTTAAAAAGTCGAGTTTTGGAGATAAATTTAAAGTTCTGCTACCATCATCTTATGGTTTGTAAACATAATAATACACTGAATTACTATCTTTTCCCTGCACACAATGAAAACTGTTTTGCAAAAATGAGTTATTTTATTTTTGTAATTCAATGGGTAGGTAGAGTTGCCAAAACTTCAATTCAGCACAATTATAGTTGACAAATTTTTGTGTGTGCTGAAGTAGAAAACGATGAACATTCATGTTAGCTGTGAGAAAATCAAAATTATTAGTATAACATATGACTGCTAAACACACTGTATAATTGTAAACTGCAAAGAACATCTGTGTATCATTCTTTTGTTCGGAATTCAAAGCAAAATTAATCAAAAAATCTACACTGAATATCGGGTACTTGGAGATAAAAATAAGGAGAATTGTCATAATGTCACAAACTTGAAGCTGACATCTGCCATCTTAGGTGCCTCAAAACATTACCTTCAGACAGTATGAATGTTCCAGCTCAAGAAAGCTGTTTGATCAAAACTTCCAGCTTGCATCGTTTATGGGTGTACAACTCTAAACATAGTCTGAAGCATAAAGGTATGTACAAAACACATATTTCCTAGAAGAAAGCAAATGAATATTGAATGAATGAAATGATAGCTGCTTCATTGGTTGAAATATTATCAAGAGATTTTTTTTGGTAATCCATACATATTGTTTTCTTAATTATATGTTTTCTGAGTTTCATACGTTTGGAATGTTTACTCTTGTGAAACCAGTCTGCTTTCCTCTTATGAAGTTCATTTTAAGCCATTAGATGTTGTTTCTGCTTATCCAAAGTTTGTAACACAGTGGCATCTTTCCCATTGCTTAACTGTAAATCAAGGGTAAAATTTTACTCATAGTAGCAGTGGCTTAATGTGCTGATTTGGTAACAACTGACCATGAAATAAGTAATTAATGTTGTTCCTGCTCTATGGTTGACAGATTCTAGTATGTATCTTTCTTCGCTCAGTAAATTAATTACCCTCACAAAGCGAACATTTCATAACAAGAAATTTGCGTGAATATGAACATCCCATTGTTCCCACCATTCAACGGTCATTGGCAACATTAGCACACTACTCCACCATAAGCCAAATTTAACCGTTTTAGTACAGGTGGCTCTGAATCCATCACACACTACACATGTGTCATTTCTGTGGGTACCAAAAACTTATGTTCTAGTTAGTCACAAAAATCAGTCAAAGTTTTTCGTATGAGACAAGGTTTGGAGGACTTTTCTCTGAATATAACAGATGTAACTTTCGAATATTAAGTTCTTCTGATGAATATAACCCCTTCCTAATATGAATGCTATAATGTGATTTGTGGTCCCAGTGACAGTTACTCGTTAAAGTTTGTTTGTTTTAGTGTTATGTTTTCTCTGGTCACATGGCCTTTCCCTGTAATAGCCAATGCTTTTTTAAGAGTAATAAGATGTCTTCTGGTGTTCTGGTGACACTGCGCAATGCCAAGAGCGTTGGTTGACATACCTGAACATCCTGTATTTGTCCATCTCCATTAATAAGCACATTATAGACCTAGGAAAATTCATGAGATGAAGTCATATCACAGGATTTACACTGATAAGTTAAGTCAGAGGAGTTCCGTGTATAATAGAAAGACATTCGATTTAATTCCTTCATTAATCTATTACTTTCTATAAGTGAAACGTTCTGAAAACATTTCCATTCTAGGCACTTAAATCGTAATCTGTGAAGTGACTCATGGTTCGTAATCTCTTTGATGAAACAGAAATATGCATCAACATTTTTCTTTTCCTTGTACTTGTATTCTGCACATGCCAATTTTTTCACCTTCATTCTCCAACATTTCTGATGACTCTAGTTAACTTGGGAAATAACTTCATACACAATCTCGATAACAGTAGCAATTCACCGAGAAAAACTCTTTTTTCAGCCTATGTTTGATGCTCAATATGGCGCAGTTTCATATCGGTCTTTCCTTTATTACTAAACAATGTAAAAATTCGATCTTTGTTTACAATGCATGAGTGACTATAAGTGTTTGTTGGAAATCCAGTAACATGAAGCTACATCATTATAGGATGAAACATAAACATGAAACATAAAAGGACAAGAAAAAATGTACAAAATGGACGTTGATCGTTCTTCCTCAGTATTGAGTGGGCCTTGATAGTTTTCTTCAAGCACATAAAACCTAAGCACAGATTTTTGAGCATCTTGATCGTTTTTATAAGAAACAAACCTTGCCGTATTGCACACGGCCTATTCAATTCCTCTCTAAGATGGCATTATGAATTAAATGATAAATTTTCATGGACCTTAATCATATATATATTATGCACACCCATTTACTCATGTTCACGATTGGCTCTGATAAGTAAGTTGTACCAAACTTGACCTCTTGTATGCTGGCTGAATGAATTAATAAAAGCAGTAGTTGGATGGCATCCTGATATTATTATTGCTTGATCACAAAGCTTGTTGTAGGCTTTCATACATTGAAAACACAGAGGTCCAGGCAAGAAAAATCTTGGGAAATGAAGCAAATAGGCTACTGTTAAAACATACAGTAATTTACTGTGCATACCAGTTGCTGTTAATTAAACATTTATTAAAATGTTTGTGAAACACATATTTAAAAAGCATGTACCTATTATAGAGGTTAGGACATCATTACTAAAGGAAGAGTTACATACTTGTTGAAGCAAAGTATCCAATTTACAGCATCTAGGCTACTGAGACCATTTGTTTATTCAGGTGTGGTCTTTTACGCTAACTAATAAAGGATGTAAAAGTTAAAATGCTGATTAACACTATCACAACTGCCTACTGGTAATATCTATTGAATTGCAAATTTCTGGAGCATGGTTTAGAAAAACTTATCGTTTTTTCCTGTTATGGTCACACACTGAATGACACTTCATAGGCTAGATTTCAAAGCGAGAAGATGTAAAAACTACAATGGACATTGACATGCTGACAGTCAAATGAAACAAGAATTCAGTTCTGCATGGAGGTATATACCTATGACGTTCAGTTCCTTTGACATTTCAACAACCTTTCACTTTGTTAACCCAAACAAGTCATGTTTGCATACTTTGCTTATTTCTTCCCTCTATGCACATATTTAGGTGCTAAGCAAAAACATGCAGATATGTTTTTCGCAAATATGAACATTGACCATGTTGTGCATATGTGTTGAAAGTTGGAAATATAAGAAGTAGGTATCAGTACCTGTAAGCAAACAAGCATTGTTTGCAGAGTACTAGCGTCATCAGCTATTGATGCAAATACGGTAAAAGAAGATATAAATGGATTATGAAAACATGGGTTTCACATTGCATATGCCTTCTTCCCTTCTTGGTTATTTGAAATGTGCTAAGAAAAAGAAAGTTACATTTACGAATGCAAATGCGCCAAATTACTCGACCAAAGTCGAATTTAAGACCAAAAATACGTTTGAAAATGCCTTCCTGATACTATATTATTAGTATAAACACTGTAATATTCACTATTGAAAACAACTGTCCCACACACATGACAGAAATTACGAACAAAAGCCAATTGGAAACAATGGTCATGTCAGCAATAGTCTACTAATGTTCTGAAGCCTCTAACATGGCGGCACAACTCATAAGACAATAAGTCTGTAGCGCCATCCTTAGTTTTACATCCGTGATGAAATACAAACATCATGGTAAACGATCAGTTTGTCAAACTGTAATTAATTGTATATTTTTAAATGGGCATCAATGAGCAATTTGGTGATTTTAAGTTTACTATTGCTCCAGATACTTCACAGATAGCTGTGTTAACTGACATTAAAAGGGCCATAGTCCACCAGTTAGTGTGTGTTTACGAGATACTGAAATACAGTATTTTATTTTTATTGTGGCATCAGTCAATGACTCCTGCCCTTTTAAAAAAGAACTAAGAGTTTCAGGTCATGCCCTTTGGAAATGAAACTTAGGTGGCAGCACAAAATGATATTACATATCTGGAAGGCTTTCTAATCTAATCTCGACTGCATTTGAGGCACTGTTGACATTCAACATTTAGACTAGTGTTCATTTTTGTCATTTTTTCCACGCTGTTCAACGTGCATTGCAAAACATGTTGCCACTGGTGTCTACTGGGTATTTTAATGTACAACGAGTGCTTCCAGAAGTGACATTAATAGTGGAGAGCAAGGCTGTAATTCGAAAAAGCGGAAGAAATTTAATGAACTGGTACATTCCAAAACCAATAAAATAAAATATGCAATAATATAAGACATATGTGAATGACTGAGGGAAAAATACTCCATCAAAATAGCCTGCATTCACTTGCAAATAAGTAACAACTTCTTTATTGTCTTAGTAAATGAATAACATATTATGCCACCTAAATCCTGGACATGCTTCGCAATTTTCATAGTACCAGCTTACCAAGAAGGGTACAATTTCAAGTTTAAATATTTCTAGGTTTCATATAATCTTATTTTGTAACCAAATGATATGATACCAGTATTGATTGATGATTATTTGCTCATTGAATCAGCATGCAGTGTGCACAGAACGTGAATAATTCGAGGTTCCTTTATTGTGAGTGTCTCCTTAATGTTTGTGTGTGTTAAGCTTTTATTTAGAAGACGCAGATGTTTAATGTACATTACGTCTTTTAAGTTTTGTGCTGGGTCTGTGTTATTATGAATTCAGACCATTCTTAATCTGTAGTATTTACTCCAATGTATCTATGTAATATTGTGTAACAAGAGTATTTTACACTAAACACCTCCAGATAAGAAAATGCATTCATTTTATATAGCTGCAATAAGTACATAATTTGAATTTTCATTTATATATTACATTACCTGAAATTGATATTTACAAAAACACATGTCTTGTTTTAGGTGTGCACAAAATTGCTTGGGAAAATTGAAGAAGAAAGCTGCCTGGATATATTCCCACAGTTTCACAATGCTGCAGTAAAAATGATCCATATATATATATATATCTTTAAGGGATGATTGATGTGCATGATGTGAAGCAGAGGCACCCAAGGAACAACAAAGATTAAGTTGGCCACCATTAAGTATCTCATATTTAATGGGATTACAAGAGAGGGAGTATGTTTCGACGCATTTATAGGAGTTTTCAGCCTCACTGTGAACACTATGAGAAGACTATAAGCGCTGAAATTTGGTGGCAGAACACCCAAAGACAAGGGAGGGATGCATATTTCCCACAGCCTGTCAACAGTCATGCTTGATTTAGTGTAAGATCATATATAATCCTTCCTGTGGAAAGAATACCATTATGTAGGTGGGCCAACACAATATTACTTATATTCTGACCTCAAAATCGGACTGATGTAGAAATTCTTCCTTGAGAAACGTCCACAAGAAAAAGTAAGTCAATACTTTTACTGGACATCCTTCAGGGACAATATTAATTACAGATTTGGAAGGTCACAAATAGACACTTGCTGCATGTGAGAGGAGCTAAAGGTTCAACTGAAGTCCCCTCAACTAAATGATACAATGAAGTGTAGAGCTGTGATTGAGCTGCTTCTTCATAAGCAGAAGAGCAGAAAATTTTACACTGCTCTTCAACATGAATGTGAAGTCAAAATTAAGTGTGCTCATTTATAAATGACTATATAAAAGATAAACCACAAAAATACACAGAACTTCATCTCTTTTCAGACAAAGGCTCAGCTCAAAATAAGAATCACACCCTCAACAGATTTCCATTGTGCCTAACTGATTCTATGAGATTCATCAAAATTCAACAATACTTTCCAGTCAGGGGACACAGTTTTCTGCCCTGTGATAGGGATTTTGGCATTGTAAAAACGAAACTAAGGGAACAGGACATTGTTTACCATGCATGATGTTACAAGTTTGAAGGAAAGTAATTTTCTTGTTAAAGTAATTGATGCTAGAGAGATATTATACTTCAAGTCATGGTGTTTGGTGTATTACATTAGCACCAGAATTTCTAAACAAACTCAAAAGCGGCAAGGAAAGATAACTTTCCCTATCAGAACACAATGTCATCTATCCTGACAAACAAATACCTTTCTATGAAGAAATTCTGAAGTGGTCTGTAACAAACAACAAGCAAGACAACGAGTAAATGAAATGTGGAATATTCATTTTTGTTGTGTTTTTAAAAAAAGGCATCAGTTTTCAACTTTTAACAGTTAATTACTTTACTTTAATATTACATTAGAAATCTAGTATTTTGTGAAAGAATCACATTTGCATCATATTACATAAAAATGTGAAGAAATACGCAGCTAAGTAGTTAGATTAGATTACATTAGATTCACTTTTTGTTCCATAGACACAAAACATGAGTGATTCTCGTGGGTGTGGGACATGTCAGAAAAAATAAAAACATAAGACATTTCAATATAATACTTACTACCCTGATTATTTGTCAGGAGATTGTCGAAATAGGTGATTACAATGTGATAAATTGGAACAAGTAATATTTACAGAATTAACATGCTGTCAGAATGAAACACTGTTATTAATAAATTTATCATAAAATACCTAGCCTTGACTTGTTACAAAGTGCTGTCAAAAATGAAATCTGTAGACTTTTTGCTTAAGCTGGCTTAACCGTCTCTGTTAAGATTCTTAACTACAGTGTAGAAGGTGTTGCCTATAGAAAAGTCTTTGAAACTATGTTTAAACCATGCTTTATCTGAAACCAAGTTTTTAATAGTTGCTGGCAATTTATTGAAGATTGGTGTTCCTGAATATTGGACCCCTTTTTGAACCAAGATAAATGATTTTAGGAGTGTGTAGATTGTTCTTATTCCTAATATTGAAATCATGTATTGAGCTATTGGTTGGAAATAGAGATATATTACTTGCAATAAATTTCATTAAGGAGTAAATATACTAAGAAACAGTGGTTAGAATACAAAGTTCCTTGAACAGGTTTCTACATGGTGTCCTTGAATTTACACCGCAAATTATTCTTATCACACACTTTTGCACCTTAAAAATTTTTGCTTGGTTTGATGAGTTACGCTAGAATATGATCCCATATGAGATAATAGAATGGAAGTAAGCAAAGTATGCAAGTTTTTTTATATTTATATCTCCTGCATCTGATATCATTCACACTGCAAATACAGACTTGTTTAGGTGCTTAAGCAATTCTGTGGTATGCCCTTACCAACTGAATTTATTATAAAGTTGATATCCCAGAAATTTAACACTGTCAATCTCTTCGACCTGCACGTCTTCATATGTTATACATATGCTGGAAGGAAATCTCTTACATGTTCTGAACTGCATATAGTGGGTCTTCTCAAATTTTAATGATAGTGAATTAGCTTTAAGCCATTTATTAATGTCAGTGAAAATTTGATTAGCAGCTGTTTCGAAATCTATATTTGAGTTGCTACTTATTGAACGCATTATTGTAGCCAAGATAGACACAAAGCCCACGCCTACCACAGTAGTACAAGTCTATATGCCAACTAGCTCTGCAGATGACGAAGAAATTGAAGAAATGTATGATGAGATAAAAGAAATTATTCAGGTGGTGAAGGGAGACGAAAACTTAATACTCATGGCTGACTGGAATTCGATAGTAGGAAAAAGGAGAGAAGGAAATGTAGTAGGTGAATATGGATTGGGGGGAAGAAATGAAAGAGGAAGCCGCCTTGTAGAATTTTGCACAGAGCATAACTTAATCATAGCTAACACTTGGTTCAAGAATCATAAAAGAAGGTTGTATACATGGAAAAGCCTGGAGATACTGACAGATTTCAGATAGATTATATAATGGTAAGACAGAGATTTAGGAACCAGGTTCTAAATTGTAGGACATTTCCAGGGGCAGATGTGGACTATGACCACAATCTATTGGTTATGAACTGCAGATTAAAACTGAAGAAACTGCAAAAAGGTGGAAGTTTAAGGAGATGGGACCCGGATAACTGACAGAACCAGAGGTTGTAGAGAGTTTCAGGGAGAGCATTAGGGAACGATTGACAAGAATGGGGGAAAGAAATACAGTAGAAGAAGAATGGGTGGCTTTGAGAGATGAAATAGTGAAGGCAGCAGAGGAGCAAGTAGGTAAAAAGACGAGGGCTAATAGAAATCCTTGGGTAACAGAAGAGATACTGAATTTAATTGATGAAAGGAGAAAACACAAAAATGCAGTAAATGAAGCAGGCAAAAAGGAATACAAACGTCTCAAGGAAGATTGACAGGAAGTGCTAAATGGCTAAGCAGGCATGGCTAGAGGACAAATGTAAGGATGTAGAGGCTTCTCTCACTAGGCGTAAGATAGATACTGCCTACAGGAAAATTAAAGAGACCTTTGGAGAAAAGAGAACCACTTGTATGAATATCAAGAGCTCAGATGGAAACCGAGTTCGAAGCAAAGAAGGGAAAGCAGAAAGGTGGAAGGCGAATATAGAGGGACTATACAAGGGCGGTGTACTTGAGGGTAATGTTATACACTCCTGGAAATGGAAAAAAGAACACATTGACACCGGTGCGTCAGACCCACCATACTTACTCCGGACACTGCGAGAGGGCTGTACAAGAAATGATCACACGCACGGCACAGCGGACACACCAGGAACTGCGGTGTTGGCCGTCGAATGGCGCTAGCTGCGCAGCATTTGTGCATCGCCGCCGTCAGTGTCAGCCAGTTTGCCGTGGCATACGGAGCTCCATCGCAGTCTTAAAACTGGTAGCATGCCGCGACAGCGTGGACGTGAACCGTATGTGCAGTTGACGGACTTTGAGCGAGGGCGTATAGTGGGCATGCGGGAGGCCGGGTGGACGTACCGCCGAATTGCTCAACACGTGGGGCGTGAGGTCTCCACAGTACATCGATGTTGTCGCCAGTGGTCGGCGGAAGGTGCACGTGCCCGTCGACCTGGGACCAGACCCCAGCGACGCACGGATGCACGCCAAGACCATAGGATCCTACGCAGTGCCATAGGGGACCACACCGCCACTTCCCAGCAAATTAGGGACACTGTTGCTCCTGGGGTATCAGCGAGGACCATTCGCAACCGTCTCCATGAAGCTGGGCTACGGTCCCGCACACCGTTAGGCCGTCTTCCGCTCACGCCCCAACATCGTGCAGCCCGCCTCCAGTGGTGTCGCGACAGGCGTGAATGGAGGGACGAATGGAGACGTGTCGTCTTCAGCGATGAGAGTCGCTTCTGCCTTGGTGCCAATGATGGTCGTATGCGTGTTTGGCGCCGTGCAGGTGAGCGCCACAATCAGGACTGCATACGACCGAGGCACACAGGGCCAACACCCGGCATCATGGTGTGGGGAGCGATCTCCTACACTGGCCGTACACCACTGGTGATCGTCGAGGGGACACTGAATAGTGCACGGTACATCCAAACCGTCATCGAACCCATCGTTCTACCATTCCTAGACCGGCAAGGGAACAGGCTGTTCCAACAGGACAATGCACGTCCGCATGTATCCCGTGCCACCCAACGTGCTCTAGAAGGTGTAAGTCAACTCCCTAGCCAGCAAGATCTCCGGATCTGTCCCCCATTGAGCATGTTTGGGACTGGATGAAGCGTCGTCTCACGCGGTCTGCACGTCCAGCACGAACGCTGGTCCAACTGAGGCGCCAGGTGGAAATGGCATGGCAAGCCGTTCCACAGGACTACATCCAGCATCTCTACGATCGTCTCCATGGGAGAATAGCAGCCTGCATTGCTGCGAAAGGTGGATATACAATGTACTAGTGCCGACATTGTGCATGCTCTGTTGCCTGTGTCTATGTGCCTGTGGTTCTGTCAGTGTGATCATGTGATGTATCTGACCCCAGGAATGTGTCAATAAAGTTTCCCCATCCTGGGACAATGAATTCACGGTGTTCTTATTTCAATTTCCAGGAGTGTAGAAAGGGAAGAGGATGTAGATGAAGATGAAATGGGAGATACGATACTGCGTGAAGAGTTTGACAGAGCACTGAAAGACCTGAGTCGAAACAAGGCCCCCGGAGTAGACAACATTCCATTAGAACTACTGATGGCCTTGGGAGAGCCAGTCCTAACAATACTCTACCATTTGGTGAGCAAAATGTATGAGACAGGCGAAATAACCTCAGACTTCAAGAAGAATATAATAATTCCAATCCCAAAGAAAGCACGTGTTGACAGATGTGAAAATTACCAAACTATCAGTTTAATAAGTCACAGCTGCAAAATACTAACGCGAATTCTTTACAGACGAATGGAAAAGCTGGTAGAAGCCGACCTTGGGCAAGATCAGTTTGGATTCCGTAGAAATATGGGAACACGTGAGGTAATACTGACCCTACGACTTATCTTAGAAGCTAGACTAAGAAAAGGCAAACCTATGTTTCTAGCATTTGTAGACTTGGAGAAAGCTTTTGACAGTGTTGATTGGAATACTCTCTTTCAAATTCTGAAGGTGGCAGGGGTAAAATACAGGGAGCGAATGGCTGTTTACAATTTGTACAGAAACCAGATTGCAGTTTTAAGAGTCGAGGGATATGAAAGGGAAGCAGTGGTTGGGAAGGGAGTGAGACAGGGTTGTAGCCTCTCCCCGATGTTATTCAATCTGTATATTGAGCAAGCAGTAAAGGAAACAAAAGAAAAATACGGAGTAGGTATTAAAATCCATGGAGAGGAAATAAAAAATTTAAGGTTCGCCAATGACATTGTAATTCTGTCAGAGACAGAAAAGGACTTGGAAGAGCAGTTGAACGGAATGGACAGTGTCTTGAAGGGAGGATATAAGATGAACATCAACAAATGCAAAACGAGAGTAACGGAATGTAGTCAAATGAAGTCGCGTGATGCTGAGGGAATTAGATTAGGAAATGAGACACTTAAAGTAGTAAAGGAATTTTGCTATTTGGGGAGCACAATAACTAATGATGGTCGAAGTAGAGAGGATATAAAATGTAGACTGGCAATGGCAAGGAAAGCCTTTCTGAAGAAGAAAAATTTGTTAACACTGAGTATAGATTTAAGTGTCAGGAAGTCGTTTCTGAAAGTATTCGTATGGAGTGTAGCCATGTATGGAAGTGAAACATGGACGATAAACTGTATGGACAAGAAGAGAATAGAAGTTTCGAAATGTGGTGCTGCAGAAGAATGCTGAAGATTAGATGGGTAGATCACATAACTAATGAAGAGGTATTGAATAGGATTGGGGAGAAGAGGAGTTTGTGGGACAACTTGACTAGAAGAAGGGATCGGTTGGTAGGACACATTCTGAGGCATCAAGGGATCACCAATTTACTATTGGAGGGCAGTGTGGAGGGTAAAAAACGTAGAGGGAGACCAAGAGATGAATACTCTAAGCAGATTCAGAAGGATGTAGACTGCATTTCGTACTGGGCGATGAAGAAGCTTGCACAGGATAGAGTAGCATGGAGAGTTGCAGCAAACCAGTCTCAGGACTGAAGACCACAACAACAACAACAACAACTTATTGCAAGGTTTGTATCATCTGCAAACAAAACAAACTTCGCATCTGGTAATGTAACAGACGAGATTTCATTAATGTACACAACAAAATGCTATGGACCAACGATGGAACCTTGAGGAACACCACATGTAATTAATTCCCAATCAGGTGAAGACTGACTGCTTACTGCACAGGTATTTTGCAATGAACACTTTTGTTCCCTGTTAGATAGATAAGACTCAAACCATTTTGCAGCATTGCCACCGACACCATAATATTTTAATTTACTTAAGAGAATGCTGTGGTTCACACAGTCAAAGGCCATCCACCCTATGAAAGGTCACAGAAAATGCCAGTAGCCTCTAATTTATTATCTTATGAAATAAGTACATTCTCGCTGTAAGTGTAAATAGCTTCCTCTATATCAGAACTCTTAATAAATCCAAACTGTGACTTGGACAGTACATTATATTCAGTCAGATGCTTAAGGAGATGCTTGAATACAACCCTTTCAAATATTTTTGAGAAGTCATGCAAAAGTGAAATTGGTCGACAGTTTGATGGTACATCCTTATCCCCCTTCTTGAAAAGAGGCTTAACTTCAGCATATTTAGCTGGTTTGAAAATGTACTGCTGATAAGAGATTGATTAGTCAAAAAGACAGAACTCAACTCCCATGAGCACTCTGTAATTAACTTAGTTGGTATGTTATCATACCCACTGGGATACCTGTATTTTAAGGATTTTATGATGGATGCTACTTGCTTGGGAGATGTTTATCTCATTTCCATTTTACTGAATTTATTTTTGAAGACTGCTCTCATGTACTCCATTGTGCTGTTTACCGAATCTGATAACCCCAAGCTGTCAGTAACAGAAATGAAGTACTTGTTTAAGAGGTTTGCAACACTACATGCATTTGTTACGAAAGTCTCATTTATTTTTAAAGTTATCTGTTCTTCTTCCTTTTTGGCCCCACCTGTCTCTGTCTTCACTATATTCCATATGGTTTTTATTTTGTTGCTCAATGTAATAATTTTCTTCTCATAATAAAGCTGATTCGATTTCTGGATTACTTGCTTCAATATTTTGCAGTATTCTTTGTAATGGATTACAATTCTAACATCAGAGCTGTTCCTAGATAGTAGATACAGTCTCCTTTTTGTTCCATATGATATCTCTATTCCTGGTGTAATCCTTAGTTTAATTTTTGACCTCTGTGTGATTTGAGTTACCTTTAGGGGAAAACAATTTTTAATTATTAATGAATGCTTTGTATTTTCGATTTGAGCCAGGGGTATTGTAAACATCTATCCAGTTAATGTCTTTCAGCAATTTCCTGAATTTCCCAATTTTAATCTCATTTTTACCCTCCTGTACTCAGATTTAATAGTTGTTTGTCCTGACAATTTTCAACATTTAACACAAGATGCTGCATGTCATGATCAGATACCCCATTTACTAATGGTTTTGTAATATGACTTTTTCCCTTGCTTTGTCTACAAAGATATTATCAATAGCAGTCTCAGAACATTTAAATATTCTAGTTGCAAAGTTCAAGTAGGAACTAAATTGAATGATAGTGTTACTGACTACAATAATTGTTCATTGACAGAGCTTTTCAATAAATCCACATTAAAATCACCAGCAACAACTGTTTCCTTGTTGTTTACCATGAAATGGGACAACAGAGCTTCCATGTTTTTTTATGAATAGGTTAAAATTTCCTGTAGGTGATCTGTATATACCTACTATTACAAATGACTTATTATGAAATACTACTTCTGTTGCACAGGCTTCTAAGTGTTGCTCTGAGCAAAATTTATGAATATCTATATTCTTGAAATCAAAACAGTTTTTGAAAAATGCAGCAACTCCTTTCTCCATATTTTTTCTACAGAAGTAAGAAACTAACTAGCAACATTTAACATATCTGTACTAGTGGTCACATGATGTTCACAGAGGCAGATTATATCAACTGGTCTACTCTAATTCTTCAACACCAATAAGTAACTCATTAAGCTTACACCTTAGTCCTCAGATATTCTGATGCAATAGTAATAACTGCTTTTGTGCACTGGGTGGATTACAACTGGATGAACCTAATTTTCCTGTCAATTTTTGTGTATCTCTAGTTTCAATCAGAGGCTGTCTGCATGAATTGTATACATTAAAATTTGCTTTCTGGCTGCCTGTTTTATCAATGTGAACGTCATTTTCAACCTGTCTTTGAACATCTTTTGTTTCTGCCCTCCCTACTGTAAAAAACTGATGATTTGTCACTTGTAAGCACTGGTACTTTACCACTTGTGACAGTGCTCTCCCCCTTAGTTACTTGCTATTAGCCCAGACAATTTTCTCTTCCCTTTCCTGTAGAGGTGAAGGCCATGCCTAGTGTAGTCCCACCTGCTGATAGAGTCAACAGGAACCACACTGATATGAGATCCCAAGCAGCTGTTCCACTTCTAAATTAACTCTCCTAAAAGACGAGTTTAAATGAGGATGGTCATGGCGCCTCAGAACAGACACAAGCCCAACACCAATACATCTTGGTCATTCTCAATTGAATAATTAGAGTTTCTATCTATGTTGTTTCCCCCTCTCCCACCCACTATTACCACAGTGTCTTCCTTTGTGAAGTCTTTGCAAAGTGAACATACATCCTCTATCACCTGACCCAGACTTGCACTAGGTTTAAAGAAACTTGTGACCTAGTTCATCTTGCAACAGCTGACCAACACCTCTACAATGTGAACCACTTAACAACAGAACTTTCTTCTTCTTCACAACTTCTTCTGACATCTTACTTTTCAAACACTTTTTGAAAGTTTGCTATGTCCTGTCTACTCCAACATCTACTTGTGGCTCATCAGTTTCCAACTGCGACAATATTTTAGTGTTGAAATAGGTTTGATCGATTTCCCATAAATGAATGTCAATTGAATTAAACCCATTTAATAGTACACTATTGTTTATGTTTGGAAAATTTTTGACTGTATATGGCGCTATTTGAAGCATTTATCAAATGTAGAGTGTGCTTGATGTGTTTTGAGAGAAATTTTGATTGAAAGCAGGTTTCACAGTACAGTGGACATTGTTTGTGTTGGTGTTTCACCATACATGCTCAGCAGAAAGGAGTTATACTATAATTTCTCTCGCTGTATCATGAGTATTCACAACTACAGAAACTACTTTGAAGGATAAAAATAAAATAATTCTGGAATTTACCGAAATGGAAGCTGTTGCATTTTTCCCAGCCATTTACTTCGCAGGAAGAAGTTGAGAAGAAAATTAATATTCCACACATAACACACAGGCAGGAGTGCAATAGAATAAAAATGTCGAAACTCTTCGATTCTTCCACAGATGATGTATATGTTTCCATGTTATGGCATTTTTAGTGAACTGTCACTACAGGACCACTAGAAGAGAAAAAAATTCGCATTGTGACATTTATTGAAATATTACAGGACCAAGTAGAATAGAAAAAAATTTCGCATACTTGCATCTTCTTTTGAGTGTGAGAGTGAAGTAGCTCAGTGATCAATAGTTTGATAGTCCATTCAGAAAGAAAGGATATTTTAGTTGGAATATTTCTGTCTTAATTTCAGCCAGTTCCTTGACCACCATCTCGTTTTCCTTTCCTTCTTTATACACAGAGCGAAAGCCAATCCAAGAAAACTTTATCTGCCTTGGTAACCATTCCCACGAGCATCGATATACTTCATGACACAAATAACTTCCATCTCAAAAGTGAGGTTTAAGTGACAAACTTTGCTGGTATGTGTACAGGCTTGTTTGACAAACCAGTCGATAAAAAAGAGCGAATTTGAACAAGTTCGATCATGGTTCAAATGGTTCAAATGGCTCTGAGCACTATGGGACTTACATCTGAGGTCATCAGTCCCCTAGAACTTAGAACTACTTAAACCTAACTAACCTAAGGACATCACACACATCCATGCCCGAGGCAGGATTCGAACCTGCGACCGTAGCGGTCTCGCGGTTCCAGACTGGCGCGCCTAGAACCGCTCGGCCACACCGGCCGGCCAGTTCGATCATGTACAGGGCCTTAAAAGCCAGGGTTAGAACAAAGTGAGTTAGCATCACCTATGCTCAGAACAGCACTATTGAACGCAGTGGGCATGGAAGCGTGCCATCTTGCACAGTCCAAAACATGAGTTTCTTCACTAAAGCCCTTTGTGAATCTGGCCTACTCTACATAAAGCCTATTGACTGACAGTCACATCTGAGTAAGATATGACACACTTTTGTGTAGGAATACTGATAATTAGACAGTTGAAAACTCAACTTGTTGGTATGAAGAGCGTGGGCTACATCATGTCAAAACAGCAGATCGTTTTAATTTACATTTAATGATAGCACTATTAGTTCACAGTACAACAGCTGTCCAGTTATTTCACTACCAAGTGAACGATTTTCAGACTATCAATACTGAAATGGTGGATTTTAGCCATCAGATTGTTTGACTTGTCGCTCTAACGAAGTAGGCGAGTGTCAGCAATACATCTCGTGGTCTTATCGTGGCGTGTTTATCTTCTGCCGTTGGGTCAGACGATAGAAATGCCACTTGCATGCTTAGAGTAGCAGATTGACGGTGACCAAAATTGACAATCTGAAGTTCCTTTGGTGCTGGTACGTTAATCTTATTCTCACATATATCTCTGACACTTGACAAAGGTGTCTATAAATTTATCTTATCGGGTGCAGACTCAAACTTGACTATACACTGGTACAGACAAATGTAGAACTCGTACAGACTGGTACAGACTAATGCAGATTGGTACAGACTGTTGCAGAAATATGCAGACTGACTGATCGGAGGTCTGTACACTCGTTATAATACCTCGCGCGTTCATGTAACACTGCGCAAATGTGATCCACGAGAAGAAAAGGTTCTACGTTAGCAGCAATCTCATTGGCTGCGTTACATATTAATACGCGGATCATCGGAAGCAGAATTTGGTCCGTCTCTATGGCAGCGCCATCTTGTAGTGCGGAGATGGACAAGCGCTGTGCCTGTGCTGTTGTGCTTAGCGGGGCACGCTCTAGTGGGAAAGTTGTGTATGCGCTGACTACGGGGCACTATGTACACAACAACTGTATTAAAAATTATTGTTTGAGCTTAGGTGCGTTTAAGCAATCCCACTAAAACGAAAAATGTACACTTAAGGTCTGGTACAGCCCCTGTCACTCCCACACATTTTCCCCCCTCTTAAGAACGTTTGTCTCATTCTACACACTGCCAATTTCTTTAGACAATTTTACACAGTCAGAAACACAGGATGATCATTAACAAACGACAAACTTCATGAACAGGTCCTTGACAGAAAATAGAGGATGAAAGGTCCTATGAACAAGGGCCTGGGAATGCATCGCTGCCGAGGTCGATGACGCTGACGAATGACAGTTCCTGTGATCATGTGCCATGCATGCCTTGTGTGTCACAGGCTCTGTGACTGACACAGCACACTGTAAGCAGCAGAATGTTCCGCTATTCAAGTCAACATCAAGCCGAGATGGTGTTTGTGCTTTCAAACTTTCTGGATGTGCCGACACTCTCTGAAAGTAGACCTCAGGTAAGTAAAATCAGCTCATGTAGGAAAAACACTGTAATAATAAGGTCTGCGTAAATGAAATACACACGTGTCTTTATACTAGTCGTCTCACCATGCGCCAAGCTGCCCGCTCTGCTGCCCAACAGTCGGGCAGCAGTGCCTGATGCTGCGTTCGGTTATTACTCGTCATCACTCGCGTTTATCCTACCTCTTCATGCGAACTGTCTGAGGGCTGTCTGGTAGAGGTTTTCAGACGCTCTACTGCCCATTAAAATTGCTACACCAAGAAGAAATATAGATGACAAATGGGTAGTCATTGGACAAATATATTATACTTGAACTGGCATGTGATTACATTTTCACGCAGTTTGGGTGCATAGATCCTGAGAAATCAGTACCCAGAACAACCACCTCTCGACGTAATAACGGCCTTGATACGCCTGGCCGTTCAGTCAAACAGAGCTGGGATGGCGTGTACAGGTACAGCTGCCCATGCAGCTTCAACACGATACCACAGTTCATCAAGAGTAGTGACTGGCTTATTGTGACGAGCCAGTTGCTCAGCCACCATTGACCAGACGTTTTCAATTGGTGAGACATCTGGAGAATGTGCTGGCCAGGGCAGCAGTCGAACATTTTCTGTATCAAGAAAGGCCGCTACAGGGCCTGCATCATGCGGTCGTGCATTATCCTGCTGAAGTGTAGGGTTTCTCAGGGATTGAATGAAGGGTCGAGCCACTGGTCGTAACACATCTGAAATGTAACGTCCACTGTTCAAAGAGCCGCCAATGCGAAGAAGAGGTGACCGAGACGTGTAACAAATGGCACCCCATACAATCACGCCGGGTGATACGCCAGTATGGTGATGACGAATACACGCTTCCACTGTGCGTTCACCGCGATGTCGTCATCTTGATGCTGTAAATAGAACCTGGATTCGTCCGAAAAAATGACGTTTTGCCATTCGTGTACCCAGGTTCGTCGTTGAGTACACCATCGCAGGCGCTCCTGTCTGTGATGCAGCGTCAAGGGTAACCGCAGCCATGGTCTCCGAGCTGATAGTCCATGCTGCTGCAAACGGCGTCGAACTGTTCGTGCAGATGGTTGTTGTCTTGCAAACGTCCCCATCTGTTGACTCAGGGATCGAGACGTGGCGGCACGATCCGTTGCAGCCATGCGGATAAGATGCCTGTCATCTCGACTGCTAGTGATACGAGGCCGTTGGGATCCAGCACGACGTTCCGTATTACCCTCCTGAACCCACCGATTCCATATTCTGCTGACAGTCATTGGATCTCGACCAACGCGAGCAGCAATGTCGCGATACGATAAACCGCAATCGCGATAGACTACAATTCGACCTTTATCACAGTCGGAAACGTGATGGTACACATTTCTTCTCCTTACACGAGGCATCACAACAACGTTTCACCAGGCAACGCCAGTCAACTGCTGTTTGTGTATGAGAAATCGGTTGGAAACTTTCCTCATGTCAGCACGTTGTAGGTGCCGCCACCGGCGCCAACCTTGTGTGAATGCTCTGAAAAGCTAATCATTTGCATATCAGAGCATCTTCTTACTGTCGGTTAAATTTCACGTCTGTAGCACATCACCTTAATGACCAGTAGTGTAACAGCTTTTTGTATGCACCTGTTTGTTCTCGTATACCGTGGAAGGATGAGATATTCCGCTCACATCACGGACTGTAGCCTTTAGGAACATTCACCTAAGTAAATGCTTGTTGACTACGCTTTAGGTACATCCATTGGTGGTTGAAACCTGGTCTGGGAAGAAGACGCACAGATAACCATTGAGGGATGTTGGTACTAGAAGAGCGCCATTCGTGCAGCACAGATGGCAGACGGTGGACGAACAGACAGTTGAGGAATTTTACCCATCTCACTTGATCTTCGTGGTATAATACACTGCGTGTCTGCCTAAAGTGTTGCCGTTCTTAGTTGCTCATCTGCTGTAGTGTCAGCCAATTTATTTAGAAAAAGTGATTGACTAAAGATGAACACTCATTTGGCCATTGTGTATTCTCCAGGTGTGGCTCTTACGCCTGCTACAACGAATTATGTACCGACAGACCTCACCTCACATCGTGTAAATGGCGTAGTCTTACTCTTTTAAAACGAATACTGTGGCGACAACACCGCAAATAGTGGATATAGTACTAAAATCAATGAAATCTCCAACTAAGTAAGTATAAACTCACTTATGTTTGCTACAGTGAATATTGTACCGACTGTCCTTACTGACATCGTGTGAAGTGTGTAGGCTTAAGCTTTTAGAACGAATATTGTCATGACAACAGTGCAAATAGCGGCTGAGAGTACTAAAATCAATGAAACCTCCAGCTAAATAAGTGTAAAATCACGTTCGTTATATGAACTAATGCTTGCTACAATTAGTATTTAACCGAGAGCATTGAATCTCGCGTTCAGTATACTACAGAATAAACATTTAACACCTTCCAACACACCTTAAACATAATGGCCTGCTTTTATTGTTTCTTCTTATGTTCTCAAAATTCTGTAGGCTGAAGAGCGGCGTACTAAGCTGCTGCCAGCCCGCTCCCTTCGGGGGGAATCGAAATTCAATATAGGAAAAAAAAACCTTAAACATACATTCAGCAGCCGGCCGCGGTGGTCTCGCGGTTCTAGGCGCGCAGTCCGGAACCGTGGGACTGCTACGGTCGCTGGTTCGAATCCAGCCTCGGGCATGGATGTGTGTGATGTCCTTAGGTTAGTTAGGTTTAAGTAGTTCTAAGTTCTAGGGGACTGATGACCACAGCAGTTGAGTCCCATAGTGCTCAGAGCCATTTGAGCCATACATTCAGCAAGCAAGTTCCACACACTTTGGTGAGTAGAAGACTTCGCCAATAACGTAGTGCTGGTAGGACCAAACAGTAAAGCGACAACATTGAGCAAACATTCTGGGATGGATAGACATGTTTTCTTCTGAGTGGTACCATTGCGTCTTAGGAGAAAAGAGGTGTAATCCTAAAAAATAAAAAATAAATACGATAGTAACTTTTATGTTACTCTATGTGTGCACACCAGCCTTGGATCTACAGGAAGACAAAACAAGAAACAGGTACGAGTAACGCTAAGCCGATTTTCACCTCAAAACTATACGTGATTTTGTAAATCGTGGTTGTAAGTATAGTTTCGAGGTACAATGTTACTTCCTATGATGCATTAAAAAACTACAGTCTGCCACTACCAGCAACAAATGCCACACTGCACGTTGGTTGTGATCACATTAATCGCGTATTAACCACTTGTGCGAAGTGCAGGATCATGCCACCTGAAAGCAGAACGCCACCTGGGGTAAGGTAATAAAGTCGTCTGTCTTATCGAATTTATAAAGTGATGACATATCTACAGGTTTGTAGGTGACGAAGAATGTATTCACGCGGCTGGGAGGCCCTTACTGTTCTGGCAGCGTGGGGTTGCCTTGTGGGCTTACAAGGCAGCTTCCTCTGATAGTTGTAAAATACCGAGAAGCTAAATGGTTCTAAGTGAATACCGGAATCCTTTATGTTGTACGCCTTCGGAACCGCCCCACTGTAAAGGGACGGCGGTTTCAGAGATCCTCCTAGAAAGATCGACGAACACAGATAAAGATTGCTAACCACCGTAACCTCCTCATTATTCAGCAGCTGCTTCAGAGCCATCCTTTCAGCTGGGTGTGAGCTGTAGTAGGATGCAAGCATCAACAGCCTCATCGTAAGGGGACGGTTTCAAAGGCCTTTCTAGAAAAAATACTGGTGAACATCTTTTCTCGCCAACAACCGAAGGGTGTTTCCAGGAACTGCTCCATCCTTCAAAGACATCCATAAATTTGGCTGCTTTGATGTAGGTGATAAAACTCTCTCCTGGGAGGAGTGCATAATGCCGAAAAAGACCTACCTAGAACTCACAGGTTAAAACAGCCCGTGGCTTGGATGTGGACACCAACAGACTTTCCTAGGAGGGATGCAGAACGCTAACAAAGACTTCCCTGGAAATCTTCAATTTATCTCGTTGTCAGACTCCTTCCATGAGGAGTCTAAATGTATCCTATTGCTCTCTGTATGTGTGGAAACTCGCAGATTTGGCTGAAACATAACAATTTATCTGAAAGAAGAGATATGCTCACAAAAGGTTTCCCAGTAGAAGTCAGTGGGTCTCTGCTTGTCAAAGACGAAGGGGACTGGCTGGTTCGCTGAGTGAGCTGCAGTAACAGTTCCGCCAAATTCCACTCAATCTTTGTTCTGTACACGACTCCCACGAGATAGGATGATCCACAGGAAAACACTTGTGTACTAGGTACGTGCGAAGCGTAAGCCAGAAGGCGGTGCACAAATGTTGAGACCACAGCCACTCACCTACGAGTGCTGCCAGTCGTGAACGGTATCTCATAAGGAGCTGGGACACCCCTAGCTCATAGCGGTGCCCCACTGCCTATCTGGAGTCACTTTGCAAATCTTGTGCATGTCCACTCTTATGTCTGTCGTCAAGTGTGATAATATTTGATGTAAGTGTCAATCATATCATTCCACACTGAACATCATCTGCCATACGCCATCATTCACTGCCAACCATCATTTAGTTTTCGCTCCACCACTCTGACGTCACACTCGACACACTGCATACCCATCTAAAGCGATGGAGCGTACAAGGACACTCAGAACGAAACGTCCTGTATGGTTAACATTCCAACTGTTGCTATGTCAGAGAGTGAGATAAAGCAATTTAATTTATTGGAAGTGTTAGAATGAAAAATGAAACAATAATAATAATAAATTTACACTCGACCACTCATTTGCTGCATGAAGTATCACTAACTTGTATATATAAGTAGTTATGAATATACATTTAGCCTTGTCTAATAAACAGCAGGTGAGTTATCGAAAAACATTGTGTGTCAGTGAAGTGAAATTCTTAAAGCTTTTTGAATAAAATAAACTTTATTAAATTCAACATTTTTCCAGTAAGTATAGTTTTTTTTTCTCAATACACCTAACCTGACATTGAATGCATTTCTTTCAAGGACAGAATGGTGTGCTGATGCCATCACTGCAGAACGTCTGACCTCACCAATGTTAGTGTGTACAATGTTCGAGTAACTCAATCCTATTAAAATCGATAACCTAATAATCAATTTTACTCATAACTGAAGTCGCCTAACTAGCAGCTGTTTTCCATTCTCCGCTGCGAACACTACAATTTTGGTACTCTGTATCGACATCACCTCAGTTTATAAAATGAAGAATTGAAGCATTGCCCATTTTTTCTGTCATTTGGTAATATACTTTACAAGCCGACAGCAATCTGGCAGACTTGGTTTAACCTAATTCCGAAACTAGCCACATCATCACCCGATCAACCAACCGCTTTTGCTGATGACATATTCCTGTATATCCCAGGAATCGTCTTATTGTACATAGGGCATACTTGATCTGAACAACCAATAGCATAAACTTGTATAAAGGGAAAAACTTGACGCTGCTGGCTACACTCTTATTTAAAAAAAAACCCTTATATAGTAGCAAAAAGCACTCCATACTTGTCCTCATTACAATGATATCGGCAGATACTGGACGTTAAGATTCTAACACGAATCCGCATCTTCCTCCAACAACAGAATGTTATTGCTGACAAATCGCAAATCAGGTAATACTGGAGTAGAATACCTCTGAGAAGAACGGTCGCAGACTCTATCTACACAGAGATATTTTATAAAGTCGATTGTACTAGACAAAAACGTTCTGAGACAGGCATGCATAAATTTGTGTCATATGATTCTTGAACTTTTCCAAGTGTACTGAATATTCTATGAGATTTCGGGATTGCAGCTGCATTATGTTAACTTCTTACCATAATCTTTCGACTGGCAACCTTCCATCTATCTACAGATAAGTGACCTGGTTTTTTTTTATTGAATTTCCATTGCCCCCCCACCCCTCTAGAGAGGGCGGGGGGTGGCGGGCTGGCAGCAGCGTAATACGGCGCTCTGCATCCTATAGATGTTAAAAACTTAATGAGGACATAATAAAACAATAAAAACAGGCGACAAAACGGTGACTGGTTGAAACTGGAACATGACCAAAAGTTTCGAAGTGAAAATAAAAAAAACAAAGGGTTGGTGATGCTGATTAAAACACATATTAACTAGACAATCACAATTAAAAAACACGGCGACAGTCTGGTTTCTGTTCACAACAGTTAAAAAACACACCTAGCGACAATATGGCGTCTGTTTGCAACACTGAGAGGGGACACACAACACTGAACACTCACTTAAAACTGCACCATAGAAGCGACACGACGGCAGATGGGGGAGGAGGAGGACCCAGACTGATGAGGGGGAAAAAGGGGGGGAGAGGAAAAGAAAAAATCGAGGGAGAGGACACATAAAAGGGGGGAGGGGCAGAGCGGATGCGGGAAGAAGTGGGGAAGGCAGAGGAGGGGAAAGCAAAAGGACTTGGGGGAGAGAATGGAGTCAAAGGGAGGCTAGGTGGGGAAAAAACAGGATGTAAGGGGGGAGAGGCAGCCCGGGAAAAGGACAGAGGGACAGAGGGGGAGGTGAGGATCAGAGTTGATAGGGAGGATAAACGGAGGGAGAGAGGGCATCATCTTGGAGGGGGAGTTGACAGAAGCCATCTTGGGAAAGGAGATGAAGGGTGAAGAGGTGGAGGGTAGGGGGGACACAATGGTGAAGGCGCAGCAGTGGGCAGGGGTTGGAGAGGAGAGGAGCAACCAGGGGAGGATCAAGTCGGTGGGAGATGCAGAGGATGCAGATATGTTCTAGGAAAAGGAGCATATGGGGCAAAGGAATCAGGTGATAGAGGATCCGCATGGGGGACAGGAGGCGTATACAGAAGGCGCTGCACTGTGCATAGCACTCGAGGATCTGGAGGGACTTATAGAATTTGGGGAGGGGGCGGATATTACAGAGGGTGTGATGGATTAAGAATTTGTAGGTGTGGAGGATGGTACAGGGGTTCAAACCCCATGTCTGGCCAGAGAGGAGTTTAAGGAGATGGAAGCGGTTGTGGGCTTTGGATTGGATAGAGTGGAGATGAGGGATCCAGCTGAGGTGATGGTCAATGGTGAGTCCAAGATAGGTGAGGGTGGGGGAGAGGCAGACAGGGCGGGTGCAGATGGTAAGAGAAAAATCAAGGAGCCGGAAGGAGCGAGTGGTATGACCTATGATGATTGCCTATGTCTTGGAAGGATTGATTTGAGGAGACACTGGTTACACCATGTGGCAGAAAGGTCAAGGTGATTCTGGAGAAGGTGTTGGGACTGTTGAAGGGTAGGAACAAGGGCAAGGAAGGTGGTGTCATCAGCATATTGCAGGAGGTGAACAGAGAGGGGGAGGGGGTTGGGGCATATCTGCAGTGTACAGGAGGTAGAGGATAGGGGAGGACAGAGCCCTGGGGCACACCTGCAGAGGGATAGAAGGTGTGAAAAGTGGCATTTTGGATGGTAATGTAGGAGGGGCGGTGGGAGAGGTAGGAGGCAATCAGATGGACATAGTTAACAGGAAAGACATAGGTCTGGAGTTTAAACAGAACACCGGGATGCCATAGACGGTCGTAGGCCTTTTCGAGGTCTAGGGAGATAAAAATGATGGAGCGACAGGAGTTATGCTGGAGGGAGAGGAGATGAGTGAGACATAGGAGTTGGTCGTCAGTAGAGAACGAAGGTCAAAAGCCACATTGGGAGGAGATGGTGTCAGTGGAGGTGGTGATGGATGTGCCGGGTAAGGATGGATTCCAAGAGCTTACTGAACATCAAGGTGAGTCATATAGGACAATAGGAAGAGGAATTAGATGGAGGCTTCTTGGGTTTGGAGAACATCAGGATATGGGGCAGAAGCCGGTGGCAAGAATTACGTTGTAGAGGATGGCAAGGACTGCAAGGAATGAGGGACGGCAGTGTTTGAGATGGCGGTAGGTAATGTAGTCACGGCTGTGGATGGTGTTGCATTTAGGCCAATGTAGTGATGGAAGTGTTAAGTTCTGATGGTGGTGTGTGGCCCAAGTACTGGAAGCTAGGAGCAAGGAGAGGAGCTAAGGAATCCATACGTTCGATGAGGTCGGGGAGGGGGGAATAATCAAATTACGGATCATCTGGAATGGAAAAGACATCAGATAGGTGGGAGCCAAAGTGGTTGGCCTTACTGAGGTTGTCAGGAAAGGGACAGTCATCATGGAGGAGAGGATACTGCAAGGTAGGGCAGTTCCCAGTAACATGGTGGAAAGTAGACCAATACTTGGAATAGTTTGTTGGGAGTGTGGCGTTGAGTTGTGTGCATGTCTGTCGCCAGGCGTTTCTTTGCAGTAAGCATGTTGCGGATGTGTCGTTGTAATTCTTGGTGGTGGGTGAGTGTGTCCTGGTCATGAGTGGAGAGGAGGATCAGTAGAAGCGATGGGATTCACGAAGGAGAAGGATGGCCTGTGGGGGCAGGGCTGGACGGTGAGGGTGGATGGCTTTGGTAGGGATATGGGTGGCTACAGCATCAGACAAGTTCTGGTGGAGGAAAGCAGTGGTCCAGGAGCTGTCATCGGGAGATTGAAGAGTAGGGTCGAGGCGTTCGACCTGGGTGTGTATGGAGTCTTGGTAGGGATCCCAGTTGGGGTGGGAGTAATTGTGGAAAAGTTTAGGAGGAACATCAGGGCAATGAATGGGGCAGGGATGGCGACCATCAGAGATAGTGAGGAGGATGAGACCATGGTCGCTGCCAGTTAGGTCAAGAACTTTCATGGTGATGCGCCCAAGGAGTTTGGGAGAGGCTAGGATCACGTTGGGAGGTGTTGGATTCAGATCGGGTGTGTTGGGGGCTGGAAACCAGGTCTCCCAGGAGGGTGGTGATAAACCGATGCCACCACTGGAGTTTGGCAGGACCACAGCAGTGGATATTGAGGTCTACATCAATCACATAGGTGGAGAAGGTGCAGTCAATGTGGGCCAGGAAATCGTATGAGATGTGGGTACAAGGGCAGATGTAGATGGTGGCGCACATACATTGACAGAGCAGTGGTATTATATGTCAATTTTATGCTTTGACACTACAAAAAAACGGCTCTTCAGTGCAGGTTAGGAGGTATTAAGAGCAGAGTGTAATCATAGTTATCATATTAAGAGCAGACATAAGTGTGACTGATGTAGGGTAACACAAGAAAATAGTGCATTTTAACAATGTTTCTTTATTCTTCACAATATCTATTAACACAGCATGAAAAAATACGTCATAAATGAATATTATTTGTTACAACATCATAACCTTGGTCCAAAATGCTCTTGCTGTAGTTGAAACAGGTCTCTGAGACTCAGCACACGAGAAAAGAGTAGGTCTACATTTAATGTAAGCAGCAATATATCTACAGGAAAAGAAAATAACACAAGTTTCTTCCTAGAAACAGATATTACACAGGTGAGCATTGTCAGAGAACAGCTAAAGATCAACCTTTGAAAGGTGCCAGTCTCAACTGGTGTGCTATATTTAGGATGAGCTAACTTAATGTCCCACACATCAAACACTGAACGGCATAATGATGCTGACTCTAGAGACGAATGTGGCAGTATCTGCATTTTGCACAGGCTACAAGTATCATATAAAACAAACAGTTCGAGCCACCAGTATACCTCACCAACACCCTCAGACACCCACTATGTTACAGAGCGACCTGCTTTCAGAGTTCCATTTATATATGGCTTACTCTAAAGTACCAAGATGTTGAACCTTCTGCTCATGTGATCATTATGTCGCTTTGGACCATGTGTTGTAAATTTTCTTGTAGATGTAGTACAATTGTAGACACTTAGGTCAATTGCGCTATTTTTCTGTTGTGTGTATGTGTGTGTGTGTGTGTGTGTGTGTGTGTGTGTGTGTGTGTGTGTGTGTTTGTGTGTGTGTATGTATCAGGTTCTTCCACAGGTCCCCCATGGTACAAGGAATTTCGGGGGTAGGAACAGGATAGAGCTCGTAACTTGATCCACCATGTACTCCGTCTAGGGTAGGGTTGAAGGTGGATCCATCACACATCATGGCTGGCATAGGGTTCAAAGGTGGATCCATCACACGCTACATCCAGGATAGGGTGCAGAGGTGGATCCAATATATGTTATGGCTGGGACAGGGTTTGATGATGAATCCACCTGTGATACCTCTGGGTGGTATCTGAAGGTGATTTCAGCAGCAGAAGGTCCAAGGTAGATCTCGCTGGTAAATCCGCCCACGATATGTCTGGAACACTGCCTGATGGCGGATTCACCAGCGGCAGATCCAGGATATAGTCTGGGGGATCCTAACAAGAACTGATACACATGCATGCACACACACACACACACACACACACACACACACACACACACACACACACACACACACATGCACTCATACACACAGAGAAATAATCCAATTGTTCTGTTTACCATTGTAGTATATTTACAAGCAACTTCAGAATATGAGGCCTGAAGTGACATCATTATCATGTGAGCAGAAATGTCAGCATCTTGGATTTCTAGAGTAGTCTGTATACAAAGGAGCTCTTAAAGCAGGTCGCTCTGTAACATAGTGGATGTCTGAGGGTGTTGGAGAGTTATACTGTTGGGTGGGTCGAACTGCTTGTTTTGTATGATACTTGTAACCTGCACAAAATGGCGATACTCCCACATTCATCTCCTGAATCAATATCGTTATGCAGTTCAGTGTGTTATGTGTGGCAGATTAGGTTAGTTCACCCTAAGTATAGAGCATATAAACGCGGCTGACACTTGTCAAAGGTTGGTCTTCAGCTATTAAGCAACATCGTGAAAAACTAAGTGGAGATGGATTGGTTTATGCTGGTGATGGAGATGAATCTATGTGTTTGCATTGTGGTGGAGGGTTGAAATATTGGAATGGGTTGAATATCCCATGTGTTTTCCAAGTGCTTGGTCGCGCTTCTTGCGAGAGGTAAGGATTATGTGGATAATACACTCCTGGAGATTGAAATAAGAACACCGTGAATTCATTGTCCCAGGAAGGGGAAACTTTATTGGCACATTCCTGGGGTCAGATACATCACATGATCACACTGACAGAACCACAGGCACATAGACACAGGCAACAGAGCATGCACAATGTCGGCACTAGTACAGTGTATATCCACCTTTTGCAGCAATGCAGGCTGCTATTCTCCCATGGAGACGATCGTAGAGATGCTGGATGTAGTCCTGTGGAACGGCTTGCCATGCCATTTCCACCTGGCGCCTCAGTTGGACCAGCGTTCGTGCTGGACGTGCAGACCGCGTGAGACGACGCTTCATCCAGTCCCAAACATGCTCAATGGGGGACAGATCCGGAGATCTTGCTGGCCAGGGTAGTTGACTTACACCTTCTAGAGCACGTTGGGTGGCACGGGATACATGCGCACGTGCATTGTCCTGTTGGAACAGCAAGTTCCCTTGCCGGTCTAGGAATGGTAGAACGATGGGTTCGATGACGGTTTGGATGTACCGTGCACTATTCAGTGTCCCTTCGACGATCACCAGTGGTGTACGGCCAGTGTAGGAGATCGCTCCCCACACCATGATGCCGGGTGTTGGCCCTGTGTGCCTCGGTCGTATGCAGTCCTGATTGTGGCGCTCACCTGCACGGCGCCAAACACGCATACGACCATCATTGGCAACAAGGCAGATGCGACTCTCATCGCTGAAGACGACACGTCTCCATTCGTCCCTCCATTCACGCCTGTCGCGACACCACTGGAGGCGGGCTGCACGATGTTGGGGCGTGAGCGGAAGACGGCCTAACGGTGTGCGGGACCGTAGCCCAGCTTCATGGAGACGGTTGCGAATGGTCCTCGCCGATACCCCAGGAGCAACAGCGTCCCTAATTTGCCGGGAAGTGGCGGTGCGGTCCCCTACGGCACTGCGTAGGATCCTACGGTCTTGGCGTGCATCCGTGCGTCGCTGGGGTCCGGTCCCAGGTCGACGGGCACGTGCACCTTCCTCCGACCACTGGCGACAACATCGATGTACTGTGGAGACCTCACGCCCCACGTGTTGAGCAATTCGGCGGTACGTCCACCCGGCCTCCCGCATGCCCACTATACGCCCTCGCTCAAAGTCTGTCAACTGCACATACGGTTCACGTCCACGCTGTCGCGGCATGCTACCAGTGTTAAAGACTGCGATGGAGCTCCGTATGCCACGGCAAACTGGCTGACACTGACGGCGGCGGTGCACAAATGCTGCGCAGCTAGCGCCATTCGACGGCCAACACCGCGGTTCCTGGTGTGTCCGCTGTGCCGCGCGTGTGATCATTGCTTGTACAGCCCTCTCGCAGTGTCCGGAGCAAGTATGGTGGGTCTGACACACCGGTGTCAATGTGTTCTTTTTTCCATTTCCAGGAGTGTATTTGTCAGAAAAGAGATGCAAAAATTACTGCAAAGGTTGCAGCTAATATTACACCTCCATGGGTTGAGGAGAATAGAGGGGGACACAGGTAAGAGGGAGAGGGGGCATTTTTCTGTGGGGAGGGGGATTTCTCAGAGGGTGGGTGAGGTGGAGGAAATCAATTAATAAATTTAATTAATTATTCAATCGATTTGATATAAAAATTGCACCATAAACAGCTTTGTATCACTACCGACTATATCAAGCCAGACTGACGAGGGAGCTAGAGCATGTGCAAAGAATGGGAACATTATTGGTCAAAGATTTGTCTGACAAGAAAGGGAGTGTAATAGTAATGCCAAAAAAAAACTGAACTGGGAATACTCGAAGAAAGATGTCACATATCTTGAGCAATTCAATGAGGGGCTTTCGATAAGAAATGCAAGTTTTTTTCTGAAAACAGGTTGCTTTTATTCACGATTCCAATACACTGTATTATTCTCCACTCTTTTGACTACAAAACCCTGATTTTCAACACAATTTCCGTTCAATGCAACGTCCTTATGCCACCTTACTGAGAGGACCTGAATGCAAACTTGGTACCATTCTACTGGTCTGCATCAGAGCTAACGTCTTCAGCATCAGTAATCCCCTCATCATCTATAAATTGCCTCTCGCAGAGTCCATCCTTCGTTGGGGCAAACAGAAGGAAATCGGAAGGTGGGTACGTAGTGAGGAACCCACCAGGCATACACCTTTGAACATCACAACTGGTGGACGAGAGTGCAGCATTACTAACAGAGCAGTCCGGTTGAGCACCTAGAATGAGAGTGCCCACATTTTCTAACACTTCAGGGATCACAGATGTGAGTGGCTGGCCACCACGTGAGAGATTGCAAAGGTCTGCGCGACCTTGTTGCGATACTGACAGACGCCTCACCCAACGACTTAGCGTTCTTTTGTTCACTGCCAGTTCCCTGTAGATATTCTGCAAGCACCTATAAAAATCTGCGATGCTGTCTTTTCCACCAAAAGAAACTCAATGACAGCTCTCTGCTCGCAATGCACCTCTGTTACAGACGCCACTTTGAAGACTACGTATAGTGCAGCCACCTACCGAAACTTCATGAAACTACAGGGCTTAAAAGGGAATATACCACGACGTCCCACAAGAAATTCCGCATTTTTCAACGAAACTAGAGAAAAAAAAATGTTGCATTGGTTATTGAACGCCCCTCTTACTTAAAAACTTCCAAACGCCAGATCTTATGACACAAAGGGCGTACATTCTATGACAACCTATGTATCGATCCCGTCAGGATCACAAAGATAAAATTAGAGAAATAAGAGCTCACACAGAGACATTTAACACCCCCACCCTGAAATACCTTGGCCTCACCCTTGACCGACACCTCACCTGGACCCCTCATCTCCTGACCATCCAGCAGAAAGCCCATTCCCGCCTCCGCCTGCTGAAACTCCTGTCCGGCCGGACATGGGGATTGCATCCTTCTACCATCCTCCACACCTACAAATCCCTCATCCGTCCTATCCTCTGTTATGCCAGCGTCGCCTGGATCTCCGCCCCCACCCGCTTTTACAAGGCTCTCCAAATCCTTGAACGCCATGCGCTCCGCCTTGCCTTCCGTATCCGCCTTCCTTCCCCCACACGGCTCCTGTATGAACTGATCCCCTTCCCCCACCTCCTCTTGTTCCTCCAACATCTCCGCATCCTTTACATTGTTCGCAGGGTTGATCCCCCCCACCCTCTGGTTTCCTCCTTCCTCTCCACCCCTCGCCCGTTGCCGCGCCTCTATCGCTGTATCCCTCCCTCTCTCCACCTCCACACCCTCCATCTCCTTCATCAGGGCAATTTCCAACGCCTCCCCCTCCCGGATGACGAACTTCGCCGTGACATATACCCTTCCTTCCAACTATAACCCGGCCTTGTTCCCCCCCCCCCTCCCCAGGGCCCCCTTCTCCTCTTTCCTCCTTCTCCCAGAGCGGATTCTCCTCCATCCCCCCCTCCCCTGAGACCCTGCACCCCATATTTGCCTCTCTCCTTCCCACATCCCTCCCTACCTGGCCCTCTTCCGAGCGACCCCCATTCCCCTCCCCCATCTCTTCCCCTCCCTCCCTTCTTCAGGTCTCCCTCATCTCCTTGAACCTGGCAGATCCTCTGTATTGATCATCATCAGTGTGCCACGTCAGTGTTGTGTTTCGTGCTATTTCTCGTGTGCGTCCAGAGGTGTGATTTTAATTGTGTACTGCCTTGAGGTTCGCCGTCAGTGTGCTATGCCATCCGTCAACACCTTCATGCTCCAGTCATACTGTGCCTTGTGTTCTTTTAATCGTCGCAGAGTGTGGCTTTTTGTGTGTGCTACTTTTAAACAGTTTTTTTATCTCCATTTTACAGTCACCCCGTTTTTTTGTATATTGCCTTCCATGATGCTCTCCCTTTTGTATATCTATGTTCGCCTTCTTCTCTCCTTTGCTGTTTTTAAATGTCTTCTATTGTTTTGTTCTATGTCTTTCGGCTGAAGAGCAGCGCATATGCTGCTGCCAGCCCGCCCCGATGGGGAATTGAAATACAATAAAGAAAAAAAAAAAAAAAAAAAGAGACATTTAAAATGCCCAAACCTCCCCCACCTGTTCACCTCCTCCAATTTGCTAATGACACTGCCTTCATGACCCTCTATCCTACCCTTCCACAGTCCCAACATACCCATAAAACCCACCTAGATCAGTTCACCACCTGGTGCAACCAGTGGCTCTTTCACATCAACCCTTCCAAGATCCAGGCAATCATCATAGTTCATATGACCCCCTCCTTCTGGCTCCACGACTTTTACCTGACCATTTCTGGTTGTCCCGTCCATCTCACCCCTACCCTGAAATACCTTGGCCTCACCCTCAACCGTCACCTCATCTGGACTCCCCATCTCCTTACGATCCAACACAAAGCCCCCAATGAACTCTGCCTCCTGAAACTCATGTCCGACCGGACATAGGGACTGCATCCTTCCACCATCCTTCACACCTACAGATCTTTGATCTGTCGCATTCTTCGTTATGCAAGCATTGCCTGGATTTCTACCCCACCCAGATTCTATAAACCCCTCCAAATTCTCGAAAGCCATGCACTCCACCTCGCACTTCATATCCGCCTGCCATCCCCCACACAGTTCCTCTATGACATCATCTCCTTCCCACATCTTTGTCTTTTCCTTCAACACATCTGCACTCTGTATATCACCCGCAGACTCGATCCCCCCCCCCCTACCCCACTCCTGGTGTTTCCTATCCTCTTAACCCCCAACCCACTGCCACACCTCTACCGTTGTGTCTGGCCCTCTCGCCATCTCGACACCCTCCACCTCCTTTACCAACATATCCTCCAGCGCCTACCCCTCCTGACTGATGAACTTCGCCCTTACGTCTACCCCTCCTACCAACTCTAACCCCACTTTCCCCCTCCTCACCCTCAGGGCTCCCTCTCTTCCCTTCCACTGAGCGTTTATTACTCCCTCCTACACCCCATCCCTTTCCTGTGCAACCCTTCCATGTCTCTGTGCTCCCTCTTGAGTTGTCTTCACCCTTCCTCTCCCTTCCCGCCCATCTCCTGCCCCTTAGTGCGCCCCTTGACCCCTTTCTTTTTTCGCGCACTGTCCGTGAATGGAACCGCCTGGAAGCAGACGATACTGATACTAAAGTACCCTACCTCAAATAACATTTTGTGGCTCGTGGAGTA